>NC_088178.1:28653856-28953856 GCF_028769735.1 Zonotrichia leucophrys gambelii
TAAATGATCAGACAAGCTGAGCCAGTGCTGGCAATGGAGCCCCTGGGAATTGGTGCTTGCTGGATGGGAGGACAGGGCCTTGTAAAGCCCACAAATCTTTTATTATTCTCTGCTGCAGCACAGCGAGATTCAATTCTCTCAGATAATAGGTAAATAATAGTTAAGGATCAGGCTGTTAGGCTCAATTTTCTCTCTTTGTCTCTCTTTTTTTCCCCTCAGTTTCATAATTTAAAGTAATGCCATTACTGTAACCATTCCAAATTCATTTGTCAAGGAGCCTAGAACATCATTTAATTTTAATCACAATAACAAGACAATGTGTTAATAATTCCAGGTCTGAGGAAGCTATTTGAAAACTTGTTTACCTGTTTATTCTTTCTTACCATATGGAAGAGGAATTTATTAGCCTAGCCTATTTTTCTTTGCAGCTGACTAGAGACATGTTTGTGCTGTACAATACTTATGAGAATATAATTGTTAGTTTGGACAAGGCTGTGCGGATCTGGGGTGTGCCCACGTGTGAGGAGGTGGCAGGAGGTGACAGCCACGTGGGATCCATCCCCGTGTGGAACCATCTCTGGATGCACTGAGTGAACAGAGTGGGGAATGCACTAAATGGGGTATTTTACACCCAGGAAAACACATATTTACACACACACACACAACACGCCTGTGCACACGAGTGAACATTTTACCAGCCCTTTCCTCAGCACCTCTCCAACCTGAGGCTCAGAAGGTAAAATCCATAAACAAAGGGAGACCCCACTCCATGGCTGATCCCTGCTAGGACTCAAAATGGTTTCTGCCAGGGCGAGTCCCATAAAATCAAATATTGTTTGCCAGACTCGGAGTTTCGGATTTATGCGGTAATTCTTCCAGCTAATTGTTTTCCTGCACCTTGATCCCCTAATTAGGGCCTGACTAATTATCTAATTACTAAGTAGCAGAAGGGCAGGTTGCTGGCGACATTTTAGCCATCTTTCAAAGCCTCGTTATCCTTGTGAAAGTCATGGTTTCCTCTTGGCTGCAGGCAGCTGCAGCAGACCCAAATGTCTGCTCACCTTCAACATTTGTCAACCTGTTCATTACAGTGGTGAATTTGACACATCAGAAATGTCCTTTTGACAGGAAAGTTTATACTGGAATGAAAACTGAAGCAAAAGAAAGAAAAACCAAAGAAAGATGAAAGTGTAATTTATATTCCGGGATTTGTAATAGTGCTCTTGTCTTTAAGGCAGGATATATGTCACCTCTTTAGGAAGGGGAGACGCGGCTTGGGGGAGCCTCGGGGCTCGAATGGGGCTGAGCAGGTGCTGGAGCCGGGCTCATTTCACAACTCAGTGGGGCCTCCAGACGCGGAGCCGGGGCTGGAGCGGGCCGGGCGCTGCCGGCCCCGCCCGGCGGAGCTCAAAGGGGCCGGGGCCTTTCTGCGCTCCCTCTGCAAAGCCCGGGGTTAATCGATAACCCAGCGCTGCCTTTCAAGGGCCCCGTTTGATCCCGCTTCGCTTTGGCCCCGTTGTAAATTCAGATTTATCGCCCGATGAGAACGAGGTGTTCGAATGAAATCCCGACGTGTAATCTGTCGGTGTGCGCAGGGTGAGGGGAAGGATTTCCCCCATGAAGTCCCTTCAAAATTAATCAAAGGGAAATGCAAAAATTCCTCATGTAAAAACTCAAATGTAAACACTGACTTCGTGGAGAATGAGAAGGGATGAGCTCAACACCAAACTAAAATGTCTTATCATTAATAAATAAATGTATATTTATGCATTAAGTGTATCTGTCAGCATTTCTGGGTTTTCATTAAATCAGGAAGGATTAATTTAAATTAAGCAGAGTGAGATCTATATTACCAAAGCAATCAGCTGCAAGCAAGTTGGCTAATTCCACTTCTCTATTTATAAATCCTTCTCGCTCACAACGAACCTTTTCCATTGGAACAATTTTCAAGTGGCTATAAACAGAGCCAGGAGGGAAACTTGCACGAAGTATCTCACATCACATTTGCTGGGCTGTTGTTTGGTTGAGCTCTACTGGAGTCTACTACGCAGGCACTGGAGCATCTACTATGACTGTATAAAATGTGTTTAATTGGCATGAAAAGGCACTAACAGAGTGCTGGTGGAGTTTCCATCAGCCAGAGGATATCTTATTTACTTTGGTTGAGCTGGAGGACAAGAGGAGAGCGCGTGTGGACGTGTGTGTGTGCGCTTTGGGGGAGTGGGAATCACACACACTATAAACCCCACAGCATTTATAATGCCACTAACCTCCAAATCCCCAGGAGGACGGCTCGCAAAATGTTTTCCTAATTATAATTTTGCAGATTTATGTTTAACACGGTTTGCCAGTTGTGAAATTGGCAATGACGGTAATACAATTTGACGGGTATTTCATGTTAAAAAATATGCATTTTTATAACATACTTTCCCCACAAGCAAGTAAAAGGAGCTGATGTGAAAGGGAAGGTTTATTTTTTATGCCACGCCGTGCGAGGAGCTGGGTACACATCTAGGTAGCTGTAATTGATCCAGGAGCCCAGGCTGCATTAAGAATTGATGTGGTACTGTATACATTGTGTTACAGTCACTCCGCAGAGTCTATGAGATACCAGCTCCCTGCTGAGCACATACTTATGTCAATATTTCTGTTAATTGTTGCATTACAAATTGTTACATATCCCAGTGGTGGGAGTTCGCATTTGTGCCTGCAGTGGAGCTGACAACACCTACCCTTGCTCCCAGGAGGCCTCAATGTATTGTGGGATTTGCCTTTTGAAAACGTTATCTCAGTTTATCAGCCCAATGTCACTCCACTCAGCACTGGCAGGACAGACCCTCCACTCTGCTGGGGCTGGGGATTCCCTGGCTCCTCCATGCACCAAGAGCACCAAACCAAATCAAATGGACTTTGACTCCCTTCTAGTTTTTGCATTGCCCTATGACAGATTTTCCCCTAAATATTGGCCTCTTTGAGCTGTTGCTGGGATTCATTAGTGGTGCGCACAGATTCCTGAACGGGTCATGCTCGGTAGAGGAGATATTTTGTTTGAATTTTCAAAATAAATGGCAATCATTTGGGAAAATTCAATAGTGGTATTGACTTCAACACATGCAAGATCTGCAAACCCAGGTCATAACAAGATATCTCAATGTAATTTCATGCCCAAGTCACTGACCCCAGGAGCTGACTCCAGCAGCCACCACAGAGTTGATGGCTGCAATAAACCCTCACTGGGCCTTGCAACCATCAGCCACCCCCAAATAGCAAACAGCACATTTTTGGAAGATGAACTTGGATGAGCAGCATGGAATTGAGTTTGTAATATTTGCTGTGTTCTTTAATTCCTTTAATTTCTTGCACTTCAGTGAAGAGGAACCTTTCTTGTGTGAACTACAACAGGGCAGTGCCAATCCTCTCTCTGGTATCAGAGACAGCTGATGAAGAGGCAAATTTGCTGTCACCAACTGGCATGACAGTGAGATCCTAAACTGGAGGGGGCAGGTTTTCCCCCAGCCTTTTCTCAGGGGAAATAAAAAGATGAAGTGGGGCATTTTCCTTCTCTCTACCTTTGGGAATCCCTGAGATCTCAAGGGGACCCTGAGCCATTGGAGGGGCTCCTGAGCATTGCTCCCAAAGCCCAGCATCCCCAGCAGCTTCCTGCCACTGGGCTTTACTGGGGGCACTGGGGGAGGGGACTGGTGGCTCATTGCCCTGAAACCCTCATAAAGAGAGATTCCACAACAAGGAGACTCTGTGCAAAAGGCTAATTACAGCCTGGGGCTGCATTAACCTTTAGTGTGGGCTCCCCACTGGGACCTTTGTGAGACTCTGTGTGTGTGTTCATGGCTTGTGTGCACACACAGACCTTCTCCCTCTCCTTGAATCCCCCATCCTCCCCTGGCAGATCCATACACCGATGGATATGGATCTCTCCCATACACAAATGTATCTGAGGTGCAGAAAACTTCCACAATCCAAGGCTTTGTGCACTGGGGAAGCCAAGGAAAGGATCAGACCTCCCCATCTCCCCTCAGTGCTGAACAGAACTGGCTTCACAATTCCCTCCTGGGATGGAAACTGGAAACACAAACTCAGCAAAGACAATAACAACCAGTTTGTCCCTGGAAAGCAGCTGGTACAAACCCACACTGGCAAGGAGAAGCCATCCAATACTCCTTGGAAAAGCACACAGAACACAATCAATGCGAGCCAGGTGCATCAGTAAATATTATGACAGATGTAAATTTATGATTCACAGCTACCAGTGGTCTCATGGTTCATATGAAAACTTGCAGGGATGATGTAGATATTCAGGAAATCTCTGAATGTGCTTTTCCCGGACAGCTACCATGGGTAAGTAAAACTGAAAGCAAAACTTAGGAAAATTTAGCTCACTGGAGATGATGCTGCAAAATGACTCTAATGGAGACCACAGCCATTCCAGGCTCGGAGATCCTGTGAGGAAATACGCTGTAACTAATCTGATTTCTGCTCTTGCCCACACAATGATCAGGCTGAGGGTAAAATACCCATGAAAACATTGGCCTACATCAGATCTTCACATATTTGGAAGCTCACAGAAAACTTAGCACAGCCTCACCTGCCTGATGGCAATCCCCTGATACCCCCCAAGCTCTTGGGGCACAGTGTTTCTACAGCAGCCCCTCTTTCACTGCCTCGTGTCATCCTGGAATGGTTTGGGTTGGAATCCTGGAATGGTTGGGTTGGAAGGGACCTTAAAGATCATCCCCAGGCCAAGGCTTTCTCCCATCTCCCAGTGGCCAGGTGAGGATGTGGCAGAACTCCCACCACACACCAGCCCCAGTCTCCAGCCTCATCCACTCCACTAAAACCTCACCCCCTTTCACTTCAGCTGCTCAGCAGACTTTTTTTTTTTTGGAGTTGCCTTTGCAAACATTTATCCCAATAGGTAGTTGTGTGTCATAAAATAAAACCTCAGCAAAATTAAAAAGCCTCCCATAAAAACGATAAATCCCAACCAAAATCAGGTCTGCCACTGAACATCCTCCATTCCTTGGGGACAGGAGGAGGGGAAAAAACACATGACAGATGTTAATCACCTCCTTTAATGAACTGCTTGGAGATATTTAAATAGGGTGGTGTTGATTGTGGTGTGAGAACATATGTACAATAGTATAAAACAAAGTAGAAACATGATGTATTATTAATACACGTTCATTCCTTTACATCCAATTAGAGGCATGGTGAAGGAAGAACATACTGTGTATTCTCACCGTGCCTCTTCTTGGATATAAAGAGACTCTCTGAAGCAAATTCTTCAGCCTACTGTGCTTCAAGAAATAGTAATCTAAAGCATCAGACATTTCCTATTAAAGTTTTAAAAACATAGCTTTAAGTCATACATTACATTGAATGCTTTAATATCTCATCTGATTCAGTAGGTTTTAAACCCCACAGAGGTCACATTTGGAAGCACTAGTCCCTTTTTACAGCATCTCCAAACATTAAATAAAAATAAAAATTATTAGGAGGAATAGAGCCATCTGTAGAGGCTAATAATGTGTCAGTTTGATATTATTATTAATAATACTATTATTTCTGTTTCATATTAGGGAGATCATGATTGCTAATGGCTATAAACTAGGAGTGATAGCCTTCATTCTGGCCCATCTGTGTTGCAGCCAGAGCGGCGTGAGGGGCTCCAGTTACACCCCAGTTGTCTCTCCTGACCCTATTTGGTGCCTGCTGTTATCCCTAAAGCCTTGGCATGCCCAGCTCTGGGATCTGCTTACAACAAACCCAAACCCTGCCCCAGGCTTTGACGGCCTTGGGAGCAGCTCAAGGTCATGTTGTGATCAGGACTAGGGGTTTAGGTGCAGGATGAAACCCATCCTGATGTCACCAGCTGGGCAGGCAAAGCTGTCCCAGCCAAGCCCTGGGAAAGGAACGTGGAGCAGAGGGTTTGGGGCAGGGGCTTGCTCCTGATTTACAAACAGCACCTTGTTCTTGGTTCTTATCAAAGGTTTCCTTCGGTCAGCTCAGCTGAACGTCACCTCTGGGCTTGGACTAAGAGGTGTCTCACAGTCTACGAGGCTTCTCTGCATCCTATAAACCCAGAGGGCCCTTTGGACACAAATCTGGTGGTTTGCATTTCTGGTGCTCAACACCTACAGTGAGTCACTTAATAATGGTAGTTAATTCAACTGATTGTAAATATTATGATAAAGTAGAAATGAAGAAGTGGCTGCTGTGCAGCAAAGGAATAAAGAAGCATCACACACTCAAGTTAAAAGAGTCCAACAGCCTCATTTCATTACCTGATTAACCCAGCAGCCCTGGCCAGGCACTTCCCTCCTCTCTAACACCAAATATGTACAGACCACAGTCCCTCTTCCCCTCTATGTCACTGTTGTGGGTCATATTTAGTGCTGATGATTTGTAATTTATCCAACAGGTACAGGCACATTTCCCCCAGGTAACATTTGTAAACAGAAATAAAGCTGCTGCTGTATTGTTTGCCTCAGAAACTCTGCAATTCCAGTGTGCCGTAGAGCAGGCAGTGATGTGTAACCAAGGCCAGTGATAAAAAGAAACTGCAATTGTTTTTTTTAAGGTACAGCTCTAAAACTGTACTATGTGGATTTTCATGGTGTAGCAGCGCAGACAGAAATTACTTTTTTCCCCACTATAAGAACTAGTTATCTGATTCTCTTTTGTTTCCCTTATTCCAATGTTCAGTTGCATTTTAGTGTTCAGAGCTATAAGGATGCATTGAAACTTATGGAGCCTGACATTTTAACTATCTCATCTTAGCATGATTCATCTCAATTTACTTTCTTCAAAAATGTAGCCTGGAAGAATATGAACCATTTTGGAGGGTTTGCTAGAAGGCCATAAACTCCATTAAAGAGTAGAGTATCAGCTGCCTTCCAAAGAGGGTTTGCTTGTTATGGGGCTCATCCTGCAGAAGGAATAGGTGCCTGCTGGCAAATGCCATGGAGCCTCAAAGGCTGAACTCACAGAACTGGGGGGATCCAAGCCCTGGATTGTGTCCTGCACCCTCACAGTGTTCTGTGCTCTGCTCTAGGAAGAGCAGAACAAAGAAATGCAGCTGTGCCTGCTCTGCATTCGAGCCTTGAGCAGAGCAGAGGCACCTCAGCAGTTAAACAATGAGGAGATTAAAAGAGCCTCAATAAATTTGATGGGTTGATATGAGCAAACCAAATCATTCATGTGATATTACACAAGTGTCTGTGCAGAAAACACATGATTTTGGAGCTATGGCCACAGCCTGACACATGTTCTGGGGCAGAGCCTCTGTGGACAGCGAGTGCCATCGCTCTGCCGAAGTCACCGGAGCTGTGACAACTGAAACCCACGGGGCAGTGCCCTTTTTGTGCTCAGCTCCTGTAAAACTCCCTTTGCAGCTCACCCAGAGCCCGGGGTGGTTTTTGTTGTTGGCACAATTAAGGGCAGCGTGGCCATCATGGTGGGAAGAGCTCCATGGACACCGAGCTGCACCACGGGACAGGGACAGGGACAGGGACAGGGACAGGGACAGGGACAGGGACAGGGCAGGGACAGGGACAGGGCGGGCAGCCAGGAATGGGTACAGGGACAGTGACAGGACCAGGGACAGGGACAGGGACTGAGCTTCACCAGATTTGGGTTTCACGCAGACTGCCTGTCATGACAGAAGTCGAAAGTCTGAGAGATCCCTCTAGAAACAGGAAATATTTGACTCCAGCTAAATGTTGGCCCAAGAGCATTCCATATTTTCCCACAGAAACAAGGATTAAATCCAGATACCCAGGGAATGAAAAGAGACATGATGATATAGTTAAATAAAACTTTAAACATGACTTGTTCAGGAGTTTTAGAGCACTGAGAGAGGCACAACACCTTCCCAGGTGTTGATGGGGAAGGTGGACATGTCCCCAAGAGGTCAGTGACACTCTCCTGGCCTGCTCCCCTCTGCACTTCACTGATACAGTGAAACAATAATATATCACCAGGCCTGACCCCTTGGCCTGTATGAATTATCTGTTTTAGAAAGATGTGAAACCACCTTTTATATCCAACATAATAGATATTTAGACATTGTAGATCAATAGTGAACAAGTTTTCTGGTTATAGTTAATGGGTGCCAGAGGGGCATTCTGACATTGACCTCTGACACTCTTGTTGACAAGAAATCTATAGAGGAAAAAAATAGGAAAGACTGCCAGGTTTTAAAGTTATGAATATAGATCTACAGCAAATCATGGTAATTTTCATTGAGCAGGAATTTTTCATACTTTCCGTTTCAGATGGATTTCTCCAAAATCCTTAATTCTGACCAATGTAAAATTAATAACTGGCCCTTGGTGAACATGGGAAAACAACTGTTCAGCTGTATGACACAATTTGCCATTTGTTACTTGTGTGATATTGTTCTGCTGTCAAAGAAGACTTTTCCCTTTATAAAATAGGCTGTCATTTATAATTCCAAACCAGCACAGATTTGTTAAACAGCCACCTCATAAAAGGTCTGGCTAGGAAGAAATACTGGCTCCTGGTATTTGTAGGAAACGGATCTAAAAGGATTTTGGAAAGAGAAGAAGTTTTCTTCTTCTCTTAAGTAGGATTGTAATGTTATGATTTCACACAAAATTGCTTGCTAAAATGTATGGCCATCAAAGCCCTAAGATAAATCCTTTTTCTTTAATATTCAGAGAGTTCAGCTGATTCTCATGTAATTAATTGATGCAGAGAAAGGCTGTTAGTAAAGGTGAGTATAAAATTAAACTGTTGTACCAAACACTTGGCACAGAAATTTCCAGTCACCAGTGTTATGTTTGCTTAATTATCTTATCAAAAAAACCTAAACAATATTTAAGGTAGCAACAATTTTAATTGAATAGTTTAGAAAATATATAAATAAGGGATAATTTGGTTCAAATAATAGCGCATAAGCAAAAACAACCGCGGGGTACGGAGGGCAGGGTTCTTGACCCTTGCCACTTCCCGTACCAGCTTGCCAAGTGAAAGTCACCCCTTATATGCCATGTGTCAATGCCATCTCTTCTTATTTTCGGTTTGTCACTTTTCTGTCTCTGCTTTCATTACCACCTTTACCACGCATGTGCTACCACTGGGTTTGGTGGTCGCACAAGTCTTTGGGGGTCGTCACTGATGAAGGCCCTGTAGTCTTCTTCATTGTCCTTTAATTCACCTTTGGGTTACACATGCGCACCAAGCCAGTACAATGTAAGCTAAGACTAACGTATCACTGCATCTACATATCAAAGCAATAAGTCCCTTATAATTAGCATTTTCTTGGACCCAACCAGGTTCTTGGTCATTTTTAGCAACTGTATCTTCAGCTTCTTTCCTGTGTTCCTTGACAACATCTGCTGGGAAGGGGGGGTGGGTGGAGCCCTTCTTTTCTATCTCTTCTTTGGCATTACAACTTTTAACTATTAACTGTTTTATTATTCTCAAATATTAATTACTGTATCAATATGTTCGGTTTTCGGCTGTTTGGATGGCCTGGAAAGGCCCGGGGTGGCCTTGGGGCAGCCCGCGTTTCAAAGGAACAGAAGAGGCTTCAGTTCTTTTCTCGGTCTCGGTGTTTATTAATTGTTTATCTAAAAGATTTTCTCTCGGCCCGACAGAGCTCTGCTCAGCAGCCAGCCATGAGCACACTCCCTGCCCCCTGGGCGGTCACCTATCTTTATACCCATTGTTACGTGTACAATATTTATTATTTTTCCCCAATACCTTTCACCCTTATTGCCCAGTGCACTTTTAGTAACAACCAATCTCAAAGTGCCACCATCACCACAGAAGATGGAGGAGAAGAAGAAGAAGGAGAAGGACAGGACACGCCCCAATTCCTCCATCTTACTTCTCTAAACTCCCCTGTACAGAAATCCTAAACCCTGTGTTTCACTCTCTAATTAACCAATCCCTTCACCATTCACCCCGGTGAAACCCTCCTATCCTCATACAGGTGTCGTCTCCTGTGTAGGATCAAAGTCCAGCCACCAGACACTTCTGGAACATTCCAGGACTCCCGAGCCCCCCAAGGGTGGTCTCGGTGACACCTCAGTCCTGAGGGGCTGAGATCCCACATCAATATTGATTACTGTTTCAATTTTTTATCAGCACGAATCATGCCTATTTATCACACCAGTTTAGAGGAGCAAGCACGGAGAGCCTGTAGGGCGCTGCAGCCCAATCCAGCAGGCCCCAGGTGCTGGGGTCACCGCTGTGCCCTGCGGGGACACAAAGGCCGGCCAGGGGAGGTGTCCCCAGAGGCAGCGCTGTCCCCGCCGTGTGCCGGGCGGTGTCACAGCCGCACAGCAGCACCGTGGCGAACGCCTTTGTCCCGGCCGCGCTTTCCTCTCCTCCATCCCGGGGAGATGAATCGCGCCCGGGCCCGGCCTGGCTCCGAGGGCAAAGGCAGGTCTGGAGGAGGGACCCTGCCTCCTACGGCTTCAACATTTTCATTCATTTCAACGCTGATGCACAAATGAGAGTTAATCACTCTGCTGCCGTGCTCTCTAATTTACCAAGTTTGTTCATTAAAACTTTCCTCGCTGAACTCTGATTGAATGTCATGCTTTTTAAAGGGCCTCTCAAACAGCCCCAAGGCTTTTCAGGCTGCTGCTGGAACACTTTTTACAATTTGCTTGGCAAGGAGGAATGTGAAAGTGTGCTGGGAGACAAAACGAGACTGGGGCAGAGAGTGCCAGGGCTGCTCCCGAATGCTCCTGTAAACACACGTGGGGCTGAAATTATCTGCTGAACATCAGAGACATGTCCCAACTTCTACAAATTATTTATCTCTGTCCACATGATGCTCATGCTGCCTTTTGTCATTTAGTGCAAGAATGTAATATATGCTCATGACTATTAACTTTATGAGATTGCCTTAGATTACACTGTGATATGTTTTATTGCTGTGCTGTATAACAAAAAGCGTGGTGATAATCTTATTTGTTTTAGATAATATATTTGCAATGTGTTTGCTAATCTAATTATTTTAGAATCAATATAATAAAACCTTAAGTACACAGTTTGGTCTATTAATTGCTAGAACTAAAATCTGAAATTTATTGTTTAAATGGAGGTTCTCTATTTCAAATTAACTGAAGCAAAATGTAATCTTTACCTTTTTAATTAACTGTGTTCAATATTAAGTAAAAAAATACCTCACATTTCCAGTTCCTTATGAAGGCTGCAGTCAGCAAGGATGACATTCAATCATACATTTAATTGGCTTTTTTAAAGTCATTTATGTTACTTGGCTCTCTAAGAAAGTTGCAGCTAAGAAAAAATCTGCTGCATGTACTTTGGGGGAGAATTCACCCAAAATCTAGATGCAGAATCGTTTATAAATTATTTGTTTTTAAACCCTGTGGGTGTGACTGTTAAGATATGTAAAGCAAAATAAAAATATTTGTTTATGAGTTCCACCTCTGGGCACTGGGAGCTTTAGGCAGCACATCCAAGCCTGCAGTGATTTCCTTCAGCTCTGGGGTACAGTTCTGGTGATTATTCACATTTGCTGTTCTACTTTTCAGCTTTATTATATTTCCTTCTGCACTCTCTGTGTATTTTGGGAAGCAGCTGAATTGTCAGCACAGAGGGTCCCTCGGGACTGGAGCTGTCCTAAGCTGCCAAACCACTTTGTGAGGCCTCATTGGCAAAGCCCCTTCACACCGTGGGTGGCTCAGTTAAGAAAACTGCCTCAAGTGTCTCTATTAATACCAAATTCGTGCCTCTGTAGCTCAGATGAGCTCAAAGTTTACTCAGGCAATGAAAATGTCTAGCTGGAGATTAAGGCTAACCTTCCTCAAGTTTATAAATCACCGCCACTTCTCTATTTGAATCGATTTTAAATATGAAAGAACTGTGATTCTTCCCTTTTCTATTGCCTTCACACTTCACCCAGTGCCCTACTGCTTCTCCTGCCATTTGTTTGGGATTTCCAGTAGCCATGGCAGCCTGGAAAACTCTTGTCCATGAGGAAAATGACTGATATGTGCAGTGAGCCTGAAGCACCTGGGCTCATGGCGTTGTTCAGGACAATCCATGGGCTGGTGTCTCTCTGCTTCCTCATCCCCAGATCCAGGGACAGCCGAGCTGGAGCTGTCTGAGATGTGTTTGTCCACTTCTAACCCACAATCAGGGCACCTAAAATCCAACCACTGCAGCACTGCAGCAGAGAATCAGGGAGTCACAGAGTGCTTGGGTTGGAAGGGACCTTAAAATCATCCAACATCCACACTCAGCTCCCAGCACCGCCGTCTCACACTCCAGCCAGCCTCCCAGTTTTGTTTTGCCTCATCTACCTGGTACATTTCTGGCTGAGAAATTAAATTCAGGGGGAAAAAAGGCATTTTAACAGCCTTGCTTTCACACCTGGGAGTTCCTGCAGCTCTCCTTGCATCAGTCTTTCAGCACATTCCTGGGGTAACTTCTCACTCCCCTGGACTGTGCTGACAGCTGCGCTGACTTTTTCAAAGTCAAACCAAGTGTTGTGATTTTTCCTAGGATTCCTCCTTTAAAATTTTCCTGTTAGTGTTTCCTTGAGGGCATTTTCCTCTGCTTATTCACACACAGCCACATTAAAACCTTTCTGTGTCTCTTTGCCTTTCCACACAAACACTCCCATTAGTGAATTGTATTTGGGGCTGGAAATGTTCATCAACTTCTCGGGAACGACCGCAGAGTTTCTCTCATCTTGCTGGGAAATTTATGAATCGATATTTTCAGCTTCATTGCTGCCCAGGTTCTGTGAAACAATCCTTATGTTCAGATCTTTCTGTGGGCTCATCAAAGCTCGGGTCCTGTTGAATTGGCTGCAGTTCTGGTTGCAGCTCGTTATGGTGGGAGGCACCGGAACACATGGACAATTGTGGCAGGAGCCCTCCCCTGCCCCTCCAAACAGGGGCTTTATTAGAATAAGAATCACTGTGGCTGATTGAATTATTCCATCTCCTGCCTCCCCTCTCCAGTGCTCAAATCTGAAGCCTTCCCAGACATCCTCCTCTGAACTTCAAGTTGTGGATGTAAGCAAATGCTCAGTGGCTCCCTAAAATCCTCAATACTCCAGCTGAATTCTCGTTTCCATCCATACTCCTGTCATGTTGAATAAAATGCTCAGGTTTTTAATAAATAGTTTTTAAATAGTTAAATATATAGTTAAAATAGTTAATATATATAGTTATATATATAACTATATATAAATATATAGTTTTAATATATATATATTAACTATATATAAATATATAGTTAATATAGTTAAAAATAGTTAATAATAGTTTTTAAATAGTTGAATAAAACTGCTTCAAATATTCATTCCTGTAACCACAGCCCTTTTTCCATACCCTGTGTAAATGCCCCTGTCCAGAGCAGCAGTGATGAATTTGCTCAATCACACCTGCACAGAACATCCCTAAATTAACTTCATGTAACAATTTGTTTGTAGGAATTAAGCTTTGCCAGCAGGAAATTCGCAACCAAACAAAAACCCCTCCTTTCATTTAAATCCATGGGTAGTTGTGAACACCTAACCCAGCTCTAGTCATTACCTAGCAATGAAAAATTGACAATAGAGTTATTAGGATAATATATGTAATTAATAGAAATATTAAAAGATTCACCATTAACCTGCATTTGCTCAGAATGCCAGAGGGGTGATTAGTTAGAATGGCACAGAATATTTTATAGTACTTACTGCTCCTCTAAGAAGTCAGAGAGGGGAAAATGGAGATCCAAGCCTCTCTGGACTGAAGCATGACCTTAATGGTATTCAAATTTTTAAACAGGAATGAAGATAAAGAGAACATAGAAAAATTATACTTTGAACTTACCAAAGGGATTAGGACACACCAAAAAGATCTTTTTTTTTTTTTTTTTTTTTGCCTTTTGGCAAGGTAACTGATATTTTAAAATCAAGGTGTTCCAAAACTTTTTTTGACTGGAAGCAATTATTCATCTTTAACCCTTCTCACAGTTCAAGATCTGTTATTAATGATGGAGTTTTTTTATCTGAAAATACTGCAAACATCTCCTCATCGTGCATCAGACACAATACAAGACACACAGGATAATTTGGAGTCAGGTACAGATGGGCTGCAAAGCACTGTCAGATAAAATGTGGGTATATTCCATATATCCAGCACAGCACAGGTTTGAGTTCACTTTAGAAACTGTATTTTAAGCTGCAGAAGGTGAGGAGCAGCAGGGATTTTATTAAATGGATCAAAATTTGGTTCAAGGAACATGACCAACTCAGAGCTGTTGAGAAGAATCCGTTGATTGTTGTTGGAGCCCTGGATGCTGAGAATTTCAGATTTCTGTGCTGCCTGGCACTGACTCCCCAGAGAACACTGCACTGACCTGAGGCTGTGGAGAAGCTTCCAGAATGGAATGACAGAACTGGGATTGTGGGTGTGTAGTTTGAATAGAAGGGTGTGACATCACATGGTGGGAAATTAGAGTTTAAGGGTTTAGAATACAGTAATAGATATATAAAGCAAGATGGAGATTTTAGAGTGAAGGCTGGTCCTTCTTCCTCACCTTCTTCACCTTCTTCTCCAAGGGTTTGGGTGGTTTTGTGTAATTGAATAAAAAGCCTCCCTTGCAGGCACGGGTGGTTGGTTATTGGGTTAAAAGTAAAAATAATTGAGGTGTCATTTCTTAATTGGACAGTTTATCCTTAAAAGGCCTTGCAGAGAGAGATGGGGCTCCATTTTCAGTTTGTCAGAGGGAAGTGCTGCAGAACTCAGGGTTTGTGAGACTGTGACAGAGATGAGAACTAACAAACATCTGAGTCCCAACGAGAAATTCCATCTTGTGCATTTAATCCCGACCCTGACAATAAAAAAAGAAGATAAAACTGGACAGATTGTAGCTCATTGGTGCCTGTGGATGGTTTTGCTCAGCTGGGTTTGTGTGCCCAGAGTGAAGGCTGGGGCAGGGCTGCTCTCAGCGCATTTCTCTCCCAATAAACTGATGGGCTTTGTCTTCTTTTGTTCTATGGCCCGGAATAGCGCAGGCTTTAATAACGGTACCGTTGAAAGGACAGAGAGAAGATCCCACACCTCATTATCCCGTTTCCTGTTTGAGGCACGGTGTGAGACCAAATTAGTGAATGTTTGGGAAGCACGGCGAAGAGCTAAGCGTTGCAATAGAGATGCTAATTTAGAATTAAATAGGTCACTGGGAGCCAAGTTCACCAACAATAAATCTGAATTCAGTCACCTGGGAACCCCCAGGAGGCTTTGATGCCATAGAAATGGCATGGATTCCTCTCCCTGAGTGTCTTCCTGGGGCATGCAGAATCACTGCAGACTAATATGACAAGACAATCAAAGTTGTTTCCTTGCAAGGCCAAGAGTGAATCATTAAGGATGGTTATAAATCAGTTGTCTGTTTTGTAACTTTTAAAACTTTATTTTTGGGGAAGGAACCTCTCCAAACTTTGACATCCCTCTTGTTAGCTCTTGTTTAAAAAGGTGGAATCAACAGAAGTCCCACCCCAAGCCCAGCAACAGCTTGGATGTACATTCACCCCTGAGCTGAATGGATGAGGGATTGAGAAAGTTAACAAAAAACACATTTTCTTCCTTAAAGAAATATTTCCTCCTGACAGATTTTGGATTGCATGCTCTTTGAAATACTGGAGCTATCACAGCATGTTCCCAGAGAAAAAATATGAAAAGCTCCCAGCACTAAGTGCAAAACATGTGACACCCACAGAGCAAATCCAGGGCTGTGCATGCAGATGGATAAAAACACACCCACAAATAATACATAAATAAAAATGTGTATGGACAAGGAATTCCTGGGGAAAACCCCAATTAAAATATTCAAGAAGGAGTGCTTGGCAAGCCAGGCTTGTCCTGAACGTGCCTTTGGAATTCTGCTGCTGCTGGGATCACTTGTCAGAATTGTCACAGTCTGCACAGGACACTGGAAGGGTCCTGCAGGGGAGTAAAGCTCTGGAGGGGAATTCAGAGACCTCATCCTACCATAGCAGAACCAAGCCAGAGCTTCATTTTGAGCTGGTTTTGTTAATTTTTTAATTCAGAAAATAAATAAGAAAAATGAGATAAATAGCAGACAAATTAAAGAGATTTCTAGGAAGGAAAAATCCACCTAAGTAACAAATTTTAGATTAAGATAATGATTTTGCTGAACTCATCATCATAAAATGAGGATGCTGAATCTTGAGTCTCTTTGAATTATCCAGGTTTCAAAGAAGAGGCTTTCTGTTTCCTGGCATGTAACACCTCCCACCTGGTCACAACCCCAGGCCTGATGCTTTAGATTGCAATGGGACACTTCTGATTCCATGGGTTTAGATTCAAGTGATTCAATGATTTTTTCATCCAAGTGATCATAAAGTGACAGCTTAGAGATGTTACATTTAGACACAGGTAACAAAGGAAATCTCACCCTTACCTAGCTCACAAAAAAAAAAAAAGTTAATTGGGATGAAAGAGGTAATTTTTATTTTTTTTCATGTAAAATATAAAACTACATGTAAAATATAAAAGAAAAGGTTCATTAGAGGTGGGTTTGTTTTTGAGAAGACCTAAGGGAAGTAACTCCAAGTAAATTAAACCACAACCAAGTGTCACCTCCCAGAGACTCTCATTCCATCAATAGAAGCCCAGCACATAAAACCTCCCAACTCCTGATTCTCTGCAGCTGTACAGGGCTCCATAAACTCAAATTAAGAATTTGTTTTTAGTGATGCCAAGTGAGAGAACAAAGAGAAAGAGCAAAGCAGAGAGAAGGAGGGATCCTCCTCTACAACTCCTCTACTCCAAGTACTCAGACTTGGGGATCAAACCATATTTTCTTGTGTCCAAACAGAGAGAAATAAAATATTCAGCCAGAATGGGATATCTTCCTCTAACTTCTGATTTCAGAATCCCCTACCTCACTGTTGCCTGGGATAGGCAGAATGCAGGAATAAAATGGGATTTGTGACCCTAAAATTGTGCTAACAGCACCCCAAAGGATTTGTGTAACAACCAAATCAGCAGTTCTGGCTATGAAATAATGTCACCAACGCTTTCAAACTTCGTTGGAGTTTTTTATAAGTCAATAGTACATTAAGAAAAATTAAGCAGAAAATTTACTTTCCCAAATGTCTTCAGTAACAGGACAGAATTTCCAGCCCGTGCCAGAGCTCCTGACTGAACAAGATGCATCCTGATTTTGGCTTTACAATCCAAAATTCTCATTAGCTTCCTCAATTCATTGACTATAATTTACCCCTCCCCACAAGTTTTTAGGTGGTGGAGAAGATTAAAGATGATCCCATAACAGTCTGTTCAGTATTTTACATTCCCTGACCTTTTATGTAATTTGATCTGTTCCTTTGGATGTCTTTTCCAGGCGTGGTGGGTGAGAGCTTGATTTATAAACAGTGAATGCACAGGGGATTTTTATGTACTTTGTTCACCCCATCAGTTTTTTTCTGGGCTCATTTACAGTCTATTTGCAATTCATTAAAGGACTTTTCTTTTTGTTAAAATTGCCTTTCTGGGTTTTTTTATGTTTCCATAGCAGAGTAGGTTTCTTTTGAGGAAGGAAAATCTTCAGATGCTGTGACAGCTGTTATGGGGTCCCCTGCTTATACTTCATGTTATGGATCTCACAGCTGGAGCAGGAAAGGGGCAAGGTTGCTCTGAAGGAGGGTTTTGATAAAAATCCTGCTCTTTCTTTACCTTTATCTTCAATGTGAGGTAATGGAACATCATTCTCCCTGCTAAAATTCAAAGAAAATATCTTTGAAAGAGCAGAATTGTTGGTTCTAGGCACAAGGATATTTTTCCTTTATTCTCAGTAAGACTTTGAGGACAGCAGAGGAGATGAAAAATGAATCTAAGAATGGGAAATTTGTACCATTTTCTGCCTTAGCAGCTCCCCAGTGCCCAAAAATGGGAATGTGCACTGGATGAGCCATGGAAGGAGCCATCCATGAGGAGTTGTTGGCTCAGCTCAGCCTCGAGGAGAAGAGGCCCCTCAAGGGGACCCAAGGGATGTGTGGGACCCTGCAGGGCTTTTGGGACAGCCCCAAACTCCTCCCAGCCAGAGCCAAGGAAGGGATTGGGATCTCCAGGAGCACCTCAGAGAAGAGCAAACCACAAAAATCCCCCAGCCCCCACTGTGCCAGCAGCATTTCCTGCTTTTAGACAGGAGATCTAAGTCATTATATTTAAAAAGTTCTTAGAAAACTCAGGTTTTCCTTCCCGATTCCCTCACTGCCTCTCACCACTGTGTGTTTCTCTCCCCTCTGGGTGCTCAGCATATATTTACCCCATTTTGGGGTATTTTGTAACCTGAGTAGTTCCACAAAAATAAAACTAAAAGACAAACAAATAAAAAGAGGAATTCCACATCCCTGTCCTTTAACAAAAGTATCCAGTCAGTGCCAATTTTTTGAGGAATAAAATTACAGCCTTTTGTGTCTTCAATCATGCCTTAATTTAGGAAAAAGAAATCCAAATATATCCAAATATTTCTATTTTCTTCTGAATATACTGATTTTCCCCCTTGTCCTTAGCGAGGAAGATGTACTGGATGAAGGATTAACTCGGGCTGGTGGCTGAATGCCAGGATCCAGGGGGAGTCAGGCAATGTGGTGTCATTAGCTCCCCAGTAATCAAACCAGAAGGCAGCTTTAAAGAATTTATATATGACCCAATTTTCAGTTTCTCTGATACTTGTACACGTCACAATTTTCTCGGAGCATAAAACCTCCTGTATGAAAACATTTGCTGGCAGGAAATGTCTTTTTGTTGTTGATTACCTGCTCTGTGAGTGCAATTTGCAGGTTTTCAGGTAAAGAAAGAATGGTTCCATCCTTCTCCCTAGCACAGCAGCTGATGCCAAATGTTTCAGAGCTCTGGGAAAGCTTTTTCCTCTCAGTGGGGAGCACTTTTTCTGATCCCCAATGTAGCAGTTAATAAAGTCTCAATAGTCTTTCCACCATTTCCCTCAGCTCCCGTTTGCAGTGCTAAAACTCCACTTCTGCTGTCACTCTGCAGCCTCTCCAATCTTCTCTGCCAAATGATGTTTTCCTTAGCAGGAACTTCCAATGTAGCCCCAATTGTTTCTGTTTTATTGAGGGATTCCTCCTGAGTGGATTTTTCGATAGCATTTTTAACCACACCAGCAGCCACGCTCCTCTAAAGCAAAATTATCTCCAGCTCCCCGAGATTTAATAGCAGTAAAGTTTTTAATGCTGCCTCACTGAAGTCCCCTGAGCCTGCAATAGGTTCCTTCTCTTAATATTCCATTACATCTGACATGCTCTTGCCATCCATGGAGAGAGATTGGATCTTGTACTCGGAGCTCCCAGACTATCACATTTCCTGCCTCTCCTCAGACACATCCTGCTCCTTTCCTGGAGGTCACCCTGCCCTGCACACCAACAGGGCAGAACAAGGAACTGAAGGCTGGGGATTTTCATCTTTTGGCCAAGGCAGGTGTTTGTAGGATATGTTTGAGCTGTGGATGTGTTTTCCTTCTCTCCCATGGTCATGAAGCTGTTCCTGTTTGTCAGGGGACGCTCCTGGCGGCCTCAGGGGACACTCACTGACACTTCCAAACATGAGGTGGCAAAGGAAAGGGGGAAATCAGCATTCAAATCCCGGCCGTGCCAGTGCTCCCAGTAATACTCGTTGTGTGCACATCTCTAATTCAGAATAAACAACTGGCTGGCTGAGAGGAATGTGTGCTGTTGTTCCCATAACTACAGAATTTAGGGATAATCTAGGTACAGACTTGTGTTGAGAATATTATCAGCTGCTTCCCATTACCTCTGCAGAGAGTACAAAGAAATTTCTCCACTAATATTTGAGATACTCAAATGAGAAGCACTTAGAGCTATCAATGATACTTCTGTCTCTGAAAGATAAATTCTATAGTATATCAATAATATCATATATACATTTAGATAACGTAAATAATCATCAGACTGGAGTTTTAATCTGCCACACACCTTCCCACTTTGTCATTTTTTTGGTTATGGATTTATTTTCAAAGCTGAATTGTGAACAAGTGTTTGGAATGTTGGTTGCACTCACTGGAATGTTTTCCCTGAGCCCAGTTCTGACTCCTGACAGTTCAAAATCATTTGTCTGCCTTTGATGAAATGATCATCACCCGAACCAATAATTGTTATCCTTGCAGACCTCAGCACTTCCACTGCTTGTACAGTGACAAAAGGTATCAATCAGCCCCACGGCTCCTAATTAGTGCCATTAGCAGTTGGTTGTTGTGGGATCTCAGCACCTCAGGACTGAGGTGTCACCGAGACCACCCTTGGGGGGCCCGGGAGTCCTGGAATGTTCCAGAAGTGTCTGGTGGCTGGACTTTGATCCTACACAGGAGATGACACCTGTATGAGGATAGGAGGGTTTCACCGGGGTGAATGGTGAAGGGATTGGTTAATTAGAGAGTGAAACACAGGGTTTAGGATTTCTGTACAGGGGGGTTTAGAGAAGTAAGATGGAGGAATTGGGGCGTGTCCTGTCCTTCTTCTTCTTCTTCTTCTCCTCCATCTTCTGTGGTGATGGTGGCACTTTGGGATTGGTCATTACTGAAAGTGCACCGGACAATAAGAATAAAAGGTATTGGGGAAGAATGATAAATATTGTGCACGTAACTTTGGGTATAAAGATAGGTGACTGTCCGGAGGGCAGGGAGTGTGCTCATGGCTGGCTGCTGAGCAGAGCTCTGTCGGGCCGAAAGAAAATCTTTTAGATAAACAATTAATAAACACCGAGACCGAGAAAAGAACTGAAGCCTCTTCTCATCCTTTGATACGCGGGCTGCTTCAAGGCCACCCCGGGCCTTTCCAGGCCCTTCAAACAGCCGAAAACCGGACAGGTTGTTATCGTGCGTTTGAAGCACTGGTGCCACGGAGCGCGGCTCTGGCCGGCCCAAGCCTTGGGTGCATTTAACAAAACGAAATTCCACCTGAAGGGCGGAATGGAGCCCCAAAGGCTCAGATTTTGGGGATGCAGCTCTGGAACTTCCTCAGCACATCCACTTTATTTGGGCCTTGGCTTGCATTGCTGCCTGCCAGCACTAATTACAACATCCAAAAAACTCCAGTGTTTTCACAAGAAAAAAAAAAGGCATCTCTGCATGACCACATAAAGGCAGTTACACCATCAATAGCTGCCAAGTGATTTTCACTGTTTGTATTTATGTATTGCCCCTCTCATCTCTATTATTCCAGCATGGCAGATACCAACTGTTAATTCCACACCGTCATTTCTGTCCTGTGCTCTAATGCCCGCGAGGTGTATTTATTTCCTTAGCCTCCAAATAGAATTATTAGAACTCATCAATGAAGAGCTGATTGTTGAAAAAAAAAAATATATATAAGGGCAGCTGGGAATTATCTATGTACATGTAGAAAAATCTGTGTTATGGTAATGGATCATACCCAGCTGCTCCAGTGCTTGTGCTGGGTTATTTACATTTCATTTCATTCTGGCCTCTCTGCTTGGCTCTAATGCAATTCTACCACTGGTAACAGCGAGAAGAGATGAAGTGTTCACCTCCTCTGGTAAACAGAACCTTGTGGCCAACCCTGGCCTGGCAGAGCTGTTCCTGTGCTGCTGCTCCCACAAGGAGGATTGCAGGAGCAGGGAAACTTGGATTTCCTGAGCTCTCCTGGAGCAACTGAAGCATTCCAACTGTCCGGTTTTTGGCTGTTTGAAGGGCCTGGAAAGGCCCGGAGTGGCCTTGGGGCAGCCCGCGTATCGAAGGACGAGAAGAGGCTTCAGTTCTTCTTTCGGTTTTTATGTTTATTAATTGTTTATCTAAAAGATTTTCTCTCGGCCCGACAGAGCTCTGCTCAGCAGCCAGCCATGAGCACACTGTGCTGCCCTCCGGACAGTCACCTATCTTTATACCCATTGTTACGTGTACAATATTTATCATTTTTCCCCAATACCTTTCCCCCTTATTGCCCGGTGCACTTTTAGTAATGACCAATCCCAAAGTGCCACCATCACCACAGAAGATGGAGGAGAAGAAGAAGAAGAAGAAGGACAGGACACGCCCCAATTCCTCCATCTTACTTCTCTAAACCCCCCTGTACAGAAATCCTAAACCCTGTGTTTCACTCTCTAATTAACCAATCCCTTCACCATTCACCCCGGTGAAACCCTCCTATCCTCATACAGGTGTCGTCTCCTGTGTAGGATCAAAGTCCAGCCACCAGACACTTCTGGAACATTCCAGGACTCCCGAGCCCCCCAAGGGTGCTCTCGGTGGCTCGGCACCTCAGGACTGAGATCCTGAGATCCCACATCCAACAATCCTGAAAGGAATAAATAAAATCACCCCCACCCCAGACACCGCTGTACTGGGAAGGAAATACAAAAATATCAGAGAACCGAGGAAGCAGATTGACCAAAAGCTCCTGCATCCTGCTTTAGAATTTACCAGGAGGGTTTAAAAGCTGCTGTGCCACTCCTGGCCGCGGAGGAGAACTGCTGACTGTGCGCTTTAACAGTAAAGATGGAGCGTAATCTGTATGCAAATGAGATGTTAATATGGCATATAAAAGTAAAATTCAATAAAACAAGTTTGCACTGAGCTCACAGAAATTTGGCCGTTCCTTGGCTTTGGCTGCTCGCTGGGTTTTTGCTGACTCAGTTTCCCCACCTCCGGCGCAGTTTATATAAATTGTGAGATTTCGCAGATAAAAGCAAAGAGCATCTTTCCCGCTAATGAGGTGCGAGATTGACCCCAAAATCCCCAGCTCTCCTGGGAGCCGGCTCAAAACCCCATCGATGGCCCTGGAGTTTGTGCTGCTTGCACTGCAAGGAGCGCTAAAAGCCGAGACTGGCTGCTGGCCTTGGATGGGACACGGCCACATAAAGGAATTTTAAGAGGAAGAAATTCTGGACTCAAGAATTTGATGGCAATCTGTGGTTTACAACAGCAGCTGGAATAATCTGCCGGTAAAATTCCACCCCATTCAAACACCCAGCAAAGGAGGGAGGAAAAACAGGAGCTGTCCATTCCTATTGGGAAGAAACTGAAATTCAGGCACAAAATATAGAATTTACCAGGTTTAATAAACACATGAATTAACTATGAAATTGTCTTCACACTCCTATTTGTAATACAACATTTTGCTACCCAATCATGTGTTTTCATGGATTCCTTTGGGTTGGAAAATACTTTTAAGGTCACAGCACTTTACAAACATGAATTAGAGAGCTGTTCATTACAAAAGTGAGAGTTTAACCCGCATTTCACAGAGCAAAAATCAAAAAATCCTAGAGAGTAAAAGGCTCCAAAATTCTCCCTGAGATGTGTCACATTCATATTTATGACTCTGGTCTCTCAGATTTGATTATTTGACAGAAGACCTTGGAAATGCTTTTGCTCACTCTGGTCTTACAGAGAACCCAAACCCTACAGTTGCAATATATCTTGTGTTGTATAAAACTGTGGGTTTGACTCTAAGGCCATGCTAGTATTTTTGAAATAATTAGGTTCTATTCCTATAACCACGAAAAATTCTTAATTGTATTTTAAAGCAGTTAGGCAAAACTGAAGGGTCAACATTCAGAGAAAATGTCCTTCTTTAGGATTTCTGTAAAGAATGAACAGAAAACCCCCTGAGTTACTGAATCCACTCAGCATTTCTAATTTCTGAGTCTGTCTTTGAAGCAATAATTCCTTCAATAGCTCAGAAACCTCGGGCTGGGTCCATGGAAGTGGCATTTCTCCATGGTCCACATTTTGTGTGGGACTTTGCCAAAATCTCCCCCCTCTTCAGATTCAGCTCAGAAAGGGCCCTTGACTCAAACTCAACACAAGATTTGCAATTATCACCACTTTGTTTTCCAAATTCCACTTTTGCTCACAGAATATTGCACAGGGGTTGGGGTGAGCAAGGCAGGGAAGGTGAGGGTTGGAGCCAAGATGGGAAGAGCTCAGCAGGAAAATGGATAGCTGAGCTCTCTGCTTGGCAAACCAGTATGAAACTGTAATGATTTGCAGGCACTGCAGAACAGATGATCTTTAAAGATTTAAAAGAGAATATGTTCTCTTCTTAAAAGAGAAATTGTGACTTTTCAGATGTGAAAAAATCCTTGTACCTTCCCTGGCAGTTTGTATTCAGCAATGATAACTCCAGAAAAATTCCCCTCTTTACCTCCAGTGACCTCCTGAATCCTGCCATTATCTGGCATCTCTTCTGAGGCATTACAATAAAAATAATAGCAGCAATAGTGGGCTTTCTATCAGCATAAATATTTATAGTTACATTTTAATAATATTCATGCCATTTTCCTAATAGGAAATAGCCTAATGATCTGGCAGGTTGTGCTTGTCCAGGGGTTCCTTTTTTGCAGATCAAGAAGAAATTTCTCAGCAACTGGGAGGTGTAAATTGAAGTGATCTTTATTTCTGTATTCTGCCTCAAATGAGATGCTGCCTTTAATCATCCACCAGGCAAAAATTTTTTTCCTACATGAACGAGGAATGTGAGGATTCTCCTGTGTTTGTGCTGGTGAAAGCAACTGGTTTTCTTCTGAAGGCTGGGACAACTCTGCTGCTCTGTTGTACCTTGGTGTGCCCTGTCCTTGTGGGTGACAGAACCCCCTGGACTGGGAAAGTCTTTGTGGGGTGTTTGGTAAATTTATTCAACCTGGAGTGCAGGAACAGCAGCTGGAAAATGTTTAAATATTGTGCCTCAAAGCCAGCTCTTGGATTTATTCCAGCAAATCCTGTGCATTTAGCAACAGCAGATAACAAAACATCATTTCCCATGCTATGACTAGTCTTTAGGCATCAGTAAAAATGTACTTAATCAATTTATATTAAATTACTGTGCAATCACCATGGCAGTTTAAGGCTAGGCCTATGTATATTAGACATTTTATCAGATAATTATTATGTTCCCTAAACTTGACATTTTATATTGTACAACTGGTATCTTTAAGTGGATATTTTATTCTATCTGGACTACCACAATAACTGGGACTGCATTAAAAGGCAGTTAGGGAGGATGCTTTTTAATTGTGCTGTGCCTTTTGGTGGGGGTGCCCCAGAAGAGAGCAAAGAGGGTCTGCAGTGAACAGAGCCCAGGGCTCCTCCCTGCTGCAGCTCAGGCGTCCCCAGCCCCTGGGTGCTGCCACAAGCAAGGACAGACTGGCTTCAGTCCATCTGTTCCTGCTGCTCGGCCTGCCTAAGGACTGTGGCCAATAATTCTCCACCTACAGGATGTTCTGCGCCTCTTCAAAGCACTTTACAGCCCTAAAGGCTTAGCAATGGTATTTTTCTGTGTATTTTCCTGTGCTGCTGTGCTGGGCTGTGCCTCAGCTCTGTGGCAGCTCACAGGTCAGCTCAGAGGTTCCCTCACACCCTCGTGGTGCTGAGGCACAAAGCTGCTGCAGCACGTGTATTGGAATAGGAATCCCAATATAACCAGTTAGATGGTGCCTGGGTCAGTGTGACCCTCGCTGCTGAGCCAAAGGCAGCACTGTGGTGCTTTACCCCAGAGATACCTTGGCTGCTGGAGATTGCAGCGGGGCACTGGTGCAAGTCCAGGCTTGTCAGGACTCCGTTTACCTCAGGAGAGAGAGCTTCTGGCATGATGAAGAGAAAAAGGAGAGGATTCCGCTGGAGGGTTTCCAGATGTTTATTCCGTGGTTACAGAGGTCTGAAGCGGGGCAACTCCTCCAACAGAATCGAGGCCGCATGGTCTCATTAACCTTATAAGCTCGGGGACAGGGGAAGGGGAGGGGACAGGTGAGCCACCAACCAGGTGAAAGGGGCAGGGTCTCAAGGGACTAGGGACACCTATCCAATGTCCCCCAGGCCTGAGGAGCATCCTTTGAAATCGACCAATCACATGACGCCTTGCTGGAATGTTAAACCTGATTGACAGGGCTCACTCAGCAAGGGGCGAGGGGGCAGGGAGAGAGGCATAGGCACACCTGGGAAGGGACCCCGAAGTTTAAAACAGGACATTGCAACACACCGCAACACACGTGCAGATAATTCACACCCAGCAAAGTGAACCCAGCCCTTCATCCCCAGGGTGTCACTGGGCTTTGGACACAGCTCTGGAGGTACCAACCCAAACATTCATTCACAAACTGCCAGAGCACAATTTTCTCTCCATGTAAGGAGCTGGGAAGCTTTGACCTTTCCCTATCTCTGCTGTTTGCTTCTGCTGTCATCTCATGCAAGTCCTTTAATTTCTCTGTATCTTTCTCTCTACACCTTCAAATCTGAAATAACTCATGAAGAGCAGCCACTATTTGTGGAGAGCCTGGTTTAAGCATGGCTTAAAGAAAGAGGCCATGAAGGTATTCAGCTGAGGGAAATATAGAAACCTGCTGTAAAGCAGCCTTTCCCAGGCTTGATCCTGTAAATAATTAGGTTCTCAGCCACCTTTTATATAAACAACAAGATTCTCAGACTGTTCTGTCCTTGGCTGCTACTGGGAGCAGACGGCCAGTCTGGGAATAGATATGAAGGTTTTGAGAACCTTTCATATCATGGTGGGAACACTGATCTTGGTTTCAGTAAACTAACTTCAGGTATTGTAAACAAAAGGAGGAGCTGAAGTTTTCTCCACAGCCTGTCAGGAGCTCAGATTTTGCAATATGCATGAACTTAATTAACACGGTTATAAAAAGTGCCTGATTGAGTGAATAAAGTGGAGTCAGATGCGAAATCAACAAAGGTGGTCGCTCCCTCACTTTGACAACTATTGACATTTTTGCCAGGTCAGGCCATGGCTATTCAAGCCCAGGGAAGCTGCACACTCTTCCTTTGTGTGTCCCTACCAGTGCATGTTCTGTTCTGAGGTGAAATATAAACATTTTACATTATTGCAATTGTAAATGTCTGTTGTCAGGCCCTATTTATAATTATGGAAGTGTTTCCCTGGAGTATCCTTAGCAACTAATTTCAGGATCAGGATAAGTAGAAAATAAACTTGTGCTGGGCTGTGTAGACATTTATCAAATCAAATGATTACAGAAAATTAATCTTTCTATAGTGCTCTATGTAGTCATGAGAAACCAAGTGCATTTTAAATGCATGAATCTCACTGGTATGAGGGAAAAAACCAACAAAAACCCATGACCATGCAGCCAGCCATATACATTGGCCCTATAAAAAAACCTAAACATGGATAATTTCCTTCTTTTTCCTCTTACTACCTCACTAGACCCTCAATGTGAATTTCTTTAGCAAACAAACTGATTGGATGGACAAATATGTGCTCAGTTTTCCAAGTAGGTTTGCTCTGAAATTTTTCTTTCTGAAAAGTTCTTGCCTGCTCAGTCATCTCCTTTGTAAAAGCAGGAATTTTTGGAGAGACTTTAAAATACAATCTTACATTTGTGTGCCTCACCAGAACATGAAGCAGAGCCTGTGGGTACTCTTTGAGGGAAGAATTTTCCCATTATTTATTGAGAGAATTTAATGACATTCAGGAGGCTTTACCTTATCTGCATGTGTTTTTTTTTTTTAATTTCAAGTTTCTTTTTAGGAACTATGTGAACTAAAAGAGTAAAGGCCAACTTTGACAGGAGGCTTTGATGCTCCTGCAGTTCTGCCATTGCAAACAAGGTGAGAATGTGCTCCTGGAAGCATCAGGAGCCTTTCCAAGCTGCCCTTGGCACCAAGCAGGCCATGGCTGCTCCCAAAGGTGGTGCCATGGATCTCTCCAGAGCCACTCCCTGCTGTGGATCCAGCCCTGCCATCCCTGCAGGAAGCTCTGAGTGATCTCTCCAGCCCAGGCCCCACCAGGCTCAGGCTGCCCTTGTCCTCTGCTCCACCAGGCACATTCCCAGAGCCACATATTTATTTAATGTTAATGCCTCGTTGGCTTGACATTCATCATGTGCTAAGCCGGGAAAGTAATTAAAGTTAATTTCTGCTTGGGGGAGGATGAGGAAAGGTGGGGGGGAGCATCCTCACTGTAAATTCTTATTCATATTTCTTTCCTGTTTTGTGATTCTCAATCGGAGTTTTCTAATAACAGATCATTTCTTTTTGTCTAACTTTAATCTGGCCCTGCTTGACAAGCACCATCCTTTTCATTGAAGGGTAAGACCACTTAAAGAAAGGCCAATAAGCCCTTGCACTGCTCAGCTGACTGGGGTGATTTGTCACCCTGTGCAGTGGTGGTCACACCAATGGATTTATCTCAAGGTAAATGGAGATGCTGAGACCTGGGACCTGGAGCTTTGATTAAGGCCCCCTTTTTGTAGTGTTGATAGATGTTGCTTGTGTTTATCTATTTGAAATGCCACTAAATCTGTGAATACAATGGAAAAAGAGAGTAGTTTGCAGCTGAAAACATATTAGTGATTTATGTTTCACTAAGAAGCACAATAGAGAGACAGAGGCTATTAAGAGGAGCTATTTTCATGAGAAATAGTTCTGCTTTAAAACATTATCAACCACACCTTGATAAAGACCTACATGCATGCATAATGGTGTTTACTTATCCCTTTAGTTGAGTGCAATATACATTTGGAATGCACAGCCCCAAATTATTAATAAGCCAGGAGACACTTTGCCATGCAAATGCACAGGAATGGGATACTTTGCATGTTAATTGGCTTCCAGAGAAACAGCCAGAACCAGGCACCAATCCGGGACTTCAGGTGGGCTCCACATCCCTTAAAACAGCTCCAAATCCTACTGACCGCTATTGCCAGCATTTATTCACAACATTTGAGCAGAAATAACCAGTGGGGTGACACAAAGGGATTATAATGCATCGATATAAGTTATAACATGAATCAATGTCAACAAGACGCACCCATTTAAATGAATAGGGTCAGATGAGAACGCTGGATCACCCTGACTCGCGTGACAGTTACAAATGCATAACCTAGTCTGCATAATAGGAGTGTACAAACCAGCAGAGATTTGTAAACTTGGTTCATTTCAAGCAGAACTGACCCACAGCAACGGAAAAAGGAGAAGCCAACGGAGCTGTCTAGGAAAGAAGTGATTCTCTAGTTTGTTGTTTAACCAAAGGCATAATGAGGTTTCATTTTCTCAAGCTTGAGCAGAGCTCGTGGACCTGAGCCGCTGTTAGGTAGCCAAGCCATTTATCCACAACGTTCAATTAAAAGACAAAGATAACACGTCCCCTTCCAAACCCATTTCTGTTTACAAATGCCAAATAAAGCTTCCTGCTCTGCCTGGTGTGTGCAGATACCTGGGCACGCTGCAGTTGCGGGTTTGGGATGAACTGTGGCGGGTTATGATTTATTGAAACGTTCCGAGGATTCCTCTCTGCCGCTAATGAGCAGCGGTGGAGGGGGGAAGGCTGGAAAACGCCTGAGCACCTGGAGCATGACAACTCCTGCAGCAAGTTCTGTACCTGAGGCTGCTGCTGGGGCTGGGGCTTGGCACCGCAGTGCACCCAGAGCGGAGCAAAGCTCTTAAATCTGGACAACACCTGCACCTCATTTGCTTTAGAGAGGCGCCATGACCTGACTGCTGATGGCGAGCCCTCCCTTTCATGCTCGGGATTATGACAAGTTATTAATTGCCACCATTAGCTGCAGCAGCCTGCCTGAGATCTCTGCTGCTCTCTGGAGGTGAGAAACTCTGCGTGTGAACGCCGAGAGAGAAGCCGGGAAGCGCTGGGGCAAACGGAGCAACAATCTGCCCAAAAGGGATTGTGAGGCTGTGAATAATTTATTAGAAAACATTTTTCTTTGTCCTTCCCACAGACCCACAAATCCTCCCTAAGCGCTCTTTAGCAGCCTAGCAGATAATGTACTTACACATCTCAGAGCTTGCTAAATAGAGTGAGCAGGCCAGAGTTCACTCCTAGCCCAGCACAGCTCAACCACCCTCATCCTCTCCTGGAAGTCCTTGCCGTGCAAGCTTTTGGTAATTAGCTAGAAAAGTGAATAAAAAAATGACACAGCCATGCTTGGAAAACAAATTTTTCCCCCCTTTTGTTTGCAATTGGGTAGTGAATGTGTCGGCTCCTCCAGCAGTCCCAGTTTCAGCCTGGATTCACACCTCATTTCCCCCTCCTTCATGCGCTTGTTTGAAGGTGCTCAACCTGTCTCATTAACGTTTTCAGACACCAAACATCATCTCTCAGCGTCTAATGAGAATTGTGATTGAAACAGGAAAATGCAAGTTCATACCGGGATGGGGAGAGGAGTGTCAGCAATTTAATGTACAGCCACCGTGGGGAAATTCGGGTGCAAGTGAAAGATCACAGTGCTCAGAGGGGAGGATGGAGAGTGAAATATGAACTGATCAGCAAGCAGAGCTTCCAGGTTTGTGCTGCTTTGGAGGCTGCCTCAAGCACTGCCATCCCTGAGCATGCCCAGGGCGATGGGCTGTGGGTCAGCCAGGTGAGGAATCCTCTGCACAGTGGCACCCATGTGTTCATGTCTCCTTTCATAAATACCAGAAACTCTTCAGTTTGAGATCTGGACTGGAAAGCTGCTGTCCAGGCAGGGGTTCAGGACAGAATCCAAGAGTTTGGAGAGGGATTGAGTTCAGCTCCTCGAGTAAAGAGATCTGCTCACTCCGTTGTCACAAAATGTTCAACTTTTAAGGAGTGAAACTCCTCTTCTTCCAAAGCAGCCTTGGAGGCTTCTGCCCCTGAGGGATGAGCTGGGGCTCTGGAGCTCAGGTGGAAGGAAACTGTTCCTTTGAACCTGGGCTCTGGCAGGTGCTGTGCCTCAGTTCCCCCAGGTTCCTCACTTGTGGGCAGCCTCTCACACTAAACCACTGAACACACAGTGTGGGATCTCAGCCCCTCAGGACTGAGGTGCCGAGTCACCGAGACCACCCTTGGAGGGCTCGGGAGTCCTGGAATGTTCCAGAAGTGTCTGGTGGCTGGACTTTGATCCCACACAGGAGACGACACCTGTATGAGGATAGGAGGGTTTCACCGGGGTGAATGGTGAAGGGATTGGTTAATTAGAGGGTGAAACACAGGGTTTAGGATTTCTGTACAGGGGGGTTTAGAGAAGTAAGATGGAGGAATTGGGGCGTGTCCTGTCCTTCTTCTTCTTCTCCTCCATCTTCTGTGGTGATGGTGGCACTTTGGGATTGGTCATTACTAAAAGTGCACCGGGCAATAAGGGTGAAAGGTATTGGGGAAAAATGATAAATATTGTACACGTAACAATGGGTATAAAGATAGGTGACCGCCCGGAGGGCAGGGAGTGTGCTCATGGCTGGCTGCTGAGCAGAGCTCTGTCGGGCCGAGAGAAAATCTTTTAGATAAACAATTAATAAACACAGAGACCGAAAGAAGAACTGAAGCCTCTTCTCGTCCTTTGATACGCGGGCTGCCCCAAGGCCACCCCGGGCCTTTCCAGGCCATCCAAACAGCCTAAAACCGGACAACACAGCTCAGCTTTTCAGCCTGTCTGGCCCTGCCCTTTGCCCAGGCACGTGAAACACAACTGGTTCTGTGCCTCACTCGGCTCTCCAGCCCTTTGTTCCACCAGGCCCAGCCTCCTTCCTCCCCATCTCCTCTTCCTCCTGATCCTTACAGTGACAATCGTGCCCTGAGCTTCTCTTTTGCAACATGCAGGAAAGGTAATGCTACAATATTTTTATCATTTTTACATTAAAAATTACCATAAACTGTGTCAGTCATAATTCAAATAGAACTTAAAAGAGTATAGAAAGGAAGTTGTTTTCTCAGGGTACTGCAAATCTACTTTTAATTGGTTATACAGCAGGGTTAAAGTTCACCCATAACGTGTGAAATACTGATCTTGATCTAAATCCTCTTAGATTAAACGGAAAAACTCCCATGGAATTTCTGCTACTAGTTGTTCTTCAGGTGTTTGATTTTGCAACTCAAACAATGCTCAGTTCACACTGTTTCCTGATGGAGCACATAAAAATGCATTTTTCCTTACATTCATCATCATTTGCAACAATTATTAAAATAGTTTAAACAGAAAAATAAATTATGTCAGTTTTAACAAGGCAGAATGTTATGGTGTGGACAAGTATGTGTGGACAATTAACATTTTACCAGCTTCACTTGCCTAAAATAAAACTTTGTTCTCGTCTGCTCCCCCAAACTCCTCAGTAATACAGACATTAATTATAGTTCTTAATTGCAACTGATAATAGTGATGGAATAAGTTGATATTGTGGGATAGCACAGCCGTGGGGTTCCCGGGAATAGGAGCCAGCGTGCGGAGTCTGTCCAGCAGGGACGCTGCTGAGCAGGATTTCTCCATACAGAATTTATGGATAACTCTATGGGGTGTAGGAGCACAAATGGAGATGGTTTATGCAGGTCCAGGATCTGTGCACACAGCAGTGAGCACCTCTGGTGCATCCTGCCCTGTGTCGTGCTGCAGAGCTCACAATGGGATTAGCAAATTCTCAATCTGAGTTCGCCTCGTGGTTCTGGAACAGCAGGGGGACAAAAGGAAAAGCCAGTCAGAGATCCAGCACAGGGAGATCCATTTAGGAACCACAAATTCTCCTTTTTTGGTACAGTGAGGAATCCCAAGCTCCCGTGTAAGCACAAAGGTGCTTTTGGATGCCATTTTGAGCCCCAAAGCTGGCTCTGGTGGGGCAGCAGATGCAGCTGGCACAGGGAGAGCAAAGGGTTAAGCGGTGGCCTCACTCCAGGTATGTTTGTTTCTGCAGGAATGAATGGAGTCACTGTGAGCAGCTGAGTGTTATTTTAACACCTATTCTCTCCCTGGCTCTGTGGCCAGTTCACATGGAACTGTGTTTCCATGGAGGAGCGAATCCATCTGTGTTTTCTCACCTGCAGGTGTTGGGGGTTTAATTAAAAACTCCAACTAATATGTTGCTATTTTGTGAAGGGATGTGAATTATAGCAAAGGCAAATTATGAATGATAATGAAGGCAAAATAACACACTTGGAAGCATTTTTTGTGTGTATGTTTTTCCCCCTTGTAACATAGGAGAATGTGCTTTAATGAAATAATCAAGGACGAGCACTAATTTCCTCTCATGGCCTCTTTGTCTGTGCAGGCAAGGTAGGTACAGTTTCATTTGCATGGGGACTGCACCATTTTAACAAACACAACCACTTAGAGCTGGACTGTGAGTAAAAACCTTAAGATGCATCAAGGAAAGTGGAGTTCTTACCCAGAGTTCAAACAAGCCTGCCTTCCCAAAGCAGACACGTGGAGTAAATTTGTTTGCCATTTGCAATAATTGCTCCTTCAAGCTGCTGCACTGGGTGGATAGAGACACAGAGCTGAGTTTCACCACCACCTGAACCTCTGGGCAGTTTGGATCCTTTCTTTTAATTAGTATTAGAAAGTGGGAGTGAACATAATGATCTCACTTTGATGCAAACATTAGGGCTGGAAGCATTTCTGTACGTCTCACATAGAGAAATGTGCTTTATATCTCGGACTCTCACTTTCAGAACAGAATACAAATAACTCCATTATGACTTTCCAGAATGGCCCTACCTTTTTCTCCATGTATCTGACATGATGGATATGGAAGGATCCTTTTAGAAAACTTTTGGGAAGGCAGCCATCCAAAATCTCCCTAAATTACCATTAGGACATATCTTTATTTTATTACTCTGCCCCAGATTCTGGCTCCTCCAGACCTCACCACCTCACTGGGGCCAAGAAATCCGAGCAGAGAGTTCCAGGCTGCCCTCAGTGCTGATTTAAAAAGCCAGTGAAAAGAATGGTAAATAAAATTGGCCCAAGAGGCTGACAGAGCCTGGGGCAGTATCAGAGGGCTCTGAGGCATTAAAGAGCCATAATACAAAGCACAAGCTACAACACAATTCCAGCAAGACACAAGTCTCTTACTCCCTATCAAAATCCACTATATAGATCTGTCTCATGCCTATAAAAATTACAGAGAAATATACTTGTCATTCTAGGTGAAATAATAAAGGAAAAGAGGAAAGCGATGAAATGGTGGAAAAAGGAGAAGAGAAAGGAGACAGGCAGTTGTTGAGGGAAAAAAACACTGAAAAAAAAAGGGTCAGAAGGGTTTGTAAGTGTGAAATACTTGGTCATGAGGGGTTGGCACTTGGGTAACAAAGAGAGAATGAGAAGAAAAAGAATAAGGGAAAGGCATAAACAACAGGGAAGAATGACAGAGGAAAGAGAGATGGAAGCAGCCCGATGCCAGGAGGAGCAGTTGTTAATTACACCTGGGTGGATTTGCTGTGGACAGTAACGTAACCTATTCTGTTCTATTAATCATTAGGATCCAGGGGCCTCCAATGGCACATGAAGTATGTGTTATCTGTCCCCTGGTCATTTCTCCCGGGAAAGATGTGTGTTCAGGGGGTATGGAGAGATTCCTTTTCTTCTTTCTTAATATACATGTTGTTGTGTTTTCAGTTTTGAGATGGCAAGGTCAGAGAAATACTCCTTCCCTTGCACAAATGTGTCTTTGAGGCATCAGGGAATTCAGGAGGGAGAGAACCAAACAGAGCTTGCAAAAGGAAAGGGATCATAAAATGTGGGGTTTTCCTTCACCAGCTCATTGTGCATTTTTTGTCCAGGCTTTTGGGATCATCTCACTGAAGATAAATAGGACTAAAACCTCTGCCTGTGGCCTTTTTTCCATGCTCTCCCTGCTGCTTTCATTTCATCTGGAATTTTCTCGGCATTTTCCTCGCTGCTCCCACCTGAGCAGGTCCCCCCGTGTTGCTCCTGCAAACCTGAAGCTGCAGCACGTTGGGAACAACCCCGAGTCCCAGTGCCCTGAGCCCCAGCTGGGTGCAACCCCACACCAGAGAGGAAGACTGGAGGTTTTTCTCATGGATGAATTTAATCTAATTAACCTCCTGGCTCTGTAAGCACATCCTCAGAGAGGAGCCCCCAGAGTGTCCTGGAGGTTTGGTTGTGTGCAGCACAACCCCCTCTGCAGCCATCACCGCATCCTGGGCACTGCTCTGCCTCCTCCTCCTCCTCCTCCTCCTCCTCCTCGCATCCATCCAGACACAACCGATCTGACATTGTCACCTGAATGGTGAGAGTGCAAAGTGCCAGGAATTCCTCGGGATACCTGGAGCACTCTGGCGTGGCACCGTGGCAGTGCTGGGGACACTGTGACACAAGGTGTTGGCACCAGGGACTGGCACCACCAGCAGAGTGTTTTTCCTGCTCTTAAGGAAGGTATATCACTGATCATTATAAATGGATAGTGATTGTAAGGCTAAATTCCCATCAAGGGGTTGATGAGTCATTAAAACCCCTCAAGCTTTGTTCTCACAGTTTATTGCCTCATCACCATCACCACCCCTTCATGAAATTATTGTCTTTTAATTAGCTCTAGCTCTTTCATTACTGTCTGTATCATTGCAGAGAAAGAAATAGGGAAACAGCTCCAACCAAGTATCTGATTGCCCCTTCTGCAGCCAGTAATAAGGGATTAGAACAGGCTCATATAAAATTATGGCCTCTGTGATACAGCAAACTCATTTTTTTCCTTAACAAAGGAGAACCTGGATATGTGTCCTGGTTCCTCTTCCAGGGGTATAAGGATCCTGTTGAGGAGAAGCTGTGGCTGTCCCATTTCTGGCAGTGTCCAAGGCCTGGTTGGACGGGGTTTGGAGCACCCTGGGGTAGGGGACAGTGTCCCTGCCATGGCACGGGGTGGAACAGGATGATCTTAAAGGATTCTTATGACTCAATCAAACCATTCTGAAGCATCATTCCCCTGCCACCAAGAAAGCCTCCAGTGGTTCCTCCCATCTCTCAGCCTCTCAGGAGCTGCTGTGCTGCTTGGCTGAGGGGCTGGTGGGAGACTCAGCCAGCAGAACACCCAGTGTGGGACTTCTGTGCACCCACAGATTCCCTGGCTCCAGTGGGAGCTGTTGATTGGAATATGCTAAGTAACAGCAACCATCCCAACTGCAGTGATCTCCTGTATTTAAAACACGGGTTTACATGCCCCATAAATTTCAGTATTTGTAATTATACGATATATATGAAGAGAGTGAGTGGAAGAGAGCAAATATATTATGTGAGGAAACAGCATTATCGATCCTGTATTATACAGTGCACAGGAAAATTAGTTAACCATACAGCTCATTGGTTTAAAGATGGCAGTAAAGTTTAAAGGCATTCTGTTGTGAAGTTAAATATAACAGCCATGACACAAATAGAACAATCGCTTTCCCCGGATTTCCCTGGCAGCCAAGGAATTCAGGGGCTGGATCCTGCCCCAGCAGAGCTGCTGCAGCCTCAAAATAACCCCAGAGAAACACACAGTTACTCCAGATTTACACCACGGTAGCTGGAGCAGGAATTTGGATCCAGAGGTTTAAATAAGGCTTATGTAATAAAAAGGGAATTTCTAATGGTCCCCTGTGGGGAAGGAAGGAAGGCAAAGTGAAAGCTGCATCTGCTCAGAGAGGGAGTTAACAGAAATGGACTTCAGCTCCTCACAAGTTATTTGATCTGAAAGAGTTTTGTTTGTTTAAATGAAAACAGATCAGAGCAAGCAAAACTATTTACTAAAGGAGGCACCCCTGGGAGTACCAGCCAACCCTACCATGGTGTTCTCCATTTCCAGTCAGTTCCTGTTGCGTTCCAGCTTTTAGCACTGGTGCCCTGGGTGGGGCTGGCTGGTCAGGAGGGCTGGACCACAGCTCCAGGTCTGGTGGGATGTGGATGCATGGCAAGAAGGGGAATGGCACAGGAAGTGATGCCATTTTGGGTTTTGCCTTTTTTTCTTTTATTTCTCTCTGTGTTTTTCACACATCCATTTGTAGCTCTGTAGCTTATTGTATTAGTGGTGAGTTTTCCCAGTAATTTTCCATGGCCTTTCCCTAAGCAAAGACAAATCCAGAGCTTCAAGCCCTGAGAGGTGCAGGGCCCACCTGCTCTCTTGGTATTTCCTGGGTACCAAGGTTGAGAACAACTCTTTGAGGTACATTTGATGGACAAAGCACAGCCAGTGCCAAGGGGGAGTCCCCAAAGAAAGGGCTTGACCTGAGAGCGAATTGCATCACCACTTGTCCTCCTAATTGGTGCTTTTTATCAATTCTGCTAATTTCCTAAAACCTATAAAAATGTTCTCACACTTGTGGGAGTGGGATTTTGTGGGCATCTTTCCATAGCTGCCTCTGAAACTCTTCAAATGAAGACTCACTTTTATATTGCTTCGTTACTAAGATGACCTCAAGTTTCATTTCCAGGTTGATGAAAAGGCAACAAGAGCACTGAGGATGCCAAGGCACAAACCACCGGTCCCAGGGCTCATTCCTGCTCCTGCCAGGCCTTTGCTCCTCCCAGGGCGTCACTCACTGCTCCTTCTCTCCAAAGCAGTCACAAGCTGTGTCAGGGGAAATATAGGTTGGATATTAGGAAGAAGTTTTTCACAGAAATAGTGATAAAATATTGGAATGGCCTGCCTGGGGAGGTGGTGGAGTCACCATTCCTGGATGTGTTAAGAAAAAAAACAACTGGATGTGGCACTTGGTGCCATGGTTTAGTTGAGGTGTTTAGGGCATGGGATCAACTTGATGATCTTGATGATCTTTTCCAACTCAGTGATTCTGTGAATTCTGTGATTCAAGAGGTGCCAGATGGATGAGAACATAGAGAGGAGACAAGGTCTGGTTATGCCATGCTGGGCAAGGTTTTCTGTTTCTCCAAGAGAGAATTCCACCAAACACAAAATGAGACCAGAGCACTCCACTCTGGAGCCACCAGCAGCTCCCCAGCAGGCTGCAGGCTACACACAGCTGGGGAGCAGAGCAGGGGAAGTCAACAGAAAATACAAGGAACTGCAGAAATACCGGGTAGGAAGATAGAAAAAATAATAAATTCTGCATTTAATTTCTCACCCCCCATTTCATACAAATGTGATCTAATTTAATTTCAAAGAAATCTCTCTCCCGGATGCTCGGAAAAGGTTAAAATGCAATTTTCTGAAACTAAGTTATTAGATAGAGGAATATTAACCTTTGAGCCCCATAGACTTTTACTCTTTTTTATCTCCTTTTCATTTTTGTTTGTGGGTCTATTCATTTTTGGCGATGTCGGCCGTGTTGCTAGGGAACGGGCGGCAGCTCTGCAGCCGGGCTGTGCCGGGGCTCCCGCGCCGGGCCCGCTCCCTCCTTGGCGGCGCTCGCTGCCGGCCCCTCCAAAAAGCATTTATCACATCCTCGCTCGGTAATGGCCACTCAGTGCCGGGGAAATTGAGCTGACCCGAAGGCCAAAGCTGTTAGGGAGACTGGTGGGAAGGGTAAAAGGGTCACGGTACCCTTTTCCCACCCACTTAGTGGGCAGTAAGCAATAGAACAGCAGTGCCACTGTTTCCACTAACATATCCCGAGGCTTTGCACCTGAAATAAATGTTTGTTTGACATTAACGATAAAAAAAATAAAAATCTGGGTTCCTCGCAGAAGCTGGTTATGCTGTTTAAACTTCTCCAAGGTAGGGGTAGAGTGGGGAGAATGGTTTAAGATCTGATTTGTTGGGCGCTGTGGATTTATAATTATTTCCTTTTGATAGCAATAACTCTTGCATGTCCCCATCTCCTTTGATTCAGAGAAGGCAGGAATCACAGAAGCAAAACAAAAAGTCTTTTGTTTCCTTTGGGTCAAAAACATTGCCTACCACGAAGACCTGAAAAAAACCCCCGAGTTCTGTTGACAAATCAAACACAGAAATAAGCAAAACCCCCTCAAAAATTACCTATATGCATAGCCTGGATTATATTTTTGAATATGGAAGCATTGACAAACTGAGAGAAAGACTGTTGTCTAACAGAAAACGGAAAAATGGAAATAAACCCACCTCTGTTTTCCCACAATGACCTAAAATTCCAATTTCTTCTAGAGATCACGTGTGCTCATAAGACCTGCAGGACTGAAACCGTGATGGAAGCAGAGAGCCTGGTTTTTAGAAAGCCATAAGAATTTATCTTGTTCCATTTCTTGCATCCAGGGACCTCTCCCAGGTAAAGGTGCTCCCAGGCAAGGAACACTTTTCACCATTAGACCCTTACTGGGGGCCCTTCACTGGTGTCAGCAAAGAGCAGGATTTGGTGGCTATTAATTAGCAAAAAAACATTGCTTATCTGGCTTTTCCCTCCCACAGAACTGGTAAATCATAATGAGATTTCTGCTGCTGTATCCAGTGTTCTCAAACAACAATATTTAACCAACAAAAAGAGGCCGAGTCAATCTCGCTTTCAGTGATTCCCAGGAAAGTCATCAAATAAAAATGTGAACTTTAAAATTGATCAGGATTAATTTCACTGACACTGTATCATAACATATATCTCTTTGGAGACTCATTTGTTGGGCTGCGGATGCAAAGAAAGTAAGGAAAGAAATAAATCAGAATACAATAAGGCAATTAGACTTTTGCCATTGATAGAATACTAAAAATGTCTGATTTATCAAAGCATTAACAAACAGAAGTAAACACAAGATGTATATTTCCCTGCAAAAGATCTGGTTAGGAAAAATAAAATAATAAACAAGGCTATGTTTATCAATAAATTTAATTTCTCAATATTGTGCCTCTCAGTGTGGAATGCCATTTCATCTGCTAATTTCAGGAGTGCAGCAATAGAAGGAGATTTATCACAGGAACACCAATCCAGTAAAAATCCTCTTGCCATCTCTGAAATGAGAAAATTCCCTGCTCTCTGTGTATTTAGGGCTGGATATCAGAGGTGCACACACACATAGACGTGCACCCAGAGCAATGGGATTTCACAGAATCACAGAATCACAGAAATTCTAGGCTGGAAGGGACCTGTAAGATCATCGAGTCCAACCCATGTTCTAACACCTCAACTAGATCATGGCACCAAGGGCCACATCCAGTCTTTTTTTAAACTCTTCAAGGGATGGTGACTCCACCACCTCCCTGGGTAGATGATTCCAGTATTTGACCACTCTTTCTGTAAAATACTTCCTCCTTAATTCTAGCTTGCATCTCCCTTGGCGCAGCTTGAGACTGTGTCCTCTTGTTCTGTCTGTTGTTGCCTGGAGAAAGAGAGCTTTCACTGGATGCTGAGGCAGTTATGGGAGATTCCTCTAACAGGTGTTGGAAAAGAAATGAAATTTAGAAAAATGTTTTATTATAGTTTAGTTATGAGTTGTGTGTGAATTGGTTTGTTAAAAATAGTTTTGTAGCCGTTGATATTATGTGTTGAGTTCTGTGTAACCTAGTAAGTAGTCTTAGGAACTTAGATAAACATTAAACCAGGGTAGGAGAGTAAGAAGACCAACCAGTTTGGGGGGGCAGCATACAATAGGACAAGCAGAAGATTTATGATTTTGCTTGTGAACTAGGGAATGTATTACAAGGATGTGGAGAGCCTGGTTTAAGCATGGCTTAAAGAAAGATAGGTGCCTTAAAGAAATATAGAAGCCTGCTGTGAAGCAGCCTTTCCCAGGCTTGATCCTGTAAATAATTAGGTTCTCAGCCACCTTTTATATAAACAACAAGATTCTGAGACCGTTCTGTCCTTGGCTGCTACTGGGAACAGACGGCCAGTCTGAGAACAGATATGAAAGTTTTGAGAACCTTTCATATCATGGTGGGAACACTGATCTTGGTTTCAGTAAACTAACGTACAGGTATTGTAAACAAAAGGAGGAGCTGAAGTTTTCTCTACAGCCTGTCAGGAGCTCAGATTTTGCAATATGCATGAACTTAATTAACATGATTATAAAAAGTGACTGATTGATGAATAAATCAGAGTCAGATGCGAAAAAACAGCAATGGTGGTCGCTCCCTCACTTCGACACAAGGGGTCTGTCGTTTGGCAAAGGGCCACTGTTTCTTGGAAACTTTGTTATGAATTGCATGTATATAAAAGGAAAACACCCTTGTGTGAATTTCGGGGCTCTGATTTTGGGACGTTAGTCCGCAGGCCCCCGGGCCCTTCAATAAAGCGCCGCACAAAACTTATCCGAGTTTTGTGTCCTTTATCAATCGGGCAACACAGGGGCAGAGCTCTGGGCTCTGCAGGGTTCCCTGCACACCCAGAGAGTGGCAATGCTCCCCCTTGTTGCGGTGTGTTGCAATGTCCTGTTTTAAACTTCCGGGTCCCTTCCCAGGTGTGCCTATACCTTCTCCCTTCCCCCTCGCCCCTCGCTGAGTGTGCCCTGTCAGTCAGGCTAACATACCAGCAAGGCGTCGTGTGGTTGGTCCCTCAGGCCTGGGGGACATTGGATAGGTGTCCCTCGTCCCTTGAGACCCTGCCCCTTCACCTGGTTGGTAGCTCACCTGTCCCCTCCCCTTCCCCTGTCCCTGAGCTTAAAAGGTTAATGAGACCATGTGGCCGGATTCTGTTGGAGGAATTGCCCCGGTTCAGACCTCTGTAACCATGGAATAAACATCTGGAAACCCTCCAGCGGAATCCTCTCCTTTTTTCTCTTCACCATCGCCAGAAGCTCTCTCTCCTGAGGTAAACGGAGTCCTGACAAGCCTGGACTTGCACCAGTGCCCCGCTGCAATCTCCAGCAGCCAAGGTATCTCTGGGGTAAAGCACCACAGTGCTGCCTTTGGCCCAGCAGCGAGGGTCACACTGACCCAGGCACCATCTAACTGGTTATATTGGGATTCATATTCCAATACCCCCTGACATTCCTGAAGGCATGAAACACCTCCATATTCCCCAGTTGTTCTGTTGGGGTAACCCAGTGCAAAGAGTCAGGCTGGGATTTTGTTTCCTGTGCCGGGCTGCAGGGAGGTGCAGCCTGAAGGATGGGGGGCAGTGCTTGCTCAGGGATCACATTGAAGCTGATTTTTGTGCTCAAACATCCCCAAGGATGGCAAGGAATTGTGTCATCCTAAACATCTGAACAGAGTTAAGTCTTAATCTGGAGAGAAGATGGGATGCTGGGTTACCTAATGAACTTCAGAAATGTCTGCCATCACAAGGAACAGTCCCACCTGGGCAGGAGGGAAGGGAATAATCCTCACACGAGGTCCCTACAAGGGAATTTTTCTGTTATCGCTTCTCAATCACTGTGGTATCCAAACACCACCATCTGTACAGGATCTCTAAGACTTCCTCAAAATGTTTGTCCTTCAGAACAAACACAAAGGTTTTCAGGAGAAGCAGCAAAACTGAAGTAAATGATGTTTTTTAGAGGGAAAAGTGAACACAGAAATAGTCAAAATACAAGGTAATATTACGATAAATATCTGAGCAATATTTGCCCAATCTAAATCACTCAAAATTCTGAATTTTAATTTAAGTTTTTTATTTAAAAAAAAGGTAAGAAATCAGATGGAAATGTAGCCTAGTGAGAAATTTAACAGGTGAGTGGTGGTACAATACAAATGGGGTAAAATTCCTCATCAAATCCCCAAGATGAGTTTTCCAAGCGATGCTCAGAATTGGATATACATTGTCTCTCACCACTTGCTGAAAACCAATTGCACACTTCAACCCTGAGCTAACACATGCATAACTCAGAATTTCCCTAAACCAATGCAAGAACCAATTTCAAAAGGCAATCTGGAAATTATTAATTTAAGAAGGCTGAATGAAGTGTGTGGTGCTCTGTTATTGATCTGAATACAACTGATTGTAACAGATAGATCCATTTTTCACCAGCAGCAATGGGAAACTCGTCACTGCAGCTCCAGAGGGTCCATGAGCACCGAAGGATTTGCCATAATGGATCTTAAATATGAGATTATAAGGAAGGCAGAGCACAAGTGTTTAACTGCTTTTGTATGCCAGCATTTATTAATCATAATCCTCCAGGAAACCAGACCAGATGTCTCAAAACACCCTGGACCAGTCGCTTAACTGATAGCAAACCTGGAAAAATCAGATAATTTATTGAGCACAGTACCAAGCTGAGTCCAAAAAGCTATTTGGAAAGCGAAGCAGGATTGTACAGACTTTTAAATAAAGCTATTGTACTTTCCCCTCTTTCCCCTGTTATCCATTCCTGGAACTATAACATATTGTCTCTTGTCAGGGACCAACATGAAAAGGAAATTACATGGCTGTCTAAAGTTATGTCTTCACTGCAGACCAGTCTTTCAGTGCAGCTTTGCATTGATGGCTCTCCTGATGTTACAATATAAGCAAAGAGAAGGCCGGGGAGTTTTCTCTTGGTGCCACTTGTGCAGGTCAGACTCAAATTGTGGCAGAGAATTAACCCTAAATACTAAATACTAAGTACTAAATACTAAATACTCTGGGATGGTAACCACACCTCAAAGCCTCCTGGAATTATCCGCTGCTCTGTTTTGCTGAACAAAAATATGTTTAAAATCTACATGAAAATGTTTAAAAATATTTTTTAAATTATAAATTCAAAGAAATACATATTATAAATAAATATATATTATCATTTTAAAAGCTGCATTTTCCCTGGAAAAAAGAAAAGAGTGATGAAGACGTGGGGAGGCTAAAGGGTCCATAATCACTTTCTCAGAGCAGCACAGCCCCAGCCCAAGCTGCCCCACAAGCTCCAGGGGGTTCACGCTTCTCCCCTGAGGTGCAGAGACCCCCAGGGTGTCCCTGCTCCCACCCCAGCCCATGGCAGGAAAGCACAGGGGTCAGTTCTCAGGGAGCAGCTGGGATTTGGGGGTTCCCACTGAAATCCAAGCTGTGGAAAAGCTGTGCTTCCAGTGTGTTACTAAAACAGTCCGAGCAAGCTCCACGTGCTCCATTTACAGACTTACATACCAGCAGCCCCAGTTAATGGGAATAAAAACTGAAACTAAACTATGAGTGATATCCTTTTGATGTGGCTTATGTGTGCTCTTTCCTTTTATAGCAGAAGGATATTTTTCTTGCAGGAGATTAAGCTGTAAATTGGAGAATGTTTTCCTTGATGTTTGCCACTGTGGTCCTGATGGAAATGAATACAAAAAATGAGTGTGAATTTTTGTTTGTTTGTTTTTAATTAAATGATTTGTCCTTATGCTCCTTGAAGTCTGAGGATGCTGAGTAATGCTTTGCTATGCCCTGCATTCTCTTCAGAGGTTCTGCACTGGCTACATTAATTACAAGGCAAGCCTTTGGAATTAAGTGTATTTTAAGTTCAGAGGCATCTGTTTAGAGTCTCCTAATACCTCCAGCCCCTTTGGAAATGTACTTGTTAGCATGAGTGGTATAATTTTCATTTCCGCTGGCATGGTTATAGCAGGACCTCTTCAGTTTCACACACACTTCATTTGACCTATCAAGGACATAAACTGGAGATATTCTCTCACCCTTTTTGTTTTTCTAGCAAATAGAAGTGAAAAACATTACCCTAAGCATTAAAAGAATGTTGCTTCTGCTGCTTTTCTCTTTAAATACCAAGATGATTGTTATTTTTTAAGAAATAAAAAAATGCAAGAGGAAAAAAATGCCTTGAAGGTTGTAGAAATCTGTAAGAACAATGTATCTGTCTTCCCTGTAATTGGTGCAAAAATAAAATGTGTGAATAAAGTATTAAATATCAAATTCATTAAGTGGAATGGTAGCAATAATAAGTGGGAATAAATTGGAAATAAAACTGGGACTTCAGGAGGCCTAAATTCAAAGCAGGAGTAGATTTTGCTCTCTGAAATAATAGAACTTTGGTTTTGTTTTATAATTACATATTGAAGGTGCTGAATATCACATAAATACAGAAGTGAAGGGAAAAATTCCTCAAATATCTGCTTTTATGGAAAGAACTAAAGCCTGGAAGAGAAGATCTATGACAAGGAAGGAAGGAAGGAAGGAAGGAAGGAGAAGGAAGGAAGGAAGGAAGGAAGGAAGGAAGGAAGGAAGGAGGAAGGAAGGAAGGAAGGAAGAGGAAGGAAGGAAGGAAGGAAGGAAGGAAGGAAGGAAGGAAGGAAGGAAGGAAGGAAGGAAGGAAGGAAGGAAGAAGGAAGGAAGGAAGGAAGGAAGGAAGGAAGGAAGGAAGGAAGGAAGGAAGGAAGGAAGGAAGGAAGGAAGGAAGGGGAAGGAAGGAAGGAAGTGGGAAGGAAGGAAGTGAAGGAAGGAAGGAAGGCGGAAGGAGGAAGTGGGAAGATGCAGGAAGGGGAAGGAAGGAAGGAAGGAAGGAAGGAAGGAAGGAAGGAAGGAAGGAAGGAAGGAAGGAAGGAAGGAAGGACGGACTCACCAGTGGGGCCTTGTCCAAGAAGCCCCAACACATAAGGAAGAGATTTTTTATTCTTCCCTGGCTTCTGAGCACACTGGGATGGACACAGCAGATATTCCCAGACCCAGGATCTGTCATTAATCCTCCATTGTCAGCTGCAGGAAGCAGTTTTACATATTAAAAACCTAAAGAAGGTGGAATCAGCTTCTTGCAGGACATGCACTGGAACATTTTCCTGCTGTTTATTTGCTTCTGCAGACTTTTAAAGCCCCTCATTACAATATGGCTACTCTGCAGCGTAAACTGGACATTTAAATGTCACCAGGCCAGAGTGAAATGCCAACATCTAACAGAGGATCTGAAAGGTGCTGAGCCATTGAGGGCTGTGGCCAAAGCAGCCATTTGTGAGATGGAACATCAGGGAGGACACTTGTCACTGAGAGCCCGGGGTGCTCAGAGTGGCAGCAGTGCTGTCCCTCATTCCCACCCTAGCCTTTGTTTGCTTGCTGGAAGTGTAACACTAACTCAGAATTCATTTCCCCATGTTCCCTTAAACCCCAGTCTCCTGTTACCTCCCTCTCCCCATCCCAATTACTGCTATGGATTTACAGCCTTCCTTTCCCTTGAGAAGTTTTTTTTAGCCTGGGAGTTGTGCTGTGGTGAAGGCAGAGCACACGAGGTGGTTCTGTGCAGAGAGTCCCTTGCACAGCCATTTGTGCTGTAAATCTGCTTCTGTGGGCTGTATTAATATTCTGCATATACCCCAGCAGCCCATCATCTCCTGGCATTACTCATCTCCAAAGCACTGCTCAGCCACGCTCTGCCTTGGCTTCTTCCTCAAAAACTTAACAGATAGCGAGTAAACCAAACTGATGTGAGAAAGCTCCGCTCATTGGAATCCAGGGAAAAAATAAATTGTGTTGGCACATTTTATTGTGTTTCTGAACAGAGCAATAAGGCTCCAGCCTTAGATGAGAATAGCTGGGATTTTGGAACTCGCTGAAAAAGTTTTCTCTTGGAAGATGGATTAAATTGATCATTTTTTCCTAGACGGAGTGCACTTCAGGCTCATTTTGCTTTGTAATTAAGAAGAAAGCCAGAAACATCATTTACACATTAAGAATTTAATAGATATATTTTTCTAGCTTTATGCATTAGCACAGGACAGCCCATTAATGAAATAAGTCTTCCTTCAGGGTCAATTTAGATGGGCTGTAATCTTCTGCAAATATATTGCAAATGAGGATCATTTAATGATCTTAAAACTAACTGCCAGAAAAGGATTGTTATAACTCTCCAGACAACAAAAAGAGGTTTTGGCATGACTTGCAGTACCTTTGTAATTAGCAAATGTTTAATTTCAACCCAGCAGATCATAAAATTTAAAATATTATCTTCTGTGGAGGTCAGTTTCAGACTCGGTGACCTGGGGTGTTAATTCTGAGAAAGGAGAAGCCTGAGGTCGTGTTTGTCACTCAATACAACAACAGCTCCAGCTCCCTGCTCAAATCTGGGTGCTTCGGATGACACCTGAATCCCCCCTTTGAACAATCAGATCCTGCCAGGCAAGGAAAAGCTACAAGGAAGGATTTAGTGACAGCAAGAGCACATGGGTGAGAAGGAATATTTAACTCAGGCTAGAATTTGTCAGTGGAACCCTGGTGGTTGGACACTTGTATGTTTTTGTAGGTGGTCGGTCACACCAAAGCACTCCTGCATCTCCCACTCTGTTCTGCCTGATCAGCCTCTCCTTTTCCCCCACATCCTCCTGCCCTGCTTTATTTTCATTCAACCACAATCTGTGCTCTGAAATATGGTACAGGGAATTTGGGAATTTGGGAATTTGGGAAGGGGCTCTGTGTGCTTTGTAACTCACACTGCAGCCCCTGAATTTTAACCTTTTCTGTCTCTTCCTGCCTCCCCTTTGTCCCAGACACAGAGCCATCCCCTCTAGTGGAATATTTCAGTAGCCCAAGCAGGGAAAATCCCTGTGCCTTTCCCAGCCTGACTTACAGGCATCCTGACAGTTTTTCTAGGGTGCTTCACTCAAATAAATGGGCAATTTGCTCACTCCAGTTTGAAAAGTTGGTCTCTGTAGGACATTTCTGATTTCTTGTACCAGGAAAAACCTTGGAACAAATTTTGTATTAGTACAAGAAACACATTCTCAGTTCTGGAAATGAGTTCCAGTCTCTCTTCTATCTGATGAGAAAAAATAACTAATTTTCATCTTGTCTTCGCCTTCTTTCTTTCCTTTCTTTCAAAATCACTGTTACTTGTTCCACATTTACTTGCTTTGTGTTTTATAAACTTAAGAGTCGTAATTCTTGTGAATGGCAGTGGAGTAATGGGAGTTTTGTGCTTGGTTGGGAATTTTAATTATTTCAACAGAAGCCCATTTGGGTCAACACCAAATATTAATGGAAATTTTACCCTAAGCTTGCTTCAATCTGCCTAAGTGCTTTTAATGGAAATATCCAGAGTTCAGGGACCTGCATATCCAGCAGTGGCTTTGAGTGAAGTTAAGGATTTTGTGCTGCCAGCAAGGAGCTCGTGTGAGTGACTTTTGACTGACTCAAACTTCTGTTTTACAGAGAAGAGAGCAGCAAACCGCGTTTCCCACATTCTGACAGGTTTTTTGTCTCCCTTTGCTGTCAGGGAAGATGCTCCATGAGCCTGTAGCAAAGTACTGAGGTCAGCATTTCTGCGAGATCTGGCCACGATAAAACAGATTTGGCTATCAGATTCTTAGAGGGACTGGATACAGACTCGAGGAGTTTGTGGCAATGCCCCATGGGCAGCTCCCTCTCCAAGCTGTTTGAATCTTTGTTCCATGAGCGCAGTTAAAGCCCAGGGCTGTGGAATGGCAATCAGCCTGGGGAGCAGCCCTTGCCAGCGGGGCAGCGCTAATTCAGCGGCTCGAGCTCTAAGAAATCACCAGCTTTAAAAAGGGGCTCGCACACAGCCGGTATTGTTGGCATCCCTTGAACTCCGTGAGGAAGAAAACCTCTGGGGCTGGCTGCAGGCACTCTGTGCTTCCCTCTGTTTTATTGCACACCCTCAGACACAATGTGTAAAAAAGGTCAAGACATCATGTAGGCTTTTGCATTAAGCAGCAGAACACTAATTAGTTTTACTGACAATGAGGTTTTGTGCTTGTGTTCTAATATTTTGATGTTTAGTTTTGCTCGAAAACAAAGTCAAACATGATACAAAGCCTCTTCTATTCTCTGTTGTCTTTCCCTCAACATTATTTTTAAGCTCATCATGTGTTCTCCAGCTTGAGTGCTAAGTGTTCTGTTGCTTCAGTTTTAATTTAATGCTCCTACTTCAAAGAGAACAAAAAAGCACAGTCTCGTAGGCCATTGGATTCATCTCTGAAGTGGCATTTGTAGAAAACATCAGGTAGTAATTGTTTCCCCCAGCTCTGTCTCTGAAATTTGTCCTACTGAGAGCTGCTGCAGCACAGCCTCTGTGTGTTTAACTCACTGCACTCAAGACACATTTTTGCTGCTTTTTCCCAGGATATTTGCTCGAGTTATACTGATGAGAGGCCCTACCTAAACAATAAAAAATTTTGTTAATAGGCTTTTGCAACCAAATGATCTTTTATGAGTGTTTTTTGGCTGTAGACAATGCTGCTATTGCATTAATTCAGGCTCTGCTTACTGCCTTTATATACGTGTGTGCTGGAAACAAAGCCCATCCTCAGCGAGCTCTGAATGTCCCCACCTACAAAACTGTCACCCACCTGTACAAGATACACATTCAGCCAATTGCTTTGTGCAAAAAGTTAAAAATGTGAGTAAACATCTGCAGGATTAAGATTTGTTAGCATTTGGGTTCCCAATCAATGGGGATGCACAGTGAAATGATAATTCCATCAGAGTTGTTAATGGCATCAAAGTATTCAATGGTGACAGCGATGATGATGATAATAATAAAAATTAGCAACAACAACAACAACAACAACAACAACAACAATAACAACAATAATAATAATAATAATAATAATAATAATAATAATAATAATAATATGCTCCACTGGTTAAAATCTACCCATCCTGCACATCCTCAGAAGAGACCAGCTGCTTCTGACTGTGCCATGAATCAGCCAAGTGCTTCAAGACAACTTTTGCCCAAACACAAATCCAGTTTATTTAGTCAGGCTCAATACTGTGTTCATGTGGTTGCAGAGCTCTCAGCTGGCTTGGAGAGCAGGCAGACTGAATGCCTGCCTGCCCAGAATGTGCTGTGGAGAAATAACCTCCATTTTTGGCACAGAAGTGCTATTTCATTCAAAACAATGATCCTGTTCGACGTACACCAGGCAGGAATGAGAGCAGTGCAGAGGCACACTCAAAAGCTCAATTCAACAGCCACATGACAGGCTCGGAGGCAGCTGTAATGGCAGCAGTTCAAAGGTCTAAAGAGCTCCAAGAAAAAGGAAGCCAAAAGCTACTGTGGAGAAGAATTTGTCATAACTTAGTGTCCTGAAGCATCCAAGTAAATAAAGCCAGTAAAAAAAAAAAAATATGTGCACTTTCCTCACCTTCCAAGAGCAATGGGGAAGGGGGGAACAACACAGATTAAGTCATGTGTAATAAAACAAAAGGGTGAATCTAAATATTTTGTCCTTCTTTAATCACAGCCCACTGCAGTGCAGCCCTTACTCTGATGCTCTCCCATTCCTGCACCGCTGCCAACAGGAATGACCTGGGTGCCAAAAATTGTCAGCGAGGATTCCATCTGAAAGAGCATTTTCTGCTGCACAGTGAGCAAGAGTGGCACAAACAAGGCTGGCTTTTCTTTGGGACTTTGGAAGAAAATGGCCTGAGCAGTGAAGCTCTAATCAAATCCAGCTTTCCCCAAGTTTGACAGCTTTTAGTTTCTGCTTCTGCTTTCAGGGAGTTCCAACCTGTGGTTTTCAACACACGCCCAGGATGGGCTCCCTGCCACAGCGGGAACTTGGCACCCTCAGGTGGGATTGGGCTGCTGGCCATGCCCAAAGAGTGGCCACCAGACCCTTGGGGTGTCCCCTGGATGAACTGGGGGGCTGAGACCTCCCAGCCTCTTCCCAGGCCAGACTGGGATCTTGTGATGGCAGCAGCCCTGTGGGAGAGCATAGCAGAGACACCGGGGTGGATGGTACAAATGCCAGGCTTTGCCTTGGCATCTTTCCAGAGGGACTCTGGAAACGCCACCTCGGTGCCTCCCAGGACTCTGGCTGACAGAAGTGGGGAGGGATCTGGGACTCCTGGGAAGCCCAAACTCATCTGTCTCCTTGGGAACATCCAGGCTTGGCCTTGGGTGGAACACTGAGAGTGTGACCCAATCTGCCAGGGCAGTGTAATGTGCTATAAAGTAAAAGGTTCACGCTGAAAATTCTCTGCTGAGCAGAGGAGCAGTTTTTTCCCAGCTTTACAAGTGTCCTTAGGAAACAAGGGTTCTGTAAAGGTCTTTCAGCTCCTGATACAGAGCTCTGGGATATTACAGTAGCAAGAACAAAAGGACAGGCTCAGTGCTGCAGGGCTCAAAACACAAGAGTAATTTCTGTACTAACTTTGTCTTGTTTACAACGCAGTCCTAACCAAACCCATAATGTTTAGGGGCCATGTGCTCTGATCCCTTTATTTCTGCTGAGGAGCCTCCTCCTGCCTGAGCAGTTTTGAGGTTTCCACAGGGAATGGTCAGGGAGCAGCCCACTACATGGCACGAGTATATGAGTAAGAATTTTGCTTTGTTAGAAATGTCATCTGATCTGTCCATTCCTGGAAGGAGAAAACATGTTTAACTCTTTGCTCTTTTTGCCTATTTGCATATTCATCTTGGCTAATCACATGGAAATCAGAAATGGGCTGTAGTTGGATGGGTTTTTTGGAAATTTCCTTCTTGTTTTTATCCACTGTGTACACTGGAACCAATACCGCAAATCATTGTGGAAGGAGTTGGTTATTAGCACATCACAGCACACAGTGTGTCTTCTTACACAACTCAATATTTTTAATTACTTGCCTTTACTAGTGAGACAAAATTTAGAGTCAAGTTTCAAGTAATCCCTTTTATTGGACTAATGCAGCAATATTGACAGTCTGGCGTTGGGGATACACAAAACTCCCCTGCAGGTCAGCAAGGGGTTGGCTCCCAGAATGGATTCCTATACCCAGGCAGGTGCTTTGTCAATAGTGTGCAGTTAGTCCAATAAAAGGGATTACTCAAACATTGGCTCTGCACTTAGTCTATAAAGAAAATATCTGAGCTTTTTAGTCAACACATTTATGACTTTAAGCTGGTTTGTGATGAACCACTCCAAGCTGAGTGTTGTCTTAAATAAGCTGTAGCTATATCTTTACTAAAAGAAACTTCTCTTTCATCCCATATTTTTATTTGCACAGTGGCAGCACCCAGAGGACCTGATTTTGATCAGCTCCTGAGCCTGCTGGCACAGGTCTTAAATACAAGAACTGGGATTTCGCTGATTCACAAAGTGTACCTGCACTGTCCCTGTTGTCTGTTAGTTTGAAAATTTAAAGAAGCAAGAATCTGTTAATGGATGCCAGATGAAAGCAAAACCACCCAGAATGTGCAGTGACTCCAGGTCACACAAGCAGGGACCAAAGTGGAAGACAAGAGGCCATCACTGAAACCACAAACATTTTTTTTCTTCCACTCCCCAACTGAAAGCTTCACATCCAAAATTGATTTCCTTATGGAGTTGGATGGAAGCTCCTGAAAATAGAGCTTTTATAAGGTAATATAAACCCTAACACAACCTTAATTACAGTGACACCATCTCTGCACTATAAATAATGACATCTTTGACCAATGTGATGCATAGTAACATGAAAAGTGATGTAACATAAGCAATGTCACTGCTAAAAGTTAAAGGGGAACACATTTTTCTCAGGCAGAATACCCACTATCAATTCAGACAGCACATATCTGATCTAGATTTATGGCAGTGAATAATAGTGCCATGAATGCAAAAGTGTCTGCAGCTTTCACATAGTTTGGCAAATGTGTACATCAAGATCAGTTTGAAAAGGAAGCACAACTCTTCCTCAGATAATTGCAGCTGGAATAACACCACATATGCTGTGAACATGGTTTTTAGGTAAGTGCCTTCAGCTTCTGTACTTTTAATAAACACACCGAAGAAGGGCATTATATATGGACTGAAATATCTGGAAGAGGCAAGATTTATATCTGTGAAAGTAGAAAATCTTCAATAAGATTGAGATTATTCAATACCCGAAGAAAATACGAGGGGTTTTCCTTCAAAAATTAGCAAATATTTTGGCAGCTTGTTAAAAATGCAGCTTTACTTCAAAAGCTCTGGTTTAAGTGTTGTCAATCTGATGAACTTGAGAAGTGCCCAAATTCAGGGATGTATTTGTGTTAAATACACATTTGAGTTAAAGCAAGAGAGCTCCATTATTCCCATGGGATGTGCTTAAGCACCTACTTCAGTTATGGCCTGAATCATGAATTCTGAACCAAATGTTGACATTCCTGATGAAATAAACTCCTGTTCCAGTTATCAGAATTTTACTGACAGAAAATAGAGTAAGAACTTCAGGATTTGATCATCACCCCAATACACAGGCAAATTTCTCACTGCTCTTCATTCCTGGGGAAATACTTCTGGGATATCTTTATTCCTCAAGACACTTTAAAGAGTGGGAAATAACCCTTGGATCCCAGTGGAACACAGCCTTCCTTGGGACAGGAAAAGCCACCACCCAGTTCCCAGTGAGCAGGCAGCTGCTGGAAGGGAAACATTTTGCAATAGAAATAATAGTCCAGCAGGTAAAATGGCTGTGAAATAGTGAGAGGCTGGAGAGAGAAGTGAAGGGAAGGGACTGACCCCACACCTGAGCGCCAGGCCGGTGCTCCTGCTGGGAGCAGAGACCTCCAGAAGGAGGTGGAGGTTGTGGTGGGCTGAACAGACCTTTTCCAGCCTCCCAACTCTTTGTGTCCCTAGTTCTTTTGTGACTGAGTGATGAAAATGACTATATTAATATTTTCTTTTTTTTTTTCCTTGAAACATGCCCGTGGTCCTGGCTGCAGATTCTTTAGGCTGTGGTGGAGGGAGCAAAGCTGGATCAACACATGGGGGTTCACATTCCCCCTGAGCTGGGTTCCTGTAGATCTGCTGTGCTGTCTCTGCTTTAAGTACCTCAGTGCCTTCCTAGCCAGGATTTTGGGGAAGTGCTGAGGCACGCAAAGGCTGAGAGAGTATTGTAAAAGCTGATTTTGTTTCAGAGGGATGTATCCAGATGATGGAAGAATATGCCTGGATGTGTTTGCTTTTTAGTGCCTGTGGGCCTGACTCTTCACCAGTACAACCCAAGAACAACAGCACTGAAGGGAAGAGAATTATACCAGCATAAAAACCGTGCTGCTCTGCAGCGTGAGCACTCCCAGACTGCTGCAAACACCGTGATTCAAACACTGCATGATTTTCAATTTTGTAGAACATTTTTAACATGATTAAACAAAGCCCAAAGGGCACAATGGCCCTGCTAAGAAAACTGATTCCTTGCACATACACTTTAAATGAAATGCAATGAGACTTTGTGATTCAGACCTTAGTAGGCACAAAATTTAGAATAACTCTGTTTATCTGCGCAAACTTTCCTTAGCCTGTTGCAACTCCAAATGTTTTAACTGTTACACATGGGTGTTTGGTAGAATATACTAAATAAAAAGTTTACAAAGGCTTTCTTTTTCTCCTGCCTACAAAGGACTCCAAATCTTTACTGTTCAGCACAGCTGCCTAGAATAGGCACACTGGAGCTTTTGTCCAGTGAGTCAAACAGAGTGGGAGTGAATACCATTAACTCTTAAAACAGAATTATCTTATTCTTTTGATTTTACTGGACACTGGAATATGTTTGTGGCCATATTTGGAACACATCCGGCTCGATCTAGAAGGACACAGGAATAATAGATATCATTCAGATCATAATTAGCCATGTACTTGCAATAGCGGGATGGAAAGCAAAAGGAAAAACACTGAAAATGTTGTTTTTTTGGACTGTGACAAAGAGCTTTTTAAATGAGTTTGGGCATTTTTAGTGTCTGACTCATGTCTGGAGATTTCTGCTATATTCCAGAATCCTTTAACTTTTGTGTTTTTTATTTCTGCCTTTGACAATGACATGCTAATAGCTTCAGGCTTCCTACTGCCTTCTCGTGCATATTGCTCTCCTTTGTTTGCTGTCGGAGAGAAAATGTCAGGATTTTAGAGAGGGGATTTTGTGATCGTGGCAAGAGTTAAGGAAATTTTAGCATATCCCGTGATGACAGATTGGACCTTCTTCAGACAGAGTTTTCACATTTTATATTCTGTTTCTTTTTTTTCATGTGACTACATCATAAACTCGTAGCAGGCACAAGGAAATACCGCCTTAAGAACTGCTGATTTATCAAGCATTTATCTAAGTGGAACATTTTTATTATTTGACCAAATTTTACACAAGGCCAATACATGCTAGAGCAAAAAATGACTGAAAGGAGTGAGGGCTGACCCTGCCCCACTGAATTCCATGGAATATTATTTTCCTGAGCCATCTGAGGGCCAGGCTGGGACCAAGCAGCACTTTCTCTCAGACGTGCCCTCCTCAGATCATCCTCTCCATCCTGTACTGCCCTGGCCCTCAGGAAAAGAATGCCCAGACAAAGAGTGATAAGGCCATTAACGGCTTGACAGTGGCATTTGATGGCAAAGAATTTTGATGACCAGTGCACATCCACACTTGAGAGGAGGTCCAATTGCACAGGGCAAGAAAAGAAAGGTGGGTGTGAGAGAAAAACAAAGGCCTGAAGTCTTTACTCACTGACATAACTCAGAAGTAATTCCTTTGATGGCACTGAATTTACAGTGGTGTCAACCTGATAGTGGAAGATGTCTAAAGATGGCAGAGACAGATGAGCAGGAGGATGGCAACAGGATGTAGAATAAAGTGAGAACAGATGCATATAGGATGAGCACAAAAATAGAACAAAGCCCAGAGCCACAATTTTGCTGGAAGAGCAGCAAACTATTAATCGCAGTACGGGGTGATGGAGCCTGCAGCACCTGGGCAGCCACAGCTCTGCCCCTCTGTGAATTGCACATTGCATGGCACAAAAACCACACAAAGCTTGCTAAAGGAAGGCTCTAACTGGTTGTGTGATAGTAAGGAGGACTCCCAGCATCACTGCACAAAGCAAGGAGTCTTCCAGAGGTGTTAAATTGGATCTGGCCATCACCTTGTAGGCTCCAAATGCAGCTGGCGGCAGCAATTAAGCAAAAGCAATGTGAAGAAAGCCTAAAACATTCAAAGAGATTAAAAATAGCTCACAGTAATTCTTTGCCTATTCCTTTGGAGTTTTCCCCTTTATTTCTCAAATACTGGCCAGTAAATTGTGATAAAATTGCCTTGATAACATGCAGCCTTCAAGATTCTGAAGGCTGAGTTAGGGCTCAGGGACTGTGTGTGCTCAAGTTAGAGATCCAAGAACAGGAAAAGAAAGAGAAGAAGATGTACTGTGCAGCAGGTATATATTGCCATATATATATTGCCACCTTAACACTGAGGATTATTAGTAAGTCTCAAGCTGCCTGTAGATCTGACATGGAAACCTGGATATTCTGGGCTCCTCACAGTGTTTGAGATTCCTTTATTGCCTGAAAGCAGTGTGAGAAAAGCTAGAGCCCTGTTTTCCCTGCGCTGTTCCATCAGGGTGGGGTATGGGGGCTGACCTGGTCCTGGTGTTTCCCAGCACACAGAACAACTCAACCCAAGGTAGGATTTGTGCTGCTGGGTGAGTCAGGGAGATTGAGTGGCAGGTGGAAGCTGAAAGATCGCCTCCCAAGAGTGCTGTGATCTTCCATGCTTCCCCAGATTACCCTCTGATGGCATTTTTGGGCCCCTGTCTCTTCGGCAGCCAATCAGGGATAAGCTCTGAAGGCACAATTTCCACACTCCCACATGGGAGCTTTGCCTCAGCAGCCCAGTGCCTGCACCTGTGTTTTCTATGGCTCCACTGTAGCTGGGTAAGCAAATCACAGAGGGCTGAGACCTTTCCTGTAGCCCTGGGCAATGTGACCTGGCCACATGACCTGGGCCGTGTCCCCCAGCTCCTCACTCTTGGCTCTGCAGTGACACCCATGAGATTTATGCTCTGGGGGTCAGCACTTGAAGTCAGCACGTTCTCATGATGTCACATCAGGCTGGCTGATGAAAGGAGGCACAGGGCTGGTCACCACCCACAGCTGGAGAGAATGCATTGAAGACAGTTAAAAAACTCAGTCCCTCACTGTGTTCTGAGCAGTTTAAGAAGATGCTTTCCATTACCACAAAATCTTGAATCTGCCTGTATCACAGGGCACTCAAGGACCTGGGGCAAAGTTTGTGAGGCTAAGGAAGACCTGGAGTCAACAGAAGCTTGCATTGGTGGCCATGGTCACTCCTGCTATTCCTAAAATTCCAGAGACATAAAACAAAGAGATCCAGGAGAAAGATGGTAAGAAACTGGCAGTGAGAGAGCCTGGCTGCCTAAGGAGAGGGAAAGCAATCCCTGATGATTAAAGATGTATCAGAGCAGAGATCTGCCATTGCTTGCACAGGATCACTCTGCAGGGTAGGACCCAGGCTTTGAGAAAAGCTGGAGGAAAAATTCATAGGGTCACAAGGAGCTGGGTTTAGGTGATGATGTTCTCACGATCCCTTTTGGCTATAACAAGCGCCTTTTCTCCACTTCTACACCCAATTCCCTTTCCCTCACTTTCTACTTTTACTTTCTCTCCCAATGATTTTGTCAACGTGAAATTATAAAGATGATCTTGGCAAATCTAGGAAAAAATGTGTCAGGAATTTTGTCACTAGACTGCAATTTATCTTCACTGAAGTTTTGCTGAATTGCCTATTGTCCCATACTGGCAGTAAGTCTGGGGGATTTCATGCAAAACTTCAAAAATTAAATACAACAAAATACATAAGGACATAGTTGTGCATTTTGATGTCATTTGGGAAGTTCCTATTGGAGACAAATAGGTTTCCCAGGACAAAATGTTGTGATATTTGCTCTGTGATCTGTTAAAAATAGTCAGTAGAGAAATGGACTTCATATAGCTGGTGAAATTAGGAGACAGAAATGAAGCAGAAGAGGTAAGAGAACAAAAAAGGTAATGTAAACTCTCCTATTGACCTTATTAAAGGATAAACAGAAAAGGAGGAGCTAAGTCCTTTGCAGGCTACAGGAGCAATAAACAGAAGTAGAACCTGATTAAAACCAGGTAGAATCAGGTGGGAAAGGGAGTCCAGCTGCTGCAGCCACAGCACAGAGGGTCCTGCATGGACAAGTGTGGCTGCTCAGCCCAGAGCCCAGGCTGGAGGTGGCTCAGGGACAAACACCTTCCAGGGCATCCAGAAGGAGCTTCAGCCTGGGAAGAGACCAAAATTGATTTGTCAGTGCACCCAGCTTAAGACAGGGAAGAAGCCAATGAAAATTAATGAATTAACTCAAATGACATTGCAGACTTTGATGGGAAGAATCCCTAGGAGAAAATGATGGAAGAAGGAGAGGAGTTTCAATACTAAATCAGACCAATGGTCCATCTAGTGCTAGATATAAAAGCCCTATAACGGGCAGTTATGCAATAAGACACCCATTGGGCATGTTCCTGATACCAGCTGATTTTATTCTGAATTAGAGGGTTTATGAATTTCTTCCTTACCTCAGGTATCCACAGATGTTCTTTTCTTCACTCTATGGCCTAAACTTTTGGTTTTGTCCTGTTTCTGCCTCACTGTCCAGTGACAGGGAACTCCATAACCTAATTTATTACATTTTCAAAATGTTACATCCGTGCAGGGGTTCCCTGGTTTGGGTACTGGGACAAAAGTTAAACCATTTCTCCTGCTGTGCTGCATTTGACACCACAAATAACATCAACCTCCTTGGAGAACTGAGCACAGAAACCACAGTTTAGTTCCTACAATATATGAGCTTTTCAAGCTTCCACCAGTATTTATTGCTCTGATATTTCTGCTGTATCTTTTTCAAAGCACAGCAACCAGGACTGACCAGAAGGTCAAAGACAAGATGAGCTCCCACAGCACTGACAGAATGTTGAGGATAATTCTCCATTCCCTTCTAGATATTTTTTAACCAATCTTGGGCAGTGAGCAAACATTTTTACTACAGCATGTCCACACTATTAATTAGGTCCTCTTTGTGAGCACTTTTTTTCCATGATACAAGAGAAGCCATCAGACGCTTTATAAAAAAGTTTCTGATCCTAAATATTTAAAGGATGGAAGGGACAGATTTCTTCATGGATGATCATCTTATGGAATGGGGAATCCCTTTGCAATGATTTCAGCAATGAGGAAATGAGGTTTCTAAATTATCTGTAATGCCATTTATCTCCTAGTTATAGACAATAAGACACTCAAATGTTGATTGTCTATAAGCGAGCAGAAGTTTAAACAGTTAATTTGTTTAAGTGGGCATCATACAAATATCATCCACAGCGAACAGAAAGGAGCACTAGGGAGCTGATTGTCACATAAGGTCTCCAAAATTAATGAATGGTGCAAAGATTCTGAGACACAGTAAGGGTCCTCTCATCTCTACACACACACATATTTGAGGGTCAAAGGGGACTGTCCCCTTGCATAACAATGGCCACAGGCCCTCCCCACTGATTTCTCTAACAGGCATACCTTAGTCTGTGAGCTGTAATCCATCTTTGGGGGCAATATTCCACCCCAATTCATGGATCATTTTTACAGTTTAATGAACTCAGCCTTACCAGCAATGATTACAAACTGTAGCAGAAGGAGGAAAACAGAATCCCAGCTACTCTGTGCCATTGAGATGCTACAAAAGGCACATTGGAAGAAAAGGTGATGTTAGAAAATTAAACCCTATATTTTAATCTTACAATTTAATTTTGCTTCTTCAAACCCTGATTTTAGCAAACTGGGTCCTGTGGCCATCTATTTCTGACTAAGTCACATTAAGAAAACATGAAGATGCTCTGAAATAATTCTCAGTCTGTAAGTGACAGAAAAGTCAGTGTGAGGATTTGCATTTTTCTGAAGGACTGTGTCCTAGGGGCAGTACAGGAGCCCAGGTACTTCACTCCAGTAAAGGTGAGTGCATTGCCATAACTCCAGGTCCTCACAGACACTCTGTTACAGGGCTGGCTCTTAATACTTCATATCTGCAAGATACACATACACTGACAGCATGTGACGAGAGAAAACAAGAAATTAATGCAGATAAGAATTTAGAGGTATCATTCCAGCTAAAGGTCATCACTAAAATCAATCTTGTATGGGAAGCAGATTTCCCATTACTGAAATATCCCTGGTATCTCATGACTGCAAGATTGCTCAGTACATCTCTAGTAATAAGGTTAACTCTGGCCAGTATGACTTATCATATCAAGAGTTAGATAAGAATTATGTTCAGAGAGCAAAAGGTGCTGGAATATGCCGAAGATGCTTCCTGCAGCAAGGAATATTAATTGGAACTGGTGGAAAGGAGAGCAGATGAAAGGAACTTGGAATGGCAGAGCCTCATCTGACAAAGTGAGAATCTGTGGGCAGTAAAAAACAAAGGTGAGAGCATCCAGGTGTACATGGCAGGGCAGGTCCTGTGGGGATGGTGGGGAGCAGAGTATGTAAATAACTACATTATTTTTAAGTGTAAGCAATTTATTTAGGGCCAAGGCAGCAAGAAATAAGGAAAAGGAGGAGTAGAATAAAACTGAATTTCACAAGCAGCATTTCCACAGGAGAAAAACCTTCTTAACAGAAAGAATGGACACAAACACATCATTTGTCTGCATTGCTGTGCTCTGCCTGTAATTAAGAAAAAACAATCTTGCAAAGGCACAAAAAGACAAATCCTGCATCATATGGCAATAAACAAGGAATGTGGGGGGAAAAGAGATCTAAAAGTAGATCCTGTGTGCAACCACCAGGTGGTTGAGAAGTGTATGACATATGAGGAGCTCAGGAGATCAGCTGGCACAGGGGATGATTGAGTGGATGCCAGCAGGGAAGAGGCCACATGAAAGACCAAATCCAAGAAATTGGGTCTATGTATCCAAAGCTCTGGGTGACAGCTCTAAAGCAATGAGATAAATGAATCAGCTCTCAAGGCAGCAATGATGATGGATAAGGTGGGATAGGATCAGCTGCCAAAGGAGTGTGAAAAGGTTCTAGAAATATTCAGAAATGTATCATGGGGGGGAGGGGGGAAAGGGTACAGGAAGGAGTTGTTGGTTTCCTTGGAAGATATTATGGAACACAAGAGAATGGATTTTATTTGCTGTCTCACCACTCATTTCACTTTGTGGACTTTGCTGGTGACTTTCAGAGTGAGGGAATGCTGGGAGAATATTGAAGGCTCCATCCCAGATGAGATGCACTGTCTCTGGATAATGTACACGCTGTTCCTGCAGGGTGCTGAGCTCCAAAATGGGCCAAACTTGGAAGCCTGGGTTGCTTCAGGGGCTCCAGGTGTGGCTGGGTGCCACTGAAATGCAGAGGAACTGAGCTGAGGAGGAGATGGCATGGAGGTCTCTGTCACAGCACCTCACTTAGCAGGTCTGGGGAGAGCAAGGAAGCTCAGTGTCTCTCAGGACAATGTTTCAAATGAGAACAGAAGAAATTTGCTGGTTACAGCTGCACAGGACCTGCTGGTTTATTCCAGAAGCACCTCCACCTTTGTGTGTGAGCTCAGAGCAACGAGTGAGGTGTAAAGAGGAGCTCCCAAATCATTCTGCAGAAAAATTCTGCTGAAGGTGTGGTGAGTTTAAAACAGATTCTTTCCCACCAGCTTCTCAGGCACAGACTGAAAGTAAACATGCAAATCCATCTCAGATCTGCAGTGTCCAGCTCACTTGTGCTCTGAGCTTTCTTTCTAAATCAAAGGGCAATTGTTCAGGCTCTCTGCTGAGGGAGGACAAAATCCCTGAATTTCTTTTTTCATAACAATGTCAGCCTTCCCTTCTGACTGAGGACTGCAGTTGTTTCAAAACTAAAATCAAATATTGCAGTCCCATTTGAAAACAATTATTCTGGGCCAAATCCCAGAAGGTGCTGAGTGCCTTCAACTCCCACTGCATTCATGAGGCACTAAATGTGCTTAGTGCTGTGCGTGGTCTTAGAGACTTTCCCAAAGTGTAGGAGCCAGATCCCCCATATCTTTTAACCTGAGGCACTGCTTACTCCTGCAAATAGAGCACAGCTTGACCCTGCAAGCCCTTAGCATGAAAGGTTGCACTTACTGCTGTGCCCAGTATCACTGACAATAATCTCTACCATCCATAATAAAGTTTTGCAGGATGAAGCCTTAAATAAAATTTATGTCACTGACCTACAACCAACAGCTGCAAGAAAAAAGTAAAACTGTGATGAAAATTCCCAGCCCATTAACGTGGATATTGCACTGCTTCAGCCTCAGACAAAAGCTGCATTAACTCTATCCTTCAAAATGATGCAGTCCAAACAGCTCATCCAGAGTCATTAAACATTGTAGTGGGTTCTAAAGCCCCAAACTTTAAGCATTCTTCAAATACAATACATTAAAATTGTATTTGAGAGACCATCAGCAGGGTGAATTAATTCCCCTTAGCAGCTATGCAGTGGCATGGACAGATGTTTGCCAAACACCAGTGCCTGCATTTGTGTCTTGCAAATGCCCACAGATTTACAAATGACCCAAAGGGTGAGTTAAGGCAGTGAGCAGCAGCTCACTACAACTTGAAGAGGAGACAGAGGCTTGGTGTGGCCACAGTGCCCCTGTTTGTGCAAGTGTCTGAGGGCAGCTCCAAAGAGAGCTCAGCATTTACTCCCTGCATGTGGCACAGCCTAGAGCGTGCCTGTGTTTGTGTGTGTGAACCTGCCGCCTGTGAAATGGTTAAAACTTAAGGTTACCCATCCAAGGAGTAGAAAATGAAGGTTCTCAGTTTGATGGACAACAGCTCAGAGATCCCTGATGTCCCAAAATATTAGGTTTCTCTTCTAATAATGTTGGAAATATTGCCTACTGTCATGATTAATCTCAGCAGCATCTCCGGCTGATTGCAGGTGACGCAGTCACAGCGCAGTGCCTGTGTTGGTTTCCACACACCGTCAAATCTGCTACAAATGCAGGGGTGAAGGGGAAAGAACTGTGATACCAGGTATCCCAGTGGCTAATAGATTGTGACATGGAAGAAGGAAACCTTTATTTTAATTCAAAAAACAAAAGCCAAATAGCAAAACTTATGTACGTGCCTAACTTTTTTTTTTCTTCCTCAAGTGGAAAACATTCGCCTGCTAACAACTCTTGGCTGGCATCAAGGGAAAGTGGAGGTATTTGCAGATGTGGAGGAAGACATACAAAACATTTTTCAAATCAAAGGCTTGAATTATTGCACTGGGTTCATGAAGTTTCACAGGCATGTAGACACACCATTGTCTGCACCCTGGAACAAGCTGCCCTTTCTTCAGAAAGGAAAAACAACCCAATGTTTCTTACAATCCGATCTGTATGTATCAGGGAGCTATCTATATTTTGAAATTCTTTGCATTGTCTGTGGTAAGGGTGTGCTGTTTTGGCCCAACAATGGCAACATTGATTTTAGAATTTCAGAATTTTGGTGCATAGAACAAACTGTGAAACAAAACCGGCCTGCTCTCAATAGTACAACAACAGTGCTCTTATATAAACTTGCCTTTCCTCGCCATTTTACATAGTCAAAGATCAATACTGTTCATTCAGCCAACATTATTAAAGCCATTTATCAGGGACTTTTTTCTCTTGTTGCTAATAAAAAGGATTTTGCCGACAAAGTTATGTCATCTTCCGCTCCCTCGGCAGCAGCGCAGATAATTGGCTTTGTTGTGTCCCCAACAATCGGGCCTTGTTTATGAACTTACATTTATTAAGTGAAAGTATTTGGAAACTGATGGTACATTGAAGTTTGGTTGCCATGGGCAATAATCATCCCAAAAAAGTCATGACCTCCCTGTTATGCAGCTAGTAACTAATTGAAATGATACAAATTACTCTGATTCTCTGTCTGCCAATTTCGAGGCTGCCCGTGGTCAAGGGTCAAGCGAGCCCCTATTGATGGGGCCGTGTTTGAAGTGGCTGCTGCCATCGCGCGGGGCCGGCGCGGCCCGGCCGGACACGGCCCCACGCCGGGAGGGGAGCGGGCAGGGGAGCCCCACCTTGGGCTCACACATCAAAAGCTTCTCCCCGACAGGCAGGGAGCAGTTGTTGCCAAGCAGGACATGGTTTGCTGGGTAGGGATAAGTGCTGTATTCATCCCCAAGGGCTACCTTGCACATTTAACTGACGCTGCGACGCCTCCTGAGGTACTGCCGCTAAATCAAAGAATCCTCCTGCCTGCACTCGGCTCACCAGCAAAAACAAAGGCCTCCTTTTTTGTGAGACATCACAAGAGAAATTAAAATCCAATGAATTATCTGGGGTGTCATCCTTTAAAAACATTTATGGTAATTCAACTGTGTGTTAAAAGAATACAATATGTTTATCTCGGTGAATATGAGGATCTCAGCACTAAAAAATTAATACTATAATGGGATTTTTGTCCTTTAGGAAAATCTTAGTGGTTCCAGGGCATGTTGATCAAAGGCTTATTTAATAAGTGCCAGAAGTACTGGTTTAGTGGATGAGTATTTGCAATGCCACCAAAGAGATTTCTTTCTTTGTCCTACAGCTTGAACATGTCTAAATGTATTAAAACTGTGGGACAAGAAACCATATTACAGGGCCAGGCCAGGCTCCTCAGGTAATGGAGATTAACATTTTCTCTGTTTCAACATTATTTGAAAGCTTTACCACATAGTTTGAATCCTGTATGTCTCAACAAATCTTTTCATAAATATCAAATCTGTGCATCACCTATTAGGGACAGGTATCATTCTAATGGCTCAATTTTCCCCTTTTTTAACAAACTTTCTTTCCTCAAGAGATACCAAAAATATTTAATATAGACTTTCAGTCCTGTTGAATATCGTTATCAATGAGGGGATCAAGTGGACCCTCAGTAAGTTCACAGAAGACACTAAACTGGGCCTGAGGAGGTTGTTGATCTGCAGGAGGGTAGCACCACTTGTTGTTAATAATATACATTTTTACACACAGTCTCCCTAAAAGTGGCATCATTTTCAAATTGTTATCACTGATGCCCAGGATCTAAGTGTGTCCCTACAGGTGTAGGTATAAGGCAGAGTGAAACAGAAAACAGTAATTTGTTTCCTAAGAAAATTATGTCCTTTTTTCCTATCTACATCAGTGTCTTCTCCTGGCAAAATTCCTTCTTCTTGTCAGGTAACAAAAAATGAAAAACATTACTTTTCAAATTAAAAACATCACTTTGGAAGTGTTGTGTTTTAACAAGACACTGTCATGCTCAGAGGAAAGTGGGCACCTGTCATGAAAAATATTCATAGTAGAAAACCTCATTTTCCTTTAAACACAGAAAAAAAATTGACCAGCCCTATTACAGAAGTCTTTCAGTGCCACTCCATGTCAGCACTGTCATTACATCTCCTGTTGTGGAGACAGCCAAGAACATGTCTTTGGAAATGTATTCTGGGGCTGCCCTTGTGCCTATTGATTGTGCTCCCTTCGTGAGAGCCCCGTGTGGGAGGGGGTGCAGGGGACAGCGCGGTCCCCAAGTGCTGCCACACAAACCAGCCTGGCCTCCTGAAGGTTCCCAAGAGTCTTTTCATCTCATCTTCTGCAAAACTTCCTGGCATGATGAGGGTGAAAGGTTTAAAGAGAGAAAATATCTTTTTAGGCATCAGAAAGGTACTGAGCACCTTGGGAAGAGGGTCTTCCAGTGCTGACAGAAGCTGTGGAATGCTGTGAAGAAGGCACTGAACTTCTGGTTCCCCTAAACTGGGGGCTTTAAGAGGAATAGTTGGACCTGATTCCTCAGCCTACAGACCACTGAAATAATCTTCATTATTTAGTAACGAAGCTGCAAAGAACAAATTATCTATCTCCTTATTAAAAACCTTTTTAAGCTCCTTATAGCTAATTTCTGTCCTTCAGGACAATAACTGCCCAGGGCAGCTGTGGCTTCCCCATCCCTGACAGAGTTTCAGACCAGTTTGGACAGGGCTTAGAGAAACCTGGGATAGTGGAAGGTGTCCCTGCCCATGGCAGGGCCTGGAACTTCATGGTCCCCTCCAACCCAAAGCATTCTGTGATTCTGGGACTTGGCAAATGGCATTACAAATGGCATCACTGGCTTTTCCCCCACTGGTACAGGTGTGAAGTGTCTCTCCACCCAATCCCTACAGCCGAGTCATTTCTCATTTGCACCACCCTGAGAGAAGATTGGAGCCAACCTGTCCATGCTATAAGGTAATCACTAGGGTAATGAAGAAACAGAGACAGTTTTTCTTCACTGAACCTCCATGAGTCAGCAGGGAAAGCCAGAGCAGATGGATTGCAGCTCTGGAAGCAGAACAGGATGTGTAAATGACTTTCTCAAGCAAAACCTTATTCTGCTGAAGCTACTTGATCCCACTAAAGTCAGTGAAGTTGCACAGACAGAATCCAACCCCCAGTTTGGAAGGCAGCACTTCCTATTAAACAGTGGATTGGTTTCCAGCTCAAAGGCAGAGCATTCATTGCCACCCTGTGACCAGAGCACAACAAAAGGGGCGACTTTGGGTCTATATCCTCACAGGCACCTTGTCCTGCATCTCCTCCCATGCCTCAGCTCTGCCTGCTTGTTTATGCAATGCTCACATTAAACCCTGTCCAAACACCTTTTGGCACAAGGGAACCCATCAGCTCAAGAAAAGGCAGTGGTTTGTTGAGTCAATGAGGTGTTTTCTTCCCCAAGTTTAATGCAGTGCTAGGTGTTTAATCTGCATTTTAAAAAAGCTGATAAACATGCATTTACACAATAAAACATAACCCTCCGAAAGAGCCATCATAGCCAATTGTCCTTTGTGTCAACTAATTCCTTCCATTCCCACCAAAAGGGCTCCGCTGAGTCCCCCTTGGAGACCCCACTTCCAATGGCAACAATTCCCTTCCTCCCCAAGCCATCGTGCCCACCCCACGCGGGCAGCTCACCCCCATCCCCATCACACCCTCAGCCTTCCTCCCCTAAGGCACACAGGGGCTGAGGGGATGTCCCAAAGGTAAAAACTTCCTAAATCTGAGTGTGCTGAGAGCTTTTACATCACTGTTTTGTTCTGTACCCACTGTGGATGGAGGGCTGTAAGATGTTTTTTAGCTCCTGTTTTGGTTGAGATATCTGAACTTCCTGAAGTGTCAGGAGTCTCAAATTAGATTTTCTCCCATGTCTTCTACAGAAAATATAAATCATTTAACACACAAACCTAGGGGCTGTGCTTGCTGGCTCCTTGGCTTTCTTGGACTCCTATCAGAAGGTGGTGTTACAATTCAAAGCACTATGGACCAGATTTTTGTGGACTGGCATTAAACACTGCCTTCCTTCCCAAAAAGCCCTTGGCAATCAATGGGTTATTTATATTATAAGGTAAATCTCACCATGGATAAAGGCAATATGATTCAAGGTAATTGTATTTTTCCATATATTGAAATTTTCCACATATGACTTGAAATTTCAGTGAGTAAAAACAACCAAAGCAGGTAAAACAAAAACAAACAAACAAAAAAAAAGAAAACTGTCATGAGGAAAATGAACACATAGCTCTGGAATATACCCTTTAACTTTAGGGCTATATTGCTGCTTTTCTTCCTCAAATCATTACCCTTTTAATAAGCAGCATTAGCTGTGAAATAACCAAAGTTGTAACAGTTAAACAACCTCTAGGATTGTTCAAAGGATAACAAACACAATTGGAGTGATCACTAAAATACATGTACATATTTTATATGTAGATATGTATATAGATATTTGCACCTGCAGACATAGTCAGCACATACACATATAGATACAGAAAGATTTCCAGAACAGTCTGCTCTTCTCCAGCAGTGGACTTTGGCACAACACAATCACTGCAATTCTCAAGGGAGCTCATTCGACAGTGCTTGCACAGGTTTGAAAGATTTTGGATCAGAAACCCTTCCTCAAGGAGAACTGGGAAGTGCCCCCAGGATTCCTGCCCTGCATGCAAACCCCCCAGCAGAGTCTGGGCAAGGCACAAATCCTTCCTGTCCCTTCCCAGCCCAGTGCACAGCTGGGAATGATGGACTCCAGGTTTGTCCGGTTTATCTCGGCTGTTTGAGGGGCCTGGAAAGGCCCAAGGTGGCCTTGGGGCAGCCGTGTATCGAAGGACGAGAAGAGGCTTCAGTTCTTCTTTCGGTTTTTATGTTTATTAATTGTTTATCTAAAAGATTTTCTCTCGGCCCGACAGAGCTCTGCTCAGCAGCCAGCCATGAGCACACTGTGTAGCCTTCCGGACAGCCACGTATCTTTATACCCTTTGTTACGTGTACAATATTTATCATTTTTCCCCAATACCATTTATTCTTATAACTCGGTGCACTTTCAGTAATAACCAATCCGAAAGTGCCACCATCACCAAAGAAGATGGAGGAGAAGAAGAAGAAGAAGGAGGACAGGACACGCCCCAATTCCTCCATCTTACTTCTCTAAACCCCCCTGTACAGAAATCCTAAACCCTGTGTCTCACCCTCTAATTAACTAATCCCTTCACCATTCACCCCGGTGAAGCCCTCATCCTTGTCGTCTCCTGTGTAGGACCAAAGTCCAGCCACCAGACACTTCTGGCAACATTCCAGGACTCCCGAGCCCCCCAAGGTGGTCTCGGTGGCTCAGCACCTCAGGACTGAGATCCTGAGATCCAACACAGGTTCACCTTCAGATTGCTCCACAAGGCCAATTCCTGATCATTTACCCCCAGGAGAGGGGAGGTGACAAATGGCTGATGAATGTTTATATTCCTCAGCTTTTTGCTTTTCAAGAATTTTGCCTTTCAAAAAATCCATGTTTAGAAAGGCTTAGATTGAGCACCAGTTCACAAAAGGTTACTTAAACCACCAGACACTGGGGTGAAATTAATTAATGCACTTGTCTAAAATTCAATGAGAACTGAAAACATTCAAAATCAGAAAAATGGTATGAACTGATATCTAATCCCATATCTCAACAAATAACAATGGACTGTTTATGCTGCATTAGTCTTTTCTAATCTCCACATATTACTATAATTATTAACTGCTAGTCCTAAAATCTATAGAGTTATCATTATTGTTATTATTATGAAACTCAATCTCATTTTCATGTCATAAAGATAAACCAAATCTCATTTCAATTAGTTGCAGCAGGAGGGAATGAACTTTAAACAGACATTTAATTTCTGAAAAAAAAATTAGGAAGTTCTTCATGGAAATGTTATGGCATTTTGAAACAGATTAATAGTTCAGTATGAACACATCCACCCTGCAGCTAAATGATGGCTGTACTGCGATCAGGAGACAGGTTAAATGAGCAAAATCAGTTGATACCACTGGTTTGGATCTAATCAAATAGGCTTCATTTTTATGACTTTTTAGCTACATTATTTTTTCATCCCATGTGTTCTCTGAATTGCTACTGGGGGTGAGCTGCTTTGGAATTGGGTTATCTTTGGCTTTAATGGATCTGGTTGGTAAAGAAGTCCAAGGAGCAAGGGGGTGCTTGGCATTCTGGTTGCTGTGGGAATGGTTCCAATCACTCTGTCTCCATGGAGCACATCCCTGGACACAGCAGCCACCTCCTGCATATTTTATCACTGCTCCAGGGCAGGATGTAAGCTCTACTAGGGCAGGCTGCCTGCCCATGATACCGGCCCTGCCTGCCCAGCTCCCCCAGCCCTGCCTGCCCAGCTCCCCCAGCCCTGCCTGCCCCTGATCCCAGCCCTGCCTGCCCCTGATCCCAGCCCTGCCTGCCCCTGATACCAGCCCTGCCTGCCCATGATCCCAGCCCTGCCTGCCCAGCTCCCCCAGCCCTGCCTGCCCATGATCGCCCAGCCCTGCCTGCCCATGATCGCCCAGCCCTGCCTGCCCAGCACCCCAGCCCTGCCTGCCCAGCACCCCAGCCCTGCCTGCCCATGATACCGGCCCTGCCTGCCCGTGATACCGGCCCTGCCTGCCCAGCACTCCCAGCCCTGCCTGCCCAGCACTCCCAGCCCTGCCTGCCCAGCTCCCCCAGCCCTGCCTGCCCAGCACTCCCAGCCCTGCCTGCCCAGCACTCCCAGCCCTGCCTGCCCAGCTCCCCCAGCCCTGCCTGCCCAGCACTCCCAGCCCTGCCTGCCCAGCTCCCCCAGCCCTGCCTGCCCATGATCCCAGCCCTGCCTGCCCCTGATCCCAGCCCTGCCTGCCCAGCACCCCAGCCCTGCCTGCCCAGCACTCCCAGCCCTGCCTGCCCATGATCCCAGCCCTGCCTGCCCATGATATCGGCCCTGCCTGCCCATGACACCAGCCCTGCCTGCCCAGCTCCCCAGCCCTGCCTGCCCATGATCCCAGCCCTGCCTGCCCAGCTCCCCCAGCCCTGCCTGCCCGTGATCCCAGCCCTGCCTGCCCATGATCCCAGCCCTGCCTGCCCATGATACCAGCCCTGCCTGCCCAGCTCCCCAGCCCTGCCTGCCCATGATCCCAGCTCTGCCTGCCCATGATCCCAGCTCTGCCTGCCCCTGATCCCAGCCCTGCCTGCCCCTGATCCCAGCCCTGCCTGCCCAGCTCCCCCAGCCCTGCCTGCCCATGATCCCAGCCCTGCCTGCCCAGCTCCCCCAGCCCTGCCTGCCCATGATACCAGCTCTGCCTGCCCGTGATCCCAGCCCTGCCTGCCCAGCACTCCCAGCCCTGCCTGCCCATGATACCGGCCCTGCCTGCCCATGATCCCAGCCCTGCCTGCCCATGATACCGGCCCTGCCTGCCCGTGATCCCAGCCCTGCCTGCCCATGATACCAGCCCTGCCTGCCCATGATACCGGCCCTGCCTGCCCAGCGCTCCCAGCCCTGCCTGCCCCTGATCCCAGCCCTGCCTGCCCTGATCCCAGCCCTGCCTGCCCAGCCCTCCCAGCCCTGCCTGCCCAGCACTCCCAGCCCTGCCTGCCCGTGATACCGGCCCTGCCTGCCCAGCTCCCCCAGCCCTGCCTGCCCATGATCCCAGCCCTGCCTGCCCAGCTCCCCCAGCCCTGCCTGCCCATGATCCCAGCCCTGCCTGCCCCTGATCCCAGCCCTGCCTGCCCAGCTCCCCCAGCCCTGCCTGCCCAGCTCCCCAGCCCTGCCTGCCCCTGATCCCAGCCCTGCCTGCCCAGCTCCCCCAGCCCTGCCTGCCCCTGATCCCAGCCCTGCCTGCCCATGGTCCCAGCCCTGCCTGCCCAGCGCCCCCAGCCCTGCCTGCCCCTGATCCCAGCCCTGCCTGCCCAGCTCCCCCACCTGCAGCCCCTGCTGAGCTGTTCCAGTTTGCCAGCACTCAGCTGGTGAAGTGATGGCCCATGAGGGTGCTCAGTGATGGTTTGATTTACAAATCCATGGAATCACAGACTGTTAAGGAGTTGGGATGGACCTAAAATATGACCTAGTCCCGACTGCCCTGCCATGAGTGGGGACACCTCCCAGGTCGCTCAAGGCTTTATCCATCCTGGCTTTGAACACTGCCAGAGATGAGGCTTCCACTGGGCAACCTGTTCTACTCCCACAGTAAAAGATTTCCTTCTAATATCTAACCTAAATTTCCTCTTTTTCAATTTGTACCCATTACTCCTTGTCCAGTCATTACAGATCCAGGTCAGAATCCCTCTCTGGCTTCCTGGTAGGTTCCCTTCAAGGCTGAAAGAGGGCACCCCATGCAGGTGCGCTTCTGGATCCTTGCAGCTGGAAAAAGGGAATCCAATGCACTGGCTGAACCCACAGCTATGGATGTGGCTCTCCAGAAAGGCTCAGCACCATTGCAGATGTTGCAGTGGTGACAGAAGCCCTCAAACCTTGAGAAATCCCGGTGGCATTGCTGACTCCTATAGACCTCAGTGTCCATTTTTGCAGACACTCTTACAAAGCTACAAAATTACTTAATTATCCATTGGCCAGCAATCCAAAGTTTTGAGGCAGAAACGGAAAAAAAGAAGGTATGATCAGATTGGGGATTTTCCCCCCTTGCTGCCCACTGTGCCCTCCGTTCCCCCTCCCCTGCTCCTCGATGAAGCAGCAGCAGCGCGGAGCGGGGTCCCTGCGCGGATTCCCTGCTCCATCCTCCCATGGAACATCCCCACCTCCTGGTTAGCGCCCAGATCACAGCTCCGGCCGGGGGAGGCATCATCTCCTCCAAGCCTTCTCCCCACTGGCCGCCTGCACGGTCTCGTTTTTACCCTCTCCTGAACGGCCTCGTTTTACCCTCTCCTGAAAGAGGTCAGAAACATTACATGTTGGATGCCAGGCCAACACTAAATCACAGAAATAAAAGACACCCTGAAGAGCTGAAATCCAGTTTCGTGAAATCAGTTCCAAGAAGTTTCACTCTCTCCTTCCACCACCATCAGGTATTTGCTTCCCAGCACCCGGGCAGCAAAAGCAGGGATACACCCAGGAGACAAAAGCCGTGGCTGGCAGAGAGGGGCACCGTGGAGAAGGACGGAGAGCTGGTCAAAGTCTTGGAGGAGCTGGCAGAAGGGAGTGGCCCAGGGAATGCAGGACTGGAAGAAACAGGTGGGAGATTCGGGGATGACTGATAGATGATGAGGAACTTCATTAGCTGAGATGATGAAACTGAGATTGAACGAGAGGAAATGTCTGCGTAAGGACAAAGAGGTGGGACAATGCAGAGTGGGGAGGGAGGGAGTAGTGGATTAGAAGCAAGAAATGTTTGGGAGAGACTGATCCAAGAAGAAAACCTAAAGTAGAGAAGTGGTCAGGACTGGAATGAGAAAACTGGGGAAAAGACTGACCATAGCTTGAACCATGAGGAAATCCAGGCTTCATGAACGTCATAATTCCTCAGCTTGCAGAAAGAATCTGTGAAATTCAGTGGCCAAGTGTGGCTCATGGCCATGAACTCAAATTCCAAGTCTCTGTGGTGAACCCAAAGGTACCAGCTCTTGGGACACACAGGATGCAGTTATACAGTGTTTCATATGAAATCTTTCCAGTTGGACCCTGTTTGTCTATTTAACAGCCAGGAAATCACACAGATAATAAAATCAGCTTTAAAATCATCAACTCCAACACTCCCATTCAGGAATAGCAGAATGAAGTTTGCTTCAAACAACTCTAATTTAGCACAGCACTTAGAGATAACATAATTAAAATCATTATCTCTTTTTTTTTTTTTCCTGCTCTCTCACCACAATATCCTTTGAATGCAGGGTTGGGGGTTATTTTCCTGTAATATAAAATCAAGTGGCTTGTTTCTTTAAAGTAGATTAAAGTTGAATTATGGCTGTGTAACATCATTTTCGGTCTCTGGTTTCTCAAGCAATGCTCACAGAGTTGGCAGCAGAATTCTGTTGGCCAGACAACAGGATTTTCATTTGCCCTTCCTTTGTCTTGTATATATATATATTAATACAATATACATTATTTATATAATATTTAATATATAATATAAAAATTAGATATATTATATAAAATGATAATATATATTATATGTTATATTATATATAAATTATATATAAACAATATATATATATAACAAAAAATAAACTACAATAAAAATTAACTGCATAAATCCATTATCATATATCTTATAAAACTGCAGGTATGATCTAATAACAAAACACACAGCCAGGGTGATTTCTGTGGTCACAAAGCAAAAATTACTCCAAATTTCTCTTTCTGCTTTCTGCACTGATCACATCTCATGCAGCAGTAGTCCATAAAGGGCTTGGAAAACTTATTTTAGAGAAGAACAAAAAGTAGTAGCCAATTTGGCTAACAGCCAAATCACAGTACCACCATGCACCACTAAAATTAACTTTACAGAAAAAGAGCTTGACACTTTGTGCTAAAAATCAGGGTCTTCTTTGGACTTCTGCATCTGAGCATCCAAATTCTCTGTTGATTTTCATAACCTTGACCCACATCTCCTAACAGTCCTACTGTATTAATGAGCATCTACTGTAACACTTCAAATGAATAAAAAGAAGTGATTTTCTGCAAGCCTTTGCTCCAACTCAGTGAGATAATAACAAGTCTATAACTAAGGGAAATGTTTTTTTAGCAGATGAATCAGGTGGATCACCCAAGTAACTCAAATCACCAAGGCTTATTTGTTTGGTGTAATTCCTAATTGTTTTTGGAATCAGTTGAGTGCCTTCCCTCAACAACAAGTTTGCCTTATTAAGCTTATCCATGCAAGGAGAGAGAGGAATTCTTGACATGCCCTGGGTTGCTTCTGCTTCCATCTGTGCTAACCAGCAGTGAGGAAAGTTTTGCTGTGCCTACAAACCCACAGCTGTAACACTCCCAGTCACAACAGACCACGATTTACTGGAGTTGTTAAAATAAAGTGGCAGAAGAAATTGTTATAGGTCTTGGAAACTACAGAAAGCTGCCATTGAGACCACACTCAAATCTCAGAGGAAATAGGATCCACTTGGGAACAACAAAATACTGTGGGATATGGATATGGTTCTCTGTCCACAGCCAGTTCATGTGCCAGAGAGTGATTTCCCTTTGTGGAAGGATTTGTTTTATGCTTTAAAGGATCTGGGGCATTTTATTGACATTTTATGACATTGTTAGATGTGTATTCCTAATGATAATGTGCCATTAGGCAGCATTCTCTATTTGAAGGTTTATTTGGGATTCCTGAGGAACGCTGCCCCACACAGAGAGCAGAATCAGCTATTTAGCAGCACACTGTGATACCACAATAGTGTCAGCTATTCCGAAGGGAAAGTGAAAAATGTATTTCACTGAGACCTCAACAAGAGTGCAGCAAGAGTGAAAGCAATAATGCAGCCAAGGTGCCAGGGCTGTCTAGAACAGAAGTAAAAGGTAGTCCCACAGGCTTTCAAGACCTTGTTTTCACACTTGAAGCTCTCACATGCCACCTGTACAGTGTTTATTTGCATTTCTACAGGACATCAGGGCAGGAGAGCTGCAGAAAGGAAGGTACTGACTACCCTGACTCAGAAGTGCCCCTTCTCCAACCACAATCAGGTTGCCAGTTCTATCTGAAATTTTTCTACTTTTGTTTAAGTAGAAAAAAAATGTAAAAGTAAAAATTATTATACTAAATAACTATTAATAATGTCTAGATTTCAATGACATTTCAGTAATTCCCTTCTGAAAAGTGATTCTGCAAAAACTGAATGTTCACTGGATGTTGGGGTTTCTCAGACCACAGGCTTAGCTATAAAACCACCAAACCTAACAGGTCAAATTCTGTTTATGGAGTGGCAGCTTCTTGTGCATTCCTTGATGCTCTTGCTGAGCCTGTACTGGTTTTCCATCCACAGCTGAGCAGTTTTGGGAGGCAGAGGAGCCCCTCTGAAGGCAAAACTTCACCTTGAGCTGTGAGGTTCTGCTCCAGAGACTTTTGCCTTTTTTGCTGTGTGACAACAGATTTTGTGAAGCAGCAGAAGTAAATGAAATGTTCTGAGATGGGTCAGAGCAAAAACCGAACCACCAATGGGAATGTTCTTGGCTGTCTTGTATTACTTCTCTGCGTTTCAGGGAAGGGTTTCCTATTCATATCTTTCCTCCTGATCTCTTTCCTGCCTGGTCTTCATGTTTTTGACCTCTTTTATTTTAGGGCTCTCTACAATAGCTTATAAATGCCACCATTTGTCATGTAGAAATTAATTTTGAAAACAGGCTAAAACCTTCCAAATTTCCCTTGCTGCAGTTCAGCGACCCTCCCAGTTTTAGAACAACAAGTTCTTAACTAAAGTTGGGATTTGTTCATGGGCTTTAGGTTTGGAGCTACAAACAGTTTACAAGCTGATATTTGGTATCCAAACCCTTCATGGAAAAATATAACACCATTATTATAATTTATTTGCATTATAAAGCCATTTAAAGGACATGGTGAACTGAAAATTAAATATGTGACGTACTGATCTTAGATGTAGCAAAGCCTCATAACCTCATAGCCTTCTCCAGAACATATTGGCAAGATAAATTGCTGTTCTACAGTAATAGATATCTGAGTATCTCTTTGATTCAGTTTAAATTATATCTGAATCATAGTTAATGAAAATTTCACAAAAAGGCAGTGGGATTAAAGATCAATCAATTATTAAGAGTGTGTTTATCAGTGTGTAGTACCACTGTTAAATTTAAAAACATTCTTATTAGTTCTTTGGTATCTAATTATTCTATAATAACTCTTATTAAATTTAAAATAAATCAGCAGCTGAGATGCACAATTTAAATCAACTTCAATTAAAAAAACGGCCAAATTATCCCCCCACAAAAAAATAACATCAAATAAAATCCAAACCCATTCCTACCTGGATACAATCTGAGGTTTGGGAATACCACAGCAGCCTTTGCCCACTGCATTCCCAGAGGAGCAGCTTTGTGCTCCCTGCATTCCCAGAGGAGCCCAGGCCCATTTCCAGCAGCCCTGGAGCTGCAGAGGAAACTCCCCCCTTGTGCAGGATCCCTGCTGCAGCAGAGCCACAGCTGGCCCTGCAGGAGGGCTGAGCCCCCGTGGCATGGGGCTGTGCCACCATGGGATGGGGCTGGGACACCATCATGGGATGGAACTGTGCCCCCATGGGATGGGGCTGGGACACCACCATGGGATGGGGCTGGGACACCACCATGGGATGGGACTGTGCCACCACCATGGGATGGGGCTGGGACACCATCATGGGATGGAACTGTGCCCCCATGGATGGGGCTGGGACACCACCATGGGATGGGACTGTGCCACCACCATGGGATGGGACTGTGCCACCACCATGGGATGGGGCTGTGCCACCACCATGGGATGGGACTGTGCCACCACCATGGGATGGGACTGTGCCACTACCATGGGACGGAGCTGTGCCACCACCATGGGACAGGGCTGTGCCACCACCATGGGATGGGGCTGTGCCACCACCATGGGATGGGGCTGGGACACCACCATGGGATGGGGCTGTGCCACCACCATGGGATGGGACTGGGACACCACCATGGGATGGGACTGTGCCACCATGGGATGGGACTGTGCCACCACCATCGGATGGGACTGTGCCACCATGGGATGGGACTGTGCCACCACCATCGGATGGGACTGTGCCACCACCATGGGATGGGACTGTGCCACCACCATGGGATGGAGCTGTGCCACCACCATGGGACGGAGCTGTGCCACCACCATGGGATGGGACTGAGCCACCACCATGGGATGGGGCTGGGACACCACCATGGGATGGGACTGGGACACCACCATGGGATGGAGCTGTGCCACCACCATGGGATGGGACTGGGACACCACCATGGGACGGAGCTGTGCCACCACCATGGGATGGGACTGGGACACCACCATGGATGGGGCTGTGCCACCACCATGGGATGGGACTGTGCCACCACCATGGGATGGGACTGTGCCACCACCATCGGATGGGACTGTGCCACTGTTGGAGATTTTTTCAGAAATGGCTTAGAAGGCAGCTGTGAGAAATAAAATTCTCACAGCCAGTTTCTGTAAACAGCAGAAGTTCTCAAGTTGTTTTTAATTACAAGTAAAAGTGACAAACATGAAGACCTTGAGAACCTTGCATACCAGAGTTCTCAGGCAGCTTTCTCATAACAAGAAGATATTCTATCTTTAGCTGTTTTAAAAAAGCAAAAATAATTTTGAGAACCCAAATCTTAGTATTAGAAACATAAGGAAGAGTTAGTGTGTTATCTCTGACCTATTGTGACCTTGAGTTTGCAATATGCATGAACTTAATTAACACAGTTATAAAAAGTGACTGATTGAGTGAATAAACGGAGTCAGATGCTGATCAAGAAAGGTGAGTCTCTCCCTCCATCTTCAATATGCCACCACCATGGGATGGGCTGAGCCCCCATGGGATGGGGCTGTGCCACCACCATGGGATGGGACTGTGCCACCACCATGGGACGGAGCTGTGCCACCACCATGGGATGGGACTGGGACACCACCATGGGATGGGGCTGTGCCACCACGATGGCATGGGGCTGTGCCACCACCATGGGATGGGACTGGGACACCACCATGGGATGGAGCTGTGCCACCACCATGGGATGGGACTGGGACACCACCATGGGATGGGGCTGTGCCACCACCATGGGATGGGACTGGGACACCACCATGGGATGGGGCTGTGCCACCACCATGGGATGGGACTGGGACACCACCATGGGATGGAGCTGTGCCACCACCATGGGATGGGACTGGGACACCACCATGGGACGGAGCTGTGCCACCACCATGGATGGGACTGTGCCACCATGGGATGGGGCTGTGCCACCACCATGGGATGGGACTGTGCCACCACCATGGGATAGGACTGTGCCACCACCATGGGATGGGACTGTGCCCCCATGGGATGGGGCTGGGACACCACCATGGGATGGGGCTGGGACACCACCATGGGATGGGACTGTGCCACCACCATGGGATGGGGCTGGGACACCATCATGGGATGGAACTGTGCCCCCATGGATGGGGCTGGGACACCACCATGGGATGGGACTGTGCCACCACCATGGGATGGGGCTGTGCCACCACCATGGGATGGGGCTGTGCCACCATGGGACGGGACTGTGCCACCACCATGGGATGGGACTGTGCCACTACCATGGGACGGAGCTGTGCCACCACCATGGGACAGGGCTGTGCCACCACCATGGGATGGGGCTGTGCCACCACCATGGGATGGGGCTGGGACACCACCATGGGATGGGGCTGTGCCACCACCATGGGATGGGACTGGGACACCACCATGGGATGGGACTGTGCCACCATGGGATGGGACTGTGCCACCACCATCGGATGGGACTGTGCCACCATGGGATGGGACTGTGCCACCACCATGGGATGGGACTGTGCCACCATGGGATGGGACTGTGCCACCACCATGGGACGGAGCTGTGCCACCACCATGGGATGGGGCTGTGCCACCACCATGGGATGGGACTGAGCCACCACCATGGGATGGGGCTGGGACACCACCATGGGATGGGACTGGGACACCACCATGGGATGGAGCTGTGCCACCACCATGGGATGGGACTGGGACACCACCATGGGACGGAGCTGTGCCACCACCATGGGATGGGACTGGGACACCACCATGGATGGGGCTGTGCCACCACCATGGGATGGGACTGTGCCACCACCATGGGATGGGACTGTGCCACCACCATCGGATGGGACTGTGCCACTGTTGGAGATTTTTTCAGAAATGGCTTAGAAGGCAGCTGTGAGAAATAAAATTCTCACAGCCAGTTTCTGTAAACAGCAGAAGTTCTCAAGTTGTTTTTAATTACAAGTAAAAGTGACAAACATGAAGACCTTGAGAACCTTGCATACCAGAGTTCTCAGGCAGCTTTCTCATAACAAGAAGATATTCTATCTTTAGCTGTTTTAAAAAAGCAAAAATAATTTTGAGAACCCAAATCTTAGTATTAGAAACATAAGGAAGAGTTAGTGTGTTATCTCTGACCTATTGTGACCTTGAGTTTGCAATATGCATGAACTTAATTAACACAGTTATAAAAAGTGACTGATTGAGTGAATAAACGGAGTCAGATGCTGATCAAGAAAGGTGAGTCTCTCCCTCCATCTTCAATATGCCACCACCATGGGATGGGGCTGAGCCCCCATGGGATGGGGCTGTGCCACCACCATGGGATGGGACTGTGCCACCACCATGGGACGGAGCTGTGCCACCACCATGGGATGGGGCTGGGACACCACCATGGGATGGGGCTGTGCCACCACGATGGCATGGGGCTGTGCCACCACCATGGGATGGGACTGGGACACCACCATGGGATGGAGCTGTGCCACCACCATGGGATGGGACTGGGACACCACCATGGGATGGGGCTGTGCCACCACCATGGGATGGGACTGGGACACCACCATGGGATGGGGCTGTGCCACCACCATGGGATGGGACTGGGACACCACCATGGGATGGAGCTGTGCCACCACCATGGGATGGGACTGGGACACCACCATGGGACGGAGCTGTGCCACCACCATGGGACAGGGCTGTGCCACCACCATGGGATGGGGCTGTGCCACCACCATGGGATGGGACTGTGCCACCACCATGGGATGGGACTGTGCCACCATGGGATGGGACTGTGCCACCACCATGGGATGGGGCTGTGCCACCACCATGGGATGGGGCTGTGCCACCACCATGGGATAGGACTGTGCCACCACCCTGACACACAGCGTGTGAGGTTGAATTCTGACTCTGGCAGTGGCTTTATTTTCATTTGTTTGTACTATTGTGTTTGTATTTCAATTTTCCTAATAAAGAACTGTTATTCCTATTCCCATATCTTTAAGAGAGCCTCTTAGTTTCAAAATCATTATAATTTGGAGGGCGAGGGTTTCCATTTTCCATTTCTGCCTTCCTTAGCAGACACCTGTCTGTTCAAACCCAGACACCCACCAATACCTTAAAACACAAAGTCACCCATAGCCAAATCCAGCCCAAAATGCACAAAGCCAAGCAGAAGAGTGGCTGTGCAGCTCTCAGGTGAGAAATCGTTCCACCCAAATGGACCATGAACGCAAACACTGCCTAACGAGAGCCGTACAGATTGGGCCATTAAAAGCAAGGCAGAGATGAATGGAAATGTCTGAGCAGGAACATAAAGCAGCCCAATTTCTGCCACTAAGTAGGAGTGGGAGTATAACAGTCCTTGTTATAGAGTTGCTGGCACTGATGTTATTGTTAAGGCTGAAAAAGACCTGACATTCCAAATCTCTTTTCCCTTGTAAAACAGTAAGATTTGGAGCTTGATCCTTCACTTCAAAGGTGGCTGCTGCAGCTGCCTGACAAAGGAGAAACGGGACATGGAGGAGAAGGGAAAAAAAAGAATGGATTGCAGAAGTTTGTGCTGAATGCAGCCCCAGATGAAGGTGAGATTTCAGTTCCACTGAAGCTCAGAGTTGGTTTGCCCCACTACAGTAAGCCAAGACAGAAATAACCAGACAATAACCCAACTACAGCAAAGATCAGAGCCAGGAAAATCCACATTCCATGAGAGAGGACAGGTGAGACGACAGCCAACTCCAGACAAAATGGAAAGGAGCTACAACTGTAGGGACTGATGTCTGTAATCTGAACACTGGAAATGGAAACCTGGTAATCAGCAAAAAGAAAAATAAATAAATAGACCTTTAGAAAATAAACATACACAAATACATCTAGAAAGATCCTTGGCTCCTTTTTTTTTTTTTTTTTTCTTTATATAGGAAAAAAACTTGAGGACAAATAGGGATTGTTTGGGGGGTTTTTTTCCTGTCTAGCTCATTGAAGCTTAGGATTTATTTATTTATTTATTATTTTATCCAGCAACAGAAAGTTCTAATTCATCAATTCTGTTTGTCAATCTCAAAAAAGCCCAATTCACGGTTTGCCTTAAGAACATTTTTTGGTTCCTAAAAATTCCCAAATTCCTGGCTGATTCCACTGGGCTTCTCGCTGAAGCTGAGAAATATTCTGAGGAAAAAGAGAGAAGAACTGAGCAGAGGATTTTGAAGTTTGAACATTTGTCTTTGTTACGATCAGAAATGAAACCTGAAATTTTCAATGAAGGAAAATTTGTACAACATGGGAAATAGTTTCAGTGCAAAATTGAAACAATAATTCTAACATGGCCTTTTAGAATTTGACCTTTTTATCTCTTAACAACATTCAAATATAATACAGAATTTGAATATTTGAAATGAAAAGTAATTTCAACATTTGAAATTTCCACTTTTTGCTCTGAAAATGTCAAACCAGGATATTTCAACTTTCTGAGAACTTTTCCCCCTCCCATTTTCATTTGAAAATGAGAACTTTCAGCTTGGGCTGCTCATTTAAAGGAATTACCAGCACAAGTGGCTGTCAGCAGAAAGGGGAAAGCTGATGGACTGCTCCATAATCAAGCTCAGCCACTTATTTTTTTTTCCACTACTGATAGGTTGTGGATACTTTAAAATATTTTTTGTTACTCACATGATTATGCAAATTTTTTTGGCTGAAAATTGGCTGTCACCTTTTCATGGGTGAGAAACAATGGTGGTAATTGCTTTAAGTAAATCCAAATTGGACTGTGAACCAGAAGTGCCAACCCTTTGAGTTACCTTGATGCAAAACTGAGTGAGAGAAATCAATTTTTCCCCCACTCACAGATGTTTTGTCCAGTTCTGCACTGGAACTCAAGGTGCTACATTTGCACCTCAACCCAGCCATTCCTCATGGACAGCTGCTGGCCAGCCTCTGAAAAGGAGCTAATAACTCCACCTGCATTTACAGATAATTCTGAGATGTCTGAGTGGAGAGAATTACAGAAGGACTAAAAGTTATTATGTATCATGCATGTGTTTGCCCATAAATAATAAATTCCTGAAGCAGACCTAAGAAGTTCCCACTCCTGTCTACCTTTATAACAAATTCATAAGCAATAGCGCTGTACATGATTACTCACTCAGCTGTTCCCTTTCCAATCATAGGTTTCCCTCTACATCCAAATAAACCTCTCTCCTTATTTAAGTTGCATGGATTTTGTTATTTTTAATATTTCAGAATGGAAACACCCATTTATGAAGCAAAAGTGTAAAAACAAAAAAAAATTGCTGTCTTGTTTGTTTGTAATTCTTGACATTATTTTTTTTTCCTGATGCTCCTTATTTAGAGCTCTTCTCCTGTTTATAGCCCAGGAAATTGCCAAACCTGATCAATATTTTTCCCTGATGGTCTGTGAGGAGTGCCACAGTCAAGGTGCCACACTCTGGTGGTGGTGGGTCTGTGGTGCCCAGCCCTGGCCAGCTGAAATGGCTGCTCGGGCTAATTTCCCTGTCTCTCTGCATCCTACCAGGATTTTACACTAGAAATAAATTGTCACAGGGAGAATATTTAAATTCAGGAAACAAAATGTTCCCACTAATTCAATGTAGCCATCTCCTGCCTACTAAAAGTTATGAGTTATGTGTGAAGTAAAAAACCTCTCTGCTGCATGAGATAATGAGAAAACGGGGATTCTTTATTCATTGTACTTGTCCCTCTGCACATAACATTTGTATATCATGCCAGGACTAACCTGTGTCACTGCACTTATAGCCACAGACCAGACGAAATGCCTGCCCTTCACTGTTTTTACGTCATGATTCATATACTCTCCCTGCTCTTTCTGACTGCCTGCAATTACTTGTGACAAATGATTCTTCAGTGTACTGTCTGCTTTACCTTTTCAAAATGTTTCCATGGTTCACAGATAAGTCAGCTAGTGTACACTGTACTGTCTGGTGGGAAGTAAATCCCAGGACAAGCACAGGAACAGGTTCCACACCATTTTGCTGGCAGAGCTGCAGACATCCTCCTCACTCAGCTGCAGCACGAGCAGCCTGGGCCAGCCATGCCAGCAGGGCTGGGGCTCTTCCACTACAGCACCGTGCAGATCCCAAAGGAACAGATTGTTCCCTGCAGCTGGACTGTCCTAGGAGCATTAATCCTTGCTCCTCAAGGAGCTTGATGTCATCTATAACCAAAATCTGGTCCAAAAAAAATCATTACTTTGATATTTGCTATGAAAGAACATGCAGCTGAATGACCCCTGTTGGCCTGTGTGTTAGCACATCTGTATCCAGAGGTGAATTCTGCCTGGATCGAAACCTCTGAAAATCACGGAGGGGTTAATTCTGCCTTCAGCTCCAGCATTGTGTATCAGGGCAGCTCCACTGACCTCAGGGGTGTGAGTGCCAGGAGCCCCAACCCATCCCCTCCTCCTGGCAGCAGAGAGTGAACTCCCCTCTGGGCTGGAGGGAAGGACGCTGTGCCACTCCAGCTGCTCACATTCCCTGCCCACACCTGGTCCTTGCTGTGCCCGCGGCCGTGCCCGTCTGGCTGGAGGCGCTGAGCCCGTGCAGGGCGCTCGGGTCTCTGGGCAGACACCGAGGGCAAACCTGCGGGCAGCAGGAGGCTGCTGGGGACATCTGCTCTGCAGGGATGTCCCTCGGGAGCAGTGCAGGTCACACCCCCGCGCCTGGTGGTGCCTGTTGATCACCACGTGTTGGAGATTTTTTCAGGGATGGCCTAGAAGGCAGCTGTGAGGAGCAGGTTCTCACAGCCTGCTTCTGTGAACAGCAGAGGTTCTCAGGTTATTTTTAACTACAGGTAAAAGTGGCAAACATGAAGGCCTTGAGAGCCTTGCACATCAGAGTTCTCAGGCAGCTTTCTCATAACAAGTGGATGTTCTATCTTTGGCTGTTTTGGGAAAGCAAGAATAATTTTGAGAACCCAAATCTTGGTATTGGAAACATAAGGAGGGGTTGGTATGTTATCTCTGACCTATTGTGAGCTCAGATTTTGCAATATGCATGAAGTGAATTAACACTGTTATAAAAGGTGATTGATTGATTAATAAATCGGAGTCGATGGCTGACCAATGCAAGGTGGGTCGTCTCCCTCCAACTTCAATAACCACGTGCGGAGGAAGGGCCCCAAAGCAGGGCCGGGCAGGCGGCGGCTGCTGCCGGGCAGGTGTGGCAGCCCCAGGGAGAGGCAGCAGAGGCTTGTGAGATTCCGTGCTGTCATCGCAGCACTTGGCACTGGGAAGGATTACCCTTCTTGTGCTCCATTTGCAGAATTTTCAGGGCTTCCTCTTGCAAAACAGATGCAAAACGCTGCCATCTGTTCATCGTGCCCATGACTGTGCAAGATGAAGAAGTAAAAAAAAGTGCCTGTATGGGAAAGCTGTCATCGTCCAACCCAACAGCAGGCACAAGGCTGCACTGTGCAGGGGAAGGGCTGTTGTCACGGGGGCTGATTTGTAGCACAGTCATTTTCAGTTCTGAAATATTCACTCACTCCCTGGCACCTTAACCAAATAAATTCAGTGAACCCCAGTAAGCACGGAGTTTATGGATGTGGCGGGTCCTGGAAGAGAGCAAGGATCCAGTGCCTGGCCTCAGAATTACTTATGCAGAGGGAAGAAGAGAGACAAACCATAAACCACTCAGTGGCCGTGCTGATACCAGATCAGGCTTTGCCTGGGCACAGGAGCCAAGCACCAGGCAGCCAGCAGCTCTGAGCTGTGATTGCTGCATATGGTCAGGCCTGGGTCTCTTCCCTTCCCCGGCTTGGTTGGCAAGGTAACACCCAGCGTGGGCGGGTGCTCCCAGGCTCCAGATGCACCTTGGGCTGCCTCAGATGGAGCCAGCAGGGCCACCAAGCTCCACAGCCACATCCCCACAATTGTGCCTCTGGCTGCAGAGGGGAAAAAGAGCTTCTGTGGGAGAAGAGCCCTACAGGGAGAATACACAGCACACAATGGGGAACTAAGGCTGTCCTGAGTGTTTTCTGCTCTGGTCACTGGTGTCCCTGCTCCTCATTGCCCACAGCTCAGGCATTGCTGTGGTCACAGCTGACTGTGCTGCCTGTGACACAAATCCCAGCCAGGGACAGAGGCACTGCCATGGCAATTCCACACAGGACACAGCACTGCTCAACTTCCTTGTTTTTATGGACAGGGACGCTGAACCCAGACACTGAATTGTCAAGTGCCTCTTAGAATGCAGAATGCCACGCTAAAAAAAGCCAAGGGAAAGCAATTCAGCCAGAAGAAAAGGATGGAAATATCTATCATTCAACAACACTGACAAAAAACAAACCCTGGCAGCAGGCTCCTATGCACTGCCTTGTTTATGCCAATGTTGGTTGCAGCTCCTGTTGGGATCAGAAGCACAACAAATTGTCTGTTTCCCTGAATCCAGAGGGCTCTGATAGCTGCTGACCATGCTGACAGAGCCCATTGCCTGCATTTGAATGGGAACGATGGATAGGGGAAACAGCCACGCTTGAACACATACAAGATTGTTTTTATAAATCCAAGACTGTATTTACAAGTTCCAGCTTTTAAGGCCACGGTATTTTATTTACTTTGCTGTTTTTTTAATAGTGTAAAAGCAGGAGAGCAATCCATCTGTCTGAACTGGAAGCTTCTTATAAATAAACAGCAATAAAAAGCAACACTTGAAATTCATTTTGCCCACTTGTGTTTTGTCTGAGTCCCCCCCAGAATCTAAATCAACGAGAGATCAGACTGTAGTTTGTGAGCAAATTTCCTTCAACGGGTACAAACAAAAATAGACAAAGATACCCATCCTCCTCATACTTTATGCACAGTAATGCAAGTTATTTTCCACTCCATTTAGACTTTTCACCTTCCTTTCATTTACCCTGTTTTTTACAGTTCAATAAATATTTTTCCAAGCTCCACTTGCCAAACAAAAGAGTTTAGCTTCAGTGTTACTCCTCTGACAAATATCCTTATGGTGTTGCACATGTGAGCCATTGATAAACAAATTAAAATTCTGTCCCAGCTCAGAGCTCAGCTGGCCCATTTCATCTTGCGGTATGGGTTTGTAAAGGTCTGGGTGTCTGTCATCCTCCCCTAACCTTGTCTTTGTCAAAGGGATACAAAAGCCTGCACGCTCGGGGCCTTACGATACTGATTAGTGTGAGTGACAAAGTGGAGTAGCAAGTCCACTCAGCCCTTCATAATAAATCTATCAAAGAGTAATAGAATTCCATCAATTCTGCATCATCCCCGAGGGTCGCTGTGCTGGGATGGAAAGTGTGTTCCGCTGGGATTGTACAACTGTTATTATTCAATTACACTCTTTTCTTCCTAGTTAAAGACCATGATATCATTATCACTTAATGAATACATATAATTGGATCTGGACTCTATGTTTGGCTGATGAATACCACTCACTATTCATTCAGTCTCAGCTCATCTTCTGACCATTTATTATAGACTTTTGGCTGAAAACCATGATGACAAAGGGAATTTGAAATTAGCTGAGAATTCATTCAATGCTCAGTTAGACACAAAGGCAAAATACAATTCTGACGCGTAAATGAGGCTGAGACCACACAGAGAAGTTTTGCCTAAAAGTTAATAGCTGTTGATTTCTACACAAACACATCGAGGTAACAGCAAAGATATTTTTAAAGACCGCCTCACAACTTTGCAAGCAAGCAGAGATTTCCTCTCTCTCTTCCCCAAACTGAAAAAAAAAATTAATTGTCTCAAAGGTAAATATTAGATCTTTTGAGTTGGTACTTTATTTCCCAACTTAGGCAAAATATTAGCTTTAAAGATGTCATCTGAGGCCATTATGAGCTTTAACTCAGCCCCGCTAAGCCAAACACCATTTTATGATTAAATAACATTTAAATCTGACAAAGCAAAAGTGCTTTCTATACAGTATATTTATTACAGCTAATATCGAGACCATCATTAAGTTTCATCAAACAGTGTGCCCCCAAAGGAAACTGGCCCTCCTATTCATATTGTTGGGAGTAAATGTAGCATACCTCCTTTGGATCACTGGTGAACAGGCCACCTCATTAATCCTAGTTAGTAGATGCTGCTGGGCATGTGGAGCAGCCAAATCCAGATGCTACCCACAGAGCCTCTCCAGGCAGTTAGGGAATCACAGAGTACCACCTCAAGCCCTCCATACATCACTTCAAATTAAATTTACATTAAGTGCTACTCCATCAGAGCCGAGAGAAGCTGACATCTTTGGAAAATGCAGATGATAATCCATTAAATCCTATTATATACATGTCTTCTAATTTTACTTAAGCTCATGCATACCAAAGTGTGAGTTTGTGTTAAAAATTAAAGACCCTTTTACTAGAACAAAAGACTTTATGAACTGTTGACTTTGGGAGGGTTTATTACAGGATCAGGCTATTCTGTCAAGACAAGTAGACTTTTTTTTCCCCCTGTAAAATTTCTGGTTAATCATTTGTTCCTGGGATCTTTTTTCAAACACACAATGTGTCTTTGCTATTTCCATCACCAACTCTTTGTTCTCCCAGATAGAAGTGCAGCCTCTTTAACTTAATCAAATGTTATGAATGAAACAGTGGGACACATATTGTCTCCTTTTGCAATTAAGAAAATATTTGCTGGCAGCTTCCAAACTGGCAACAGCAAGAAGATGCTATAAAATCATCACAGTGAAAAAGCTAAGGATTTAATTGCCCTATTACCACATATGTCAATCCCTTTATATTTTCATAGTCCTTAGTCACAGTTTTTACTTTTACTTTGATGAATCTCTTCTAATTTCAGAGCAATGATCTTACTATTTTTTGATTCCAGGTACTTATTTTTTTTACATTTAACCACTGTATTTTATGTTTATGTTTCTGTCTGATTTACCTTTCTGCAAAAACTGAAAATACACAGATTTCAGAGAAAGGCAATAATTATCTCAGATATTAGGCAAAGGTATTGTAAGGAAACACACCAAGAAATAAAAGACACACATATGCATATATTCACACAATTAATTTAAAAGTTATTTATCTAGCCTTTTAACTTTTAATCAGTGTTTGGATTTCAGGCTTAAATTTGCTTGAGCTTTGAAATCAGTTCTTTCCAAGTATTTGACTGTTTCCTTTACAGAACGCACAGATATATATACATACATGTAATAAAAATGAGTCAGCTTTTAACTCTTGTCAGTCTTTGGCAATGGCAGAAATGATGAGGCAGACTGTCATCTGGCAGAAATAAGTGTAACACCATAAAATTCAAGTGAATTAATAAGCTGACTGAAGTTTTTCCACGGCATATTTCTGATTTATGTCAGCTGAGGATGTTTCCCTACATTATTGTCTAGAAATACAGAATTAGCCCGGGTTTGCAGGCTGAGTTGGTCCTTTTTTCTCAACATGAACAGCACCTTTGTGAGCTGGTGGTGCCTCATGGAGGACCTCAGGTGCTGTGGCAATTGATGGGGCAGCTCACCACAGTCTCATTTTGCAGTATTTTTCAGTATTACAAATACAAGCTCTGAGCAGGACTCATGGAGGATGGATAATAAAACAAACACATGCAATTTGAAAGTGGTTTTCAACAAAGGAGAGGCATTGGCTGCTCTCACAAACCTTTCTCACCAGTCTGCCTGAAGAGTTGTACTGAGGCTCCCTTACCAAGAAGGACACATGACAAATAAGAAAGTGAAGTCACTAATAATTAAAACTGGACACTTCAGTTTAATCTTCTTGCACAGAAATTTATGCTTGTTACTGCCATTAAAACTAGTAGGTTCTGCTTCCATAAATTCCCATTTAGCAGGTTTATAACATTACCCAAATTATTGCTCTATAATGTACTTACTCCCTATGATTTCAGAAGATTCCTTTACCTCTGAACATCCCTTGCTCCAATTTTAATAAATCATCCCATCAGAAAAATATCAAACAACATCTATCATTTCAAGTTTCTTATTTCATTTTTAACAAAGGGACATAATTTGTTATGCTTTGGTTCCTGATGGGTCAAATTTCGTTTTCAGAATTGCAAGTAAATGGTAACTGAATTGGATGAACCAAAAAACAAAATTGACCTTAACTATTAGGTTATAGCTAAGAATTAATAGTAGTCTCTGAAAGATGAGACTGAATTACATAAACACAGCAACATGATGAAAAATTATATTAAAAGCTTCATATTAAAAGCTATGGGGGAAAATGCAGGGTCATCCCCTTCTTTTCCTATTTTAGACTGCCTTTTCCAGGGACTGGAAAGGAATCAGTCAGGCAAAGAAAACCCCAGGCTCTACTGTGGGATTCACAGCCCATCTCCACTGCTGATCTCCACCAAAACAGAACAGAGACACTTTCAGAGATTTCCAGAATCTGCTGTTTAAAATAGCTCAGAAAAAACATCAGGCCTATCAAAAATAAAGCCATATATAAAAAATCATCAAGTTTTCAACAGTATCCATGAGGAACAGTCCAAGTACAATCAAAACTTACCTTATGCTGGTGTCACTCCTGAACCTAGAAGAGAGGCATTAAAACCAAAATGGGGCTTTAAAGGGCCCTTGGGAGAAAGCAGCATTGCCATTGATGACAGATGTGGGTCTCACCATTACCAGCAGCTCCAAAAACCCTAAAGAATTTTCAGCCCAACCCTTCTGGGAATTACAGCTGTAACCCAATGGCTCAGCTGAATAACCCAAGGCTGGGCTGCCAGTTTTCCACCTGGCCCACAGGAGTTCAGTACTCACAGCAGATGCAATAAAACACCAATAATTTGGGCTCATTTTGGACCTAATAAATCCCTTTCCATTTGCCCCACAGCATGGATCTGCCTCTTTGCTGTGTACACTCAGTCCCTGATGTTCAGGAAGTGTCCCTAAGCCATGAATCCTGGTGCTGAGCCCCCTGGGCAGCTCGTGATGGCCAAAGTGGCCTCACACCATTCACTGGGGCAGGGAACACCTTTCTGCTCTGTGCCTATTTAGCACCAGCAAAATAAGCTCATGGCAGAGGCTCTTTTTCCTGATGTCCTTCTAGTTTGCCACCAGTTTGTACAAGTGCCAGCTCTTCTTTCTGTGACCTCCAGAGGAGGAGCTGGATGTTGTTATTTACATGCAGCACCACTTGGAGATGGAGCCTCACAGAGGTCCCAGAGCACCAGACATGGTCGGTCCACACAAACAGCAAGAGGCAGCCCTTGCCCTCAATAACTTACAGTCCAAGTAAACAGGACAGGCAGAAGGTCAGAGAGGAAACAGAGGGACAAAAGAAGTGACGTGATTCGCCTGCAGTCACCCAGTAGCTGATTGGCAAAGTCAGGATTATACTAATAGATCACTGAATCAATCCACTGGCTAAACATACTGCTTCCCATTATTTCTTGGGAGGCAAACCAGGAAGAATGATCTCACTCGGCTGAGAGCCATAATAAAAATAACAGCAGCACTGAGGGCAAGTTCAGAGCTTTCCTCATGATGTGCTGCGGATCTGCTGGTGGAGAGGTTGCTCTCTCCACCACCATATTTTGAATTGTCTTCACGGCAGGAATGATGGAAGACAGAGGAATGGCTGACAGTACTGAATAAAACTCCATGTAAATTCCCCTTATGAACATCTGATAAGTATTTATATGGGCATAAAGGGTTATTTATTTCCCCGTCCCCATGAATGATTTACATGCTACTCTCCATTTTTATAACGCACTCACTCGGGCTTGAGCAGCAATGTACTCGGACTGGCTCTTTTTCCAAAGAAATGACTTGACACAGAGCTGGAGCCAGGATGCTGGGTGGGGGTGGGAACATTTCCAGGGATTTTTTCTGTCCTTCACAGTAGCCATTTTCCTCCCTCCTTTCCACTTTTGACCTTTTTTTCTCCCCCCTCCTGTCTATGAGTTTCATCTTTCCCCAAGTCTCTGAAGTCTCCAAAGTCCTTTGCTCATTTGTAGGTAGAATAATCTTTTTTATCTGACACCTTTTAAGGATGAGACTCAGGAAAGAGACTGCAGAAGTTTAAACTGCAATCACTCAGTGAATGTGACTGCAGTGTCTGGGAAGTTCCTCTGGTTTTTAGCTCTCACTCCAACTCAAGCTGTGCCAGGATCACCTCCAAAGGTTTTCCAACCTGAGGGGCTGGGTAGGATTTTTGAGAACTCTGTAATTTCACACCAAGCTGAGCCTCAGAATTTGAAAATCTAAGTCCAGTTTTGTGGTTTAAAAAGGGCAAAATCAAAGTTTGGACCAATTCCTGATATAGAGTTTACAGCTCAGCCAAATCTTAATATTTTTCCCTGAGTTCATTTCCTTCTCCCTGCCAAATGTGCATCTTAATAGTATAAAAAGTATTTAAATGGGTGCTGTGAGAAATATTACAGATAGATTTTACATGGACTTATAAGGCACTTGGCCTTCAAATTCCAGGCAGATGAGTGGGAGTTCAGCTTGAGGAAGCACATTTTTCTCCTGGATTCAGTCAAATGAAGCACCAAATACCTCACTTCCATTAACACCAAATATAATGGATGCATTCCCACTCAACTGTATTTGATAGCTGGAAGGAACACAGTAAATATATTTTCAATGTGTTGGACAATAATTTATCACTTAAATTTCAAATTAAATCTTTTTTAAAAGCTCATATTTATAAAACTGTGGCTCTGCAACTTATTCTCTGACCCTTCACATTCAATGCCCAGCATCTTAAGAAAATAAGATTACTTTGTCTTCATTAGAAATACTATTGGAATCATCAGAATGGAGTTTGATAGTGTTTTCCATTTATCTGCGTAGCAGTATTAAATTATTTTCATTTAACTTGTAAAATGCATTCAGTTATTAAAAAATTAAGGAAATTAAAACATAGAGCTCCATATCAGATATGAATCTGATAGGAATTGTGTACACTACCTTTGTCAGCTTTCCTTGGGCTGCCATCAGGAGAGGAAGACGTTGGGGAGACCTCTGAAGCAAAAACAGCAGCACAGTTCTGATGCTGTTGTGCACAACCTGAAACAAAGAAAACAGAATTAAGGTTTTGTACTTGGATCCTTCATTTTGCAAGATTTAGTCCAACTTTCTGTGAAGTCAGAATACCCTCAAAGGCTGCTCCTGCTGATAGCAGCCTCTTCTATGTTTTTTTAAGTTATTCCACAGCCCTGACTCTCCACCAAACTGACTGCAACAGTAAAAACTCTGTGTGGGAGTTTGAAGTGGTGGTGTTAGTCTGGATTACTTCTGTTTGTAGTTTTGTGCCACTTCTGAGGAGAATCCCCCTCACACCCGTCACTTTGTGGGACCACACAGTCAGCCCCCATATTGGAATGTCAAAGCATCTCCCAGCTCAGGGCAGTCAGTTCCCTGAGGGCCCCTCTGCCATCACTGCACCAACCTGCACAGCCAGCCAGGCTCCACAAGAAAGACATTAAACCATTTGAAAGTGTCCAAGGAGGGCGACAAAGATGGCGGGGGGCCATGAGGGGAAGCCGTGTGAGGAGAGGCTGAGGGCTCATGGTCTGTTCAGGAGACTGAGGGGAAAGTCATCCCAGCAATATTTGGACAATGCTTTTAGGCATAAGGTGGGATTGTTGGGGTGTCTGTGCAGGTTCAGAAGTTGGACTAGATGATCCTTGAGGGTCCCTTCCCACCCAAAAGTTTCTGTGATTCTTTTATTCCACCAGGGTGCACAAACCTACCTGGAAGCGCCATGGCCGCTTGTCTCCTCATGAACCTTCAGGTGCCCAACATGGCGTCTGCCTTTCCTCAGCCTCCCTCAGCCTTTCTCCTCCCCTCAGGACAGCCGGGCTGTGTGGGAGTCACGTTCTCACACAGGATTGCTCACATCAGGATTGCTCATTGCTTCATCTGACTGATGGCAGGTGAAGATTGTGCGTGAGGAAAGCCTTTTCCCGCCTCTCCATTTTCCCGCCTCCCCGCTGCCTCACAGCGCGTGAGTGACCTGGGGCCTGGGGCCACAGATGGTGAAGGGTTTATCCCACGCCTACTCCCACACTCGCTTCTTTGCCATCCCTGCTCTGGGACCGATGTCACCATGTGCTGAAGCAGAAATAACATGGGAGATACTCCTTGACGCCCAGCTTGTTCCTGCAGGCAGGCAGACATGGCGTCCTCTGTGCCCACACTGCCTCCTCAGGGTTTAAGCCCATGAAATTCAGTGGATTCTCCACAGAAAGTCCGGTCACAGCAGCCGCAGCAGAACACTCCAGGCTGTCTGGATCAGCTGCTCTGGTTCCACGGTTGTTGGCAGCCACAATAAAGGAGCCAAACCCACGAGCAGTCCTGTGCTCTTCATTCCCCAACAGAGCAAGGCCTTGCAGGTCCCTGGATTAGAACCATAGAACCACAGACTATCCTAAATTGGAAGGAATCCACAAGGATAATCAAGCCCAAATCCCATCCCTGCACAGACACCCCAACAATCCCACCCTGTGCATTCCTGAGAGCTTTGTCCAGACACTCCTGGAGCTCTTGGAGCCTTGGGGCTGTGTCCATTCTCTGGGGGGCCTGTTCCAGCATCTTGGGCAGAAACAAACCATTTTTGTGTCACTGCAAAAAGTCATCAGTGATAATTTTGGTCACGTTAGCACCGGAATTTTCAAAGTAGAAAAATTAAGAGGCTGCAAGCGGAAGAAATTGCAAATAGTCCCCCCTGTTGGTGCAAGGAGTCTGTTGTGCTGCTGCTGCTGCTATGAGATTTTATTGTGAGCTTAATGTCAACAGCTTCAATTACCATAACAAAAGTAAGGCCAAATTTCATGCTGGCAAAGTGAGTGACCTTCTCTGAAATCTTTCTCATCGGTACAACATCTCCATCTTCCCAGGGTTTCCCCAGTGTGTGTTTGGTCAGCCAGCTTCCCTCAGTGACCCGCTTTGACTAACATTTCATCACAAAACAAAGAAGAAATTATCATAAACAAAGATTACATTTATTTTAACACTCAGCTTTTCATCAACATTTAACCTTTATGGGGAATCAAATTATTTTTCTCCATGACTAAGAAAAATCTAGTGATATGTAATTAAAACAACAAAGACGAGTCCCGTTCTATACAAGTGTAATTATGTTCATGTGGTACCACTGTAATTGAAACACAGAAGATGTTTCAGTCTGTATTAAAAGAGAATTTCTTTCAGTGGGTTTCCTGAAGCTCATTAGATATTCCCTGGCCTATTCTCCTAAGTAATTAGATTTTAACAGGATTTTCAACAGATCAGAGCAATCTCTGTGGGTGCCAATAGGAGACTCTCCCTCTGGCCTTACCAGCAGGGCAGCATGGATAACATCCAGGCTGGGAGTTAATAGGACAATTACTGGCCTCTTTTAAATGAGTTACATTAATGCACTTAAGCTAAATGGCTCTGCATATGATTAAATATTAACATCTGCAAAATATGAAACCATGATATGCAATCAAGTTTTGTTGTTTTAATTTCCCAAATGCCGGATTTCAGTGGTGTATGTAAATGTTCATTGGATAGTGTATGTTAAACTTTCAAAACACAGATCAACAGTATTTGTGAATGGTTCTTCTGGAGCTACTAAGTTAAACATCTTAAAATAGCACAAGGCAAGAGGAAATTATCAAAAATTATATAAAAACAAGAAAAGGAAAAAAACCCCAGTCTTCATTTTGAATGCCTCAAAATGAGCCAGGTCACAATTTCCAGTGCAAACAATAAAATTCAAAATTTTGTATTAAGTACCTCAATATCTAATGGCTTCCCAGCAGGGGTGGGAAAAACACATAGTTACAAAGGCTGAGGAGAAGGCTGAGGTACTCAATGGCATCTTTCCCTCAGCTGTTCATGGCCAGTTGTTCTGCAGACACCCAGCCCCTTGCGCTGGAAGACAGGAATGGGGAGCAGAATGAAGCCCCATAATCCAGGGCACAATTTCCACTGTCCCAGGCTGCTCCAAGCCCCCTCCAACCTGGCCTTGGACACTTCCAGGGATCCAGGGACAGCAACAGCTTCTCTGGGCACCCTGTGCCAGGGCCTGCCCACCCTCACAGCCCAGAATTCCTTCCCAATATCCCATCCATCCCTGCCCTCTGGCAGTGGGAACAATTCCCCCTTGTCCTGTCCCTCCATGCTTTGTCCCCAGTCCCTCTCCAGCTCTCCAGAGTCCCTTTAGCCACTTTAAAGGACTGTTAGCTGTCCCTGGATCCTTCTCCTCTCCAGGTGAGCACCCCCAGCTCTCCCAGCCTGGCTCCAGAGCAGAGGGGCTCCAGCCCTGCAGCATCTCCATGGCCTCCCCTGGACTCATTCCAAAAAGTCCCTGTCCCTCCTATGGTGGGGACCCCAGAGCTGGACTCAGTGCCCCACATGGGCTCTCACCAGAGCAGAGAGAGGGGAAGAATCACTTCCCATGACCTGCTGATCACACTTCCTTTGATGCAGCCCAGGACATGGCTGGGTGTCTGTCCTACAGTGCATTTATTTGTTGTTCTGCATCTCTCATCCCCTCACCAGACCCTGTGCCCCGTCCATGCTAACCCTGACCTCTACTTGCACGTCTGCTGCCTCAGTAAGTCCTTTCTGTGAGTTGACTCTGTCACCCCAACGTGCTCCAGCCCCCTGCAACATTCACAAAATCATCTGACAGGAGAAGTAAACAGGGCTTTGATGTGGGCTAGAAACACACTCAATTTGCAACAAGAGGTTGGACTGTGTACTGATGCTTCTATGTTATTTCCCCAAATCCTTGCTGTGGGAAAGGATTTCTTTTTGTTGCTGAGAGTTTCTCCTGTCAAAACTTATAAATATTCCTTATATTTCAAGATTATCAGGTCTGCACAGCACAGAGGCACTTCACTGTTCCATCTTGGGCTCCAGAAGTTAATAATATCAGCAATATGGAGCACATTCTTCCCAAAGTACTCTACAAATATGAAATAATTACTCACTGTGAGCCTGCTGTATGGCAGAGAAATATTACTACTGTCTTTCAGCTGGGAAACTAGAGCAGAGGTTAAGACCCAAATCCTTCAGTATCTAAATCCCCATGAAGCCAAATGTAAGGATCTGTGAAGTCCAAATGTAAGAGTCTGAAGTCCAGTGCCCCCAAAATCAGTAGAGAGCTGGGATAAACATTAATTCCTAGGGTTTAGTTATGATTTCAGTCCAGAAAAAAATTGTCTTGGGCTGACCAAGTCCATGAAGTCTAAAGCAGGACTAACAATCCAGTAGAAAACTCTCTTGTTTGTTTCCATGACTCAGACTTACTTTTTGTCATAGCTACCAAGCACAGTGTGATGGAACTTAATTTGGGGTGGTGCAGTGATGCCTTCAGAAAATAGAAACAGCTTCTCCTGCTGGGTGGTGAGGGCTGACAGCAGCATTTTATCAGTTGCCTTAATTTGAAATAAATCAAAACTACGTATCTTTAGATAAAAACCACAATTTCCTCTTTCTTTGCCCAAATTCCCCAGACTTTCTGATCAGTTCCAGCCATGCCATGGTCACAGTCCATGCTTCCAAGAGAGGGAACTCACCCCAGCTGCCTCGGGTGACAGCGCTGAGCTGTCACCATCTGCTCTCAGGAAACACTGCCATGAGAGCTGGCCATGCCATAGCAGCCTCCTCACAAATCTGATGGAGAGACACAAATGTTCACGTGGTGCAGCAGCTAATGGTGGCAGCCCTTGGAACCAAGATGGAAAATATTAGTGTAACAGCATGACGGGGATGGAAAACAAAAGAGAACAAGCAGGACAATACAGAGACACAAAATTGCAGTATGAACCTCAGTAAACGTGGAGATATTTTAGCCAATGGTGCTATTATTAGCAACACACAGGCTTGTGATCATCCAGGAGTTAACCCAGGCAGGCTCCCATGAAAAGCATTACTGTGAATTCCATGAGAAGTGGGGCAGAGCAGTGCCTACAGTTCAGATTCTGACACTCCCCATTGTATAAATCTGCCTTCAGTTACCCAAATCTTTGCCAGCCTTTACCCATTTTAGATTAAATGTCCCATGATGACTGTCTGCCTCAAGCTGGATTCTCTTGCTGCATTTCAGAAGGAAAAAAAAAGAAAGAAGAAGGAAAATAAAAAGGATTCACATCTTTCTTAGAGCAAAGAAAAGGCAAAATATTTTCTTTTGCCCACATTAAAAAGGATCTCACAACAATCTCATTGAGGAGATCTCACTTCAGTATGGTTTGTGCTTAAAATTTGTCTGGGAGGCTTCTGCTGCTTTTGGGAATGAACTCTTGACTCTGTCTGGATTTGGTGAAGTTTATAAAAAATTAGAGGCTTTAGAGTTTGTCCGCAACATCCTCTGAAAACTTTAGCACATTGTTCCTCAGGCCACCATGATCCCACTGGAGCAAGCAAGAGAAGAGCAGCCTGTGGCTTTGGCACTGGAGCAGGGCTCCCCAGGCTCCCAGCTCTGCCTCACAGCATCCCAGCAGCACAGACCATGGGAACACAGCCCTGCTGCAGGGATGAGCCAGAGCCTGCAGTAAGGAGGCAAAGGCAGGAATTTGGATCAGGGAGGCAGATTTTGGGGAATAGGACTGGAAAAGAGGGGATTTCCAAGTGGAAGGAAAGGGAGAACTGTCAAGGAGGCAGAGAGGAGCTTGGACACTCAGAAATTATCAAAGTATGTATGTATGCTCACATGGGCTTCAGAGGCAGCCACACACTCCTTGCCTCAGTGCCTGCAGTGTGCACTGCACAGAGGGGTTGTTTTCTTTAAATTTGTACTTTTTTGTGGCAGCAGCTGGAATCATGCAGTTGGAGACTGGCTCTCTATTCAGGCACACGACAGAGACAAATTAAAGTGACCAGAATAGCCCTAAATCAGGCTTTTTCTAACTTTGGCATACTTGGATTGGCACTTCCCTCAAGTAATTTTTGGGTGCATTCATCTACCCTGTAAAGCAAGCTCAGATCACCACAGGCTCACTCAGCAGAGCCCACATCCAGCAGGGATGGGGGTTAGGCAGGAGAAAATGCCAACCATGGTTACAAAAATGCTGAAGTTTAAAGGCATGGCTAAAACACAAAGAGCTTTGGGGTGAGGGGGTCACACAACAGCTCCCCTTTGCACCTTGGGTCAGTACTTTGGACCCAGCCCACCCCATCTCTGCAGTTTGTCTCTCATCTCCAGCTAGAAATGCCTGGCTCAGTGTTTGCCAGCTCGGAGCAGAACTTGCCATGGGATGCAATTCCTGAAGGCTCAACCCCAAACTTGGGGCCATTTGCTGTGTCACATGTGCAGGTACATTTGTGTCCCCTCCTCTATGGGGGCTCAGAGCTGTGTCACATCTGGATAAAGTCCTTGCACCCTTTGGGGGGACCTCTTTGCCCCCCAAAACCAGCTGTCATGAGGGAACACATCTGGGTGCACATCACAGCTTCCCAATAAATATTTCCATGTTTCTTTCCGTGTTCTGGCCCAGCACAGCTTTTACAGTACTATCAGGGTGCTTTTATGAGATTCACCCCTTGCAATGGGAAGGTTTTTATTAGAAACACGCCTTCCTCTCTGTCATTTATGATAAATAATGTTTATTGATGTTCACTTCCTTCAGTGAAATAAAGTGTCAAACAGCACGTTGGTATTTGCCAATTTTCTTTTCACATTTCATGTTATGTGCTTTTTATGTTACATGCCTGATTAAAAATTTAAACATTGTCACCGTCAGTGCTAAAATACGTTGCCAGAGCATCTCTAATTATGCTTCCTTGTCTGCTCTGAGCGGGGAGTGACATTTCTGGGTCAAGATCTGGTTGTTGATATGCAGCACGGGAAGTATCCGATAGCCTCTTGCTGAAAAATAGCTCCTTCTCTCGCACGATTATGGTGCACAATGCAGAGCAGGTACCGGGGCAGGCGGCTCTGGCTCAGCAGAGGAGGCGCTATCCACTCCCTGAACATCATCCGGGATCGCAGCTGATTTACCCAAAATACAAAGTGCCACAGGAGGAGCTCCTCTCATGGAGCTGTGCCGGCTGGGAGGGTGGGCAGGGGTCCCATCCAGCTCCTGGCACTGCACTCGCTGAAGCCCAAACCTTTTTCATCCTCCTGGACACGTTGGGTTTGGGCTCGAGTTCCCAGAGCAGGAGGTGCCAGGAGCACCTGCGTTAGTGAGGTCTGGGGAAGCATTGTCCCCTTGCTGTTTGTGCACCTTTCTTCAGCAGATCTTTGTTTTTTCAAGAGAAAGTGAAAATATAAACTCACCCTCAAATTTTGCTCCTTCTATAGACACATCCAAACCAACAGCACACTTCTATTAAGTTTGGAAGCATTTTGGAATGAGCTCTTCAGTAAGATTTTTTTAACCATGCTACAGGTGTTTATATTTTTATCAGTTTATTTTTTCTGGCACAGGCAGGAACCAGGGCCAGTCTGCAAAAACCCACCTGAGTATGAAGCAAGGCATTTGACAACACAAGTGACCTCCAGGAGGAGCCTTTGCACATCTGAAAATGCCACCAGAGCTGTGCACTGGTGGAAACATGGCTATTAAAAAGAACCCCTTTCAATGTTTGCTGCATTTGTTTGCAATAATAACACATTTCACATAGTTAGAGCCAGCCAGGTTTACCAAGAGATTCCACATTCAGAAAACTCAGCTGTTCTCCTTGGGAGCTGATGGTTGATGAACAGTTATGAAATGCAGCCATAATTTATTGTGGATGTCCAAATTAGTTAAAAGGTGATGTTATATATGGCTCAATGTTTCATCAAGAGTGTCCTTATTTGACCCATTAAATGCACATTGAATGAAGACCGATGTGTTCTGAGATATTGTAAAAATCCTTCCCTGTTGTTGCCACAATTTTCTTGCATTGTTATTTGTTCTCAGAAATTACTGAAATTTTCTCTTTGGAAAGAAGAAGAAAGTAAGAAAAATCTGAAATGAGGCTCCAAATTTGAAAGTAGCCATTGAAATTCTAGAGGCTTTACTCTAGAATTTCATTTTCTGAAAACGCTGGAATTATTTTTATATCATTTTACATATAACTCCCTGAATTTGTGACCATATCTATGTGTTCCTGGCTGGCACAGAGACAGAAAGAAAAAAGGTGTCCGGCTAAAGGGAATTTGAAGAGTTTCAGGATTTAGCTCTGACAAACCTGGCTTCAAGTGCAAAAAAAAAAAAATCCCAATATCAGTGATACTGAAACCAATTTCAAATTTGTGGCCTTAAGAATAGAGAAATCCAAATATACAAAGGGTTTCAGCCGCAGGAGCATAACACAGGTTGCATGGCATGGCTGGAAATGGAGCTGGGCACTGGCTGCCCCTGCAGCATCAGGCTCAAGGCATTTCTGGGAATCACATCCAAGACCCTGAGATCCAGCTCTGAACTCAAACCTGTTATCACTAATGAGGATGGGAGTCATTTTGCAAGAGCTGTAATAAACATTTGTTCAAACAAAAAGGAAAGTGAGATTAGAAAACACGCAGTCTGTCACGGCATTAACGGAAAACCTATTTGTGCCATCTATTTGGGAAAAATTATTGAAGAACAGTTCATCCATGTGAAAATATTAGCACTGTAATTCTGTCAAGGTCAGTGAGACCTAGAGGTTTGCTGAGAAATCACCTTCATTTCACCAGGTAAATAAAGAACTCGTTTTTCAAAGGAGCCTATTGAAGAAGACACTCCATAGCAACAGTTAAATTATGAATACAGCACATATGTTCCATATCATATCATTTACAGCACACTTTAGCATAGACATAATGCTTAGTAACAAACTACAATACCATTCACAAAATGCATTTAAATAGCATAATTTAGTTCATTAAATCCAGTCATTTACAGTAAATCAAAATTATCACAGGAATTGAAGAGAGTACACAGTTGTTTGTTTGAATAGTTAAGCTAGGGAAGTCAATTCCTTTTTGAAGGTCAAGGACACAGTTGTTTCCATTTTCTGTTGTAAAAAAGATACAGCCTGTGTCATAAGATAATTTAGTATCATCTGAATGTGATCAAGTCCTTTCCCCCTGCTTGTTCTGTATTATATAACTGGCATGCCTAAAATATATCTAAGTCAAGAAAATGCTTTATGTATAATGTTATCAAATTAGACTTCTTTTTCTTTTACGGACTGAGTGGATGTGATTCCGGGCTTTTAAAAGGGTTTAGTCTTGCAAATCTGCAGCCTATTACTTGGAAGCAAAGATGTATGTTTTCCCCTAGTCCAGCCATCAATTGCTTGGCCTGTGGAAATATTATTATAAAAGAAAAGTGGATTTTTTGGAGCCTTTTTAAAGAATACATTCTGGCTTTTGCCATCAGAGGTGCAGTGTGTGTCTGTGTGTGTGTGGGGCTGGCAAGGCAGAAACGACTTTGCAGCACACACCAGCTGCACAGGGAGCTCAGGAGGAGTCACCAAATCCCCCTGGGAATTCCTGAGGTTTAAACCTTCCTACAGTTTCTTGGGCATCAAAGAGAGGAAGGTGAATTGAATTACTCCCCAGATTTAAAAAGTGTGCTCCGTTTTTCACTCTGAATTTGCCAAGCATCTTCTTGCACCTCCCTGATTGACACAGGTTGAAAAGGCCATGACAAAAGTTCTCCTGTCCTTGTAGAAACTTTTGGATTGTCATCAAGCCTTCCTACCCTGCTCTGGGTTTTGCTCAATAGAGTCCTTTACCCAAGAGCGTGGTTTTCTCTCCCTTTCAATAATTCCTGCCATCAGAATCACTTCCAGGAAATGAGAGTCCTCTGCCAAGTCTTCTCTCCTTTGCAAAATTTTGTGTGCGATGGAGATGCCTCTGTTGCATCCATGAGAATGAAATGCCAACTCTTTTCTGACCACCTGGAGGGGAAAATGAATAAGTTATGATTTCCCACCAATGGGCTATCCAAGCACCTGAAAGTGCTAATTAATTAAGCCTTGTGTCACACTGGCAAAAGAGGGGGGGGGTTGTGTTGGGTGTTTTATTAATGATTGTACAGGCTGTGTATAACTAAATTAAGTTTTTAAGTGAGCTTTTTTGGGTGCTGATGGCTGCCTGGCTGGAGCAGTGCAGAGGATGCTCTCCACTTCCAATCCCACATCATTTCAGAGCTGCTCTTTTCTCATCCAGGCTCCTCGGAAGGGCTGGGAATTGGCAGTAGCAGCTCTCCTGGAGGGAACAACACCTTAAACTGCCCCAAAGTGGAGCTGTCCCTATTCCTGCTCTCATGGAATACCGCGGGATGGCCTGGGAGCAGCACCGGGGCTGACCCTGCCTCGGTGGAGCTCTGGGAAACCCTCGGGGAGAGCCTGGGAACAGCGGGGCAAGCAGCCAGCTCCGGCCGGGAGGGACAATTAGGGCCCAAACAAGAGCGAATTATGGTGCAAATTGCTTGTTGACACTGGCGCCAAACAAAAGGGAGAGAAGGAGAAAATGTTCTTGAGACAAATAACCTTCTCCATCTCGCCGGGCACAGGGGGAAATGCCGTGAGCAGGCACAAAGGACACAGATGGCAGCGTAAATCCTGTGTGTCCCACACTGCCAGCGCAGCTGTCCTGGGACAACGAGGGAACCGACCTCTTGCTGATTACCCTGGGCACAGAGGGAGCACCAAGAGGGCTCACTAGGGTAAAAGTGCCAACCTTTGCAAAGGACAGAGCTGTGAGCCAAGGGCCAGTGCTGCAAAATTGTGTCGGGACACAGCTGGAACCTCCTCTCCTTGCCAGAGTCCCAGAGCACAGTGAGGACCAGCCTTGTCTGGAGCCTCCAGGGAGGAGGAGTGGAATCACTGAGGGTCTTTCCCAATTTTTTAGCTTTCCAGCCAACATCTGGAAGACCAGGCTGTTATCATATTCCTACCATCCTAGGCTTCAGATCTCTGCAGAGGAGGATGCCCCATCCCTGAAGGTGCCCAAGGCCAGGTTGGATGGGGATTGGAGCACCCTGGGACAGTGGAAGGTGTCCCTGACCATGGCAGGGGGTGGAACAAGAATGGGATTTAAGGTGCTTTCCAACCCAAACTATTCTGGGATTCTGGAATTCTTTGAAACCAACTCAGTGGAGACAGGGAAGGAAGTTAAGGCAGTGCAGGGATTTGTGGGGTTGGTGTTTGTAAATGATTTTCACCACAGCAGGGCAGAACTCACCTGGAAAGGTGCAAGACTTTTTCACATGCACAAAATCCATGCACACAGGTTCCAGCTAGGAACAGGCACATACAAAAGGAGTTTCCAGTAGCTCCCACCTCCCTCTGCACAGATATCAGACACTAAGGTCCCTGGCAAAGAAAGACACATTCTGTGCACCTCCTTCAGGAAAACAGGGGATGTAACAGTTGAGGGAAAACAAAAGTGTTAACCCAGGACTAATTTTAGCCCTGATTTTACTCCAAGAAAAGTTGGGTTGATTATAACCCCTTTTCCTCCTCTGGAGCATTTCCTGTACATCATTTTTCTGAAACAGATTTAAATCATTTCACAGGAAAAGGCAGGATGTTCACTTATTTTACAGAAGTGGAAACTGAGGCACAAGGAGAAAACAGTTACTTGTTCCTGGTGAGCTGCAGCCCAGGGAAACTCCAGCTAGCAGGCTTCAGCTAACTGGTCTGGAAATTGCACAAAATCATTAACTCATCCTTGAAAATTTTTCATGATAGATTGTAACTATTCAGTCTGTCATCCTCAGAGCCTGCCTCTCACAGGAATTATGACTATGTACCTGAGGGCTGCCACTATGGAATAGCAGAGGGATACATCACATCTGCTGCCAGGCAATCCTTAATGTGGCTGTGTTTGAGTGCTGCCGGCTGTTGTTGGGACTGGAACTTCCACTGCTCTTACCTGAACACTACGGTGTTAATTTGGCACCAAAACTGCATTTGAGGCTTCACAGTGGGACTGGAAAGCAGCGAGCTCAGGAGGCAAATTCCAGCCTCACTTTGAGGTAATTATAAATCTTTTCCCTCCCATTCCGACATTATATTAATGCTGCTGCATTGGACCAGAATTTTATCTTTCATTTCCACTTTGCTCCTTTGGATGGGCTTCAGCCAGGCTTTGAGAGGAGGGGGGTCAGAGCTGAGCACTGACAAAGAGCCTCATTCACAAACCAGCAGCAGCCCCAGTGGCGACTTCTCCCAGCACCCCGGAAGCAGCCACGCCGTGACAGGAGAAACTTGGACATCAGACAAACTCCAGATCTCCCCTGCAGCAATTATTCCCTGGTAACTGCATGTCTGCACTTCCAGCACTGCACTGCCTATGACATGGACTTGCAGACTCCTCTTGTCGAGCTCAGAGACCTCAGGCAGGAGCTATCACGAGCCATCTGCCAGCACAGCGCCAGCTAAGGTGTTATTATTTATTAAAAAGACTTTGCTTCCTTCCAAAAAACTGTCTCTGATGGAGTTAAAGGACTCTGAGCCAACCTCACCAACATTTCTTGGTCTGTATCAGTGAGGGGGTTGAGCTCTGCTTGGGAGCTGGACATAACAACTGCTGCCTGTGCCTGGCACATTGGAATATCACATCCCAGAGGGTGGGGAGGCTTTGGGAGCAAGGAGCAGCTGGTGGGTGCCCTTGCCCCTATAGCCATGCCCCTATAGAGTCCCTGTTGGTGCCCCTATAATTTGGGACAGCCCAGTCCCACCCTTCTGCAAGTCCCTTCTGGGAAGCACCATTGTGGCCAAGGTACTGTGTTTGCAAAGCCAACAATAATTTGTCACATCACATGGGGACAAAGGAGTTCCAGCACAGCGGTGGTTTTCAGCAGGTGGAGAGAGAGTCCAGACCCCTGAAGAGAGGTGGCACCAGTGATGGTGAAATATTTCCACCATGGGGATCAACAGCAGAATGAGAAGAGGTCTCCTGGCCAAAGCAAGCCCACCCAGACCCCAGTCTGCTGCAAACACCACCACCTTCTCCTGGGAAAAGCAGGGACACCTACCCAGGGTGGGGGATGCACAGCTCAGAGCTTTCAGCAGCAGCTCAAGCTCCCCAAATCCTCACAGTGAGGGGAAACCTCACTCCCATGGTGATTCAAGACACCAAAGCCAAGCTCCTGCTTTTAATTTCTCTCTGATGATGCTTCACTTCCTCCCCACTGCTCAGATGGAAGCCCTGGAGCAGCTGGAGAGGGGAGCAGATGGGAAGTGAGGAGCCACAGCAACGTGGGCACCACCCTGGTGGTGTCCCCACCAAAACATGGGGACAGGGTGGCCCTGGGTGGCACGGGCTGGCACAGAGCTCTCTGCTCTCACCTGCCACAAATCAGCACCCAAACAAATGCTTCATGCAGCAATAAACCTGTTGAAGGCATAAATTAACTGCACAGCAAGGTGGTGCTTTGGGAATGTCTCCACCACGGCAAGAGGATCCACTGTCGGCAGTGATTAGGTTTATATTACAATGTGGCTTTTAAGGCTCACTGTGCTGAATAAAAATTTAGGCAATTAGTGCTCTTATTTCTTAGGAAGAACTGCTTGCTATCGTATATTAATACAGCTTTTGCTCAATTAAAATTGTTCGCAGTCAGCAAAAACAATTTCTGCACTGTAATGAAATAATGAAATAATTATATGCAAGGGAGGACTTCTGATCTTTTTAATTATTCTATTCTTCATTTTTAAAAGGGCTATTTCAAAACGCACTCTTATAATTGATTGCTATAAATCAGTCAGGAGCATTCTAAGGATCATAAATATTCTAACTTTTAAAAGACAAAGAAATGCTAAATATTCAATGAAATCCTTCAATATTCAGAAAATTTAATCTAGGGTAAAAGGATAGACTGCTCTTTTGAAAATAAAAAGTAAATTTGTTGTCCTGTGAAAAATGAAATATCTTGAATGTCAGTAACAGAAATGGAATTAACAAGAGATCTTTTTATTGTTTTTTAAGGTCATTAGGCTGTGAATTCTATAATTATGGAAATTGTCAGTCCAGTTCTGTGGAGTGTTTGCTCCCATCCATAAGGTATTGGAATGTTCAATCAGTCTCTCTCGTGGGAAAGTTAGGTCATAACTGTAAGTGTACCAGCAAAATTGAATTAAGCAAAGAGATTTCATTAGTATTTATAGCCAGAAGGCATCTGTAAAAGTACAGGGCAAAGAAGTTATGTGGAAGTCAAAGGAGAAAAAAAAATGGGTTTCTGGTGACAAAGGCGAATCTGAAAGAGATATAAGTGTATAATGAATAAGAGCTATTGAGCGCTGCTCCAAGGAGGGAGTTGCAAAGATGTCAAATATTGATTTTCTTGTGTATGCCTTTGGACTACATATGTAATTGTTTGGATTTGCTGTCTTCATGATACAACAATATTTGTTGTTGAAGGTTAAAAAGCAGAGTGTGAAACAACCCAAAAAAGTCTGAAACGTGTTGGAGAATTATAATAATTCCAGCAGCAGGGTTGCAGGAGCAGAATGTGGACTTCAGAGCAAATAAACACTTTTATGACAGGCAGTTGTGTATTGCAAGTGTCTCTCCTGGAGCTGCAGAAACACACACTGGGTGCAGGGCCATCGAACCATATTGCATTTATTGATTCAAAATATACAATTTGCTCCTAATGAGTCTCTCCAAGTTTTTATACCGTGAAAATCAGGTCTATATGTGCAGAGTGCTGGTACAGACAAATTTCACATGTGCTTTTGTACAGACAAATGTAACCCTCATTTGTGAGTTGTTTATTGAGGAGAGCCAGTGTCTCTCTGGGTCTTACTGCAGAGCTCAGAATGTTTCCTGATGCTGATTAACATCTTAATGCAATCAACCTCTTGAAATGTTTTCATCCTGAAGAAACAAGTGCACAAATCACCTTCAGAATTATTCTCCCTTTCAGTAGTGTTGACATGGAAATTCTTTCTATTTCTGCACGAGAGGGATTTGTGACTGTTTGGAGTGACATTTTCCACATGGGATCCTTATGTTGGCATGCAAGCAGTCCAATCTTCACTGGCAACTTTGTGCCTGATTCCAGAGGGATGTGGATTTCAACAGAAGAGAGATCCTGGAGAACTAAAAGCACTGGGTGTCCCTGGAAAGTTGGAGACAACCCAAAAATCAGAGCCCACCTAAATTATTCAGTGTCATTTTAGGTGCTCAAGTTGGGAGGTGGGGTCTTTATTTTCAGGATCTAACGGAGTCTGACAATCAGCATATAACAAAGGATTCCCAGTGAGGAGCAGTTTGGAAAAAGCCCAAACCCCAGCTGTAAACAAGAATAGGAATGGAATCAAACTCCCAGTGAACCATGGCCGTGGTGAATTTGGTGTCACAGCTCCCTTTGCTCTCCCTGGGGCTGCAAGTCCATCCTCACCTGCAAAGAGAAACTCCTCATGGATCCAGGGAAATTTGCAGTTCTCCTTAACTTGTCTAAACATGAAGCTCTCTCAGGGGTGAAAATCACATTTTTTCCTAGTCCAGGGGTGTGATTTGCTGGTTCCTTCCTCGTTCTGTCCTGCTCAGGATACCAAAGCACCTCATCTTTCATTCAAATCCCTGCTGCAGAGCCCTCCTCAGACACTCTGCATGCTGGAAGTGTGGGGGTATCAGGAATTCAACTTCCTCCTGTGCAGTAAGGAAAGAAAATTGGAATATTTTGGCCTGACTGTCTCTCATCTGGAGCAGCTTTACTTTGGCCCTCGCGTGGTGTAATTCTATTTATTCCATTACCCACGACCATCAGTGAGATGGGATTACAGCACAGAGAGATGAAGTGATTTTCTCAGGGTTTTCCTAAAAAAACTAGGAATTGGAGTCAACAACTCTGATATCCAAACCTATACAAACTTCTCCAGGCTATCCTATGGTGTATTTCCCAAAATTCAACAAATCATCCATAAGAACTCATCTTGAGGACATCCCTTTCCTCCCTAGGAAACACTAATCAAAACTAAATGTGGATTTGTTAATCTTAGTGAAAATACTTTCTAATAAGCCATATTTATTCCATGAAAATAACATTTCCAAACCTGCTAAACTGGGAAACTGCTTGATTTTTCAAACATCCCCAAAAGGGGAGAGCAGGACATCCACTTCTCCATTCCCTGCCATCCCTTCTCCAACCCCAAATCCTGCTGCCTGTTCTGCTGAGGAGTGAAGGGGCTGGAAGTTTTTGGAGCCCTGCTGTCAGAGTACAATGTTGCCTAAGCAAGCATTAAGAGATTATGGTAATAATAGGTGTGCTTACTGCAAATAAAAGGTTTCATTAATCAAGCCATATCGAGATAAACCTGTCAGTGGACAGAGGAAACTAGAAATCAAACGCTGTGAAAGTTCTGACAGATTGTTAAATAGAAACCCTTTAAAACTGAATTTAATTTACTGTGATATTACAGATATTTATGCATCAATAGGCAAGTGCAGATTGAGTTCGGAGGTCAGCTGTGGTGCTTGAAAAATAAACGCACAGAATGAAACAGAAGGTGACAGTTACCTTTGTCAGAAATTACAGTTTATTAAACTAAATATGAGGCTCTCTCATCTGGTTTGTGTTAAGCACCAAGGCATGGGGCTGGGGGGTAATTTACTGCAGTAGATTGGTGAGGAGATAATTATGGAAACACTTCCCCCTTTTTTTAAAAAGTTGGCTTTATAAACTTTAGCAGGAGAAACCAGGAGCAAACATTGCAGCACAGAAGCACAGTCAGGTACCAAAGGGCAGCGAGCACAAAGACCTTTCAGCAAGATTATTCACAAATTATGCCATTAAAATGCTGCTCTCCTGTCAGGCAGTGGGGTTTTTTACTTCTATATTAGCATTTATTTAATTAATTTCTCCTCTTGATTTTTTTTTTAAGTTCTCCATTTTCAGATTCCTACCTTCCTCAGAATCAGGACACTCTTCTTCCTTCCTCTTCTTCCTCAGCTTCAGGAAATCAGATGAGAAATGTGAAAGAAACACAAATTTAAGGAGATTTCTGTCCAGGTAATTCTGGCAGCAAGTTGCACAAAGTTGTTTTTCAAGGGAGGTGCCATTCACTGCAGCTCAGCCTGTTCCATGTCATCCTTTGAAGGAATAAAACCCTGGAGATTGGTCACTGAAATGTCATGGGTAGATAGAAAATAAAACATCATTCCTGTTCCTAGCCATTATCAAATCCCATACAGACAGGCATCAATCTTTACACCACTGGATCCATATCTAACATTAATATTTAACAATAATATTTAACTTAAACACAATGGTTACGTTTCTTACATGGTTTTATTTCATTTACTGAAATTTGAAGGGAAAATTTGGACCTAATAATGCTCTAGATGAGCCAACACCAAGGACAGAAAGAAGTCCTTGAATAAAAGCAGTCCTAAGTGAAAATAAGTATGTCAGTGCTATATGAGATGAACATATTTATCTGCCAGACTTATGTGAGATCATATCTAAATACATGGCTCCAAAACATATAAGTATATTACATTTCACACACGTAAGAAACATGTAAATCATGCAGGACATGCTAGCTATAGCTATGCTGGACATATGTCCTTCCCAGAATGACAGCCTGAAAAACCCTTACCAACTCAGGGAAAAACTCCCGTAAATAATTACTGCAATGGAAGCAATGCCATGAGTGAAGTTGTTCTGGATCCAGCACAGCTTTATGAGAAAATGCCCTTTTTTGCATGCAGAAAGAGTGCAGGACTGGGCTGTTAGTTATTAGAAGCCTAATTAATTAATTAATAAAAGCCAAAGCAGGAGGATAGTGTGACAAGTCTCAGCCATGAGCCTCCTCTGGTCATCCTCTCTCCATGAGCAAAAATAAATGCACAGAATGAAACAGAAGGTGACAATTACCTTTGTCAGAAATTACAGTTTATTAAACTAAATATGAAGCTCTCTCATCTGGTTTGTGTTTGTTAAACACCCCATTTCCAGCCTGAAACCACTCAGGAGCTGCCTTTGCTGCAGCCTCAGTACAGGAATGACCATTGCTCCAGGTCGAGGTTCACTAAGAAATGAAAATAAAACGGTAAAATCTATCAGGAGAAAGGCAGGAAGGAAGATATTTCATATATATGAGGATGAAAATTTACCTTACAAATTTGAACAAGACCTATGTGGAAAATGAAGCTCTAGTTCAGCCTTAGAATATTGTTAACCCGAAGCACACATTTAAGTCTCATTAATTTACATGGTTTAAATGCTATGCACCTTTAGGCAGTGGAAGGGGCTCTGAGCTCTCCCTGGAGCCTTCCCTTCTCCAGGTGAGCACCCCCAGCCTGGCTCCAGAGCAGAGGAGCTCCATCCTGGAGCATCCCTGGGTTTTATCCTGCAGCTCCACATCCTGATGGGACCCGGAGCTGGAGGTGGGCTCTCACCACAGAGGAGCACAGGGCCACAATCACCTTTGTCACAGGCACCATGAGAGTGTAATCAGGTCCATAATCTCCCCATCAAAATCTCCCCAAGCCCCTCTTCACCTGCTAAACCAGGTAGCTCCTTATCTGGAGCGTGTGTAACACATCCCTGAGCAATGACCTCATGTGGGTTTTGAGGAGGAAAGCCACAAAAAGAGGAAGGTTTTAAATAAAGCCAAGGAGCCCTCTTATAACCATGGTGTGCAAGCCCTGAATGATCTGTGAGTGTCACAGAGACGTTTTCACACAGGGAGCAGTAAAAACCAAGTGAGGAGGAGCCACAATGGGTGTGAGTTTGCTGTCTGTGGCCGAGGCTGGGGCAGGGATCACTCCCCACCTCCAGGACCTGTTCCCAGCTGTGGGATCTCAGCCCCTCAGGACTGAGGTGCCACCGAGAGCACCCTTGGGGGGCTCGGGAGTCCTGGAATGTTCCAGAAGTGTCTGGTGGCTGGACTTTGATCCTACACAGGAGACGACACCTGTATGAGGATAGGAGGGTTTCACCGGGGTGAATGGTGAAGGGATTAGTTAATTAGAGGGTGAGACACAGGGTTTAGGATTTCTGTACAGGGGGGTTTAGAGAAGTAAGATGGAGGAATTGGGGCGTGTCCTGTCCTTCTTCTTCTTCTTCTTCTCCTCCATCTTCTGTGGTGATGGTGGCACTTTGGGATTGGTCATTACTGAAAGTGCACCGGACAATAAGGGGGAAAGGTATTGGGGAAAAATGATAAATATTGTACACGTAACTTTGGGTATAAAGATAGGTGACCGCCCGGAGGGCAGCACAGTGTGCTCATGGCTGGCTGCTGAGCAGAGCTCTGTCGGGCCAAAAGAAAATCTTTTAGATAAACAATTAATAAAGACCGAAAGAAGAATTGAAGCCTCGTCTCGTCCTTTGATACGCGGGCTGCCCCAAGGCCACTCCGGGCCCTTCCAGGCCCTTCAAACAGCTGAAAACCGGACACCCAGCCCCGTGGCCACATCCTGACCTCCTGCACCAGGAGCAGCCAGTCCCTGACCGGGCACAAGCCCAGCCCTGGGCACCATTAAGATTTTTATCCCCAGGCAATACTCAGTGCTCCTTAGCAGAGAGCCCAGACAGCCCTCCACGTTTTATTTATTTAGATGAGTTTACAAAGCAATTAAGACATTTTGGCAAATGCTGAGGTGCAGATTTCCTCCCTTATGATAGATCATTGCTGGCTTTTTTTTTTTTTTCCCTGTCTCCTTCTGGACAGATAAATGTTTCATGGTCCCACAGACATATTTTCTCTCTGCCCAGTTGCTCAGAATCCATTTAAAAATGCCTGTTGAACTCTTCTATCACAGAATACTTTACCAAGAGTCCCTAAATAATCTTTATTTACAGACTGCAAATACTGCCTGACCCAGCTCAATGTGTTTCATCACTTCCTCAGCTGGAATTCCTCTTGGAAATTTTTCTTACCTGAGCAAAAGCAGAAAATCCAACAAAAAATAATAATATTGATGTGTTTTAAGGGATAAATACTTATTCTTCACATCCTCCACTTTTAATTGGAAATACCACCCTATGATGATTTTGGTCAAAGTTAAAACCCTCCCTGGTTTTATCTGTCCTGTCCTGGACAGGAGCTAAGTTACCAACATGTGCTCTCAACATGGGAGTGCAGGAAAAGCTCATCCAGAAGCTTCTGAAATCAGTAGGGTTTTACAACATGCCCTGGAAGGCATTAAAAGACTTTAATAAAATGTTTAATAAAATACCTCTAATAAGGTGAAGGATCTAAATGGAATTTGCAGAAATGCCCTGATGAATGAAGCTGATAAAGCTTCATGGGGGAAGGAATCTGCAGCTCTCCTGGAAGCGTGTTGCCCCAGAAAAATTAAAAATGTATATTTTTTTGGTCTTAAAAAATAGATTTTGGTGGGGAGGGAAATAAAGCAGGATTTTTTTCCTTCTACAGCTGGTGCATCTCTTTCCAAGATGTTTGTGGAGGTCATCAAGTTTTCATAGAAAAATTGTGATAATTTAGTTCTGTGTTTGAAGGTGGAGGAGGAAAATGTTGGACTGGCAGGTCAGGATGGCCCTTTGGTGTCCCTGCCCTAAGCCAGGACTTGCAAGCACTGAGAAATGCATATTTTCTTTCCCAAAAACAGCCAAGAAGTCCCCTAGAATGTGTTACAGCACTCTCCAGATAAGGAGCTACCTGGTTTAGCAGGTGAAGAGGTGCTTGGGGAGTTTTTGATAGAGAGATTATGGACCTGATTACATTAATACCTAACATGGGTTTTAACCTGCATTTTGGGTAAAATTCAGCGTTCTGCAGAAGGCCCATAAAAGGCCTGTGCACCACTTACGCTCCACCAAGGCCCCATTTGGATGGTGCACGTGGAGCTGGGGTGATGCATGGGCCCATCCCTGACCCATCAATAATATTCCACGAGTTGGGGAAAAATATTAGCGGAGTAATTTTATTAACAACACCCATAACTCACCGCTTGTCTTGGCGCGCTTGGTAAAGGGCATCGAGGGTGCTGTACAGAGCTATCCTGCTAAAAACAAACAAACAAAGCCCTGGGAAGCAGCAGAGCACGGGGAGGGGGAGCTGGCTCCCACCAGTGTCCTGGCTGTGCTGAGAAATGAAATGAAATTAAATTAATCAGCTGGTGGATCTCACGGTGTGGGGAATCTGCCCCAGGAGCACTGGGGCAGCCCATGGAGAGCTCCCAGTTTTCAGCCAAGGGATTTCCTCACAGCCCTGGAAATCCTCTTGGCGTCTTCATTTGCATCTGGCTGGCCAGGGGATAACTGAGCGAGCAGCCCTGCTGTGTGTCCCTCACACCTCTGCCTACCTGCCGAGCAAACCCACCGGGAAGGGGGTGAAAGGAGCTGCTGCCTCTCCGTGCCTCCTCATTTTGAGTCGTGTCCTTTATTTTTGAGCTGCATCCCCCCCGCTTGAAGGCATGTCCCCATATTTGCTGCCAAACTTGCACCATCCCTTCGGGCCACACGGACATGAAGGAAAAAATACTCTGTCCTGTTGGTTTATTCAGATAAATAGGGACACTTTCACATAAAATTCCCTCGTTTTCACACAAAATCTTCTCTCCCGAGCCTATCCAGAGTGCCCTTTCCATCCCTAAATGGAGGAATCCCAAGGTTTTGGAGGAGCAAGGGTGGCCTAAGCACATCCCTTCCCAGAGCAGCCATTCCCTGGGGGATGAGCTGGGGGTGTCTCACCCCAATATTGCTGCTGTTCCTGGAGCAGGGCTGGGGGCTGCCCTGTGCCTCCCCCACAGCCCTGGCCAGGGTCACCCCTTCCCACCCATCCCTTCCCTCCACGAATTCCAATCCATCAAATTTAAAGGAATTTTTTTTTGCCTGTGAATTTTGCTCCTGTGTATTTATTACGGCTCACAGTACAGGAGCCTCCTCCAGGGGCAGGGATGTGCCAGCGTGTGCAGGGGACGGGTTTTAGCCATTTTTTGGGGATGTTTGGGGACGTGAGCAGGGCCCTTCCAGGAATCAGCGCTGCTGGATGCCAGGGCTGCGTGGGACTGCGGAGTGGGTGCAGGTGCTCGCAGCCAAAACCGGGGATAAATATCCATTTGTTTAGAGTGGGGATTTGCAAAATGAGAATCTGAAGAACAAACGAATTTTGATTGAACGACTGCCAAATGTTTGGGTGTTTTTTGTTTTTTGTTTTTCAAATCAGGTCTCAGCTAACTTTGCAGCCCTCTCGCCCAAAAGGCGGCAGAGCTCCTCCGCTCACACAGCCTCATTTGCTTAATAATTCTGTATTTTAACTTATTTGATTAATTTTGCTCTCTCCTTGCTTTGTAAAGCACCCAAATCCCTAACCTGTACCAGGCTGCACTCTTCTGACCCTTTTGATTTTATTTTGTGGATCCCAAGAGGATACCTTGGCACACACCTGAGCGCTGCTGTCTGGTTTTGCCAGCTCCCCGGGATGTTTTCCTGCCTGTATCCAAGTCGGGGATGTCTCCCTGCGAGCCGAGCCGAGCCAGCACGGCCGGGTGTCCCTCCACCTGCACCGTGCCAGCTCCCAGGGGAGGGGAGCGCAGAGGAGCAATGACCAGCGCCAAGGAGAAACGAGCCCCAAAGTGAAGGCGATTCGCGGTTCTGCACCAGCACGGCGTTTGGATCCGGAGCAGGGAGAGGCTCCGGGTGCAGCCGCAGGGGCGGAGGGAGGATGGACACGGTGCGGGGCTGAGGGAGGATGGACAGGGTGCGGGGCTGAGGGAGGGTGGACAGGGTGCGGGGCTGAGGGAGGGTGGACACGGTGCGGGGCTGAGGGAGGATGGACACGGTGCGGGGCTGAGGGAGGGTGGACACGGTGCGGGGCTGAGGGAGGATGGACAGGGTGCGGGACTGAGGGAGGGTGGACACGGTGCGGGGCTGAGGGAGGGTGGACACGGTGCGGGGCTGAGGGAGGATGGACAGGGTGCGGGGCTGAGGGAGAGTGGACACGGTGCGGGGCTGAGGGAGGATGGACACGGTGCGGGGCTGAGGGAGGATGGACACGGTGCGGTGAGGAGTGCAGGATGGGGCGGAGGGAGGATGGACACGGTGCGGGGCTGAGGGAGGATGGACAGGGTGCGGGGCTGAGCCCCGACGGCGGGGACTGCCCGGGGGGACCATGTGCGGCCCCATCAATGTGAACCGCACCGACACCCGCATCCCCCGAGGGGCCGCACGGGGGTCCGTGCCTCCTCCACCCACCCGCGGTCCCCCGGGGCCGGACCCGCGGGGCAGCCCCGGCACCTCGGCCCCGCTCGGAGGGGCAGGGAGGGGGCGCCGTATGTGGATTTGGGGGTGTCTCCCAAAGGGGAAAAGGCTGCAGGTCGTGGAAAACCAGCGCCTGGTGAAAGCCAGGCTCAGCGGGAAAGGCAGCGCGCAAACAGCGCGGGGACACGCGGGGCCAGCCGGGGGAGGCGCCCCTCGCCCCCCGTCCCTCCGGCAGCGCACAGGGGGCGAGGGGGGATCCCCAAAGTTGCCTTGGCTGCGCGGCCGCGCACCTCGCACGGGGGAAAGTCCCGCGGCCGCGGAGCGCCGGCCGCCCCCAGCTTGGGTTTCCCTAAAGGCGAACTGGGGCTAAATAATGGATCGATCTAAAATTAACCGGAGGAATGGAAATGCTCTAAAAATAAGCCAGCAGCTGCCGTGGTCGCAGCCCCCCGCTCCCGTGGGGAAGGGGGAGCGGGGCCGGCCGGAGCAGGGGGCGCGGGCAGGGCCGGCCGGGCTGCGCGGGGCTGCGCGGAGCGATGGCCGCCGCTCTCCGCGGGCGCGGACGGAGCGCCCCAAAACTCCGCCGCCCGCCTCGCTGCCGGCACACCTGCGGGGTTTAATTTCTCTTTGTATTTTTCTACGTTCAATTCTTCTTATTCCTGCACGGCAGCTCCGCAAGGCTTTGGGGAAGCGGTGGGTCGCTCCCCCGGCAGCAGCGGCCCCGCGGGGTGCGGAGCGGGTGCGGGAGCAGCGGGCGCGGAGCTGCGGGGCAGCGCCGGGCACGGAGCCGGGCCGGGGCCGCTGCGAGCCCACCGCGCACACACACACACACACACGCACTCACACACACACAGACACACACACACACCTCCTCCTCTTTCCTCCTTTTTGATCCACGCAGCGATCCCGTATCCTCCCGGCTTGTCTCTTTTATTCTTTTGTACTGAGGCGCGTTGTCCTGGCCAGCAGTGTGAACGGGGGCTTTGTAAAACGGGACAGATAAAAATGAGCAACATCATATTGTTTGACAGAATGATCCAAAATGATAAAATGCCTTCTCCGGAGGGGGTGAAAATGGTGAATTCCTAAAAAACAAGAGCGTCGCTTCTCTCCTCAGCCTCCCTGCGCTGCTCGCTGTAGCCTAAAGGGATCTGCCGCCTGCACCAGCCCGGATCACGTCCAGCCACTCTTTTCATTGGGAAGTCTCTTTTTAAAAGCCTTCATTTATTTATTTTTAAATAAATAAAGAAGGGGGGAAGCGGTTTCGGCTCGGGACCCCCCGTTCTCCTCGCGGCGAATGAAAAGCACAGTTTTCGAGAGAAAGGCTCGTTTTGATTAAATCTGACATGCTGCTGATAACTCCATGCTAATGTGAAATAATTAACATAATAGCCATAATTAAAAGCACGCTAACAATGCCATAAATTTATCACACAATTTTACTAGCTTTCTGCCCCTAACTGCTCTCTCATCGTTAATTAAACGTGTTGCCTTTTACAGAATGGATGTTTGTACATTTCCAATACAAATAAATCCGAAACCGTTTTGGAAACATGACCAATTTCGTTTTACACTGAGGTCTGCCGGGTTTACGAGCGATTTATTACGATTAAAAAAAAAAAAAAAAAAAAAGGAAAAAAGGAAAAAATTAAAAGAAAAAAAAAATCAAACACGTGCAAATAGAGGCCTAAGAATAGAGGGGGGGAAATTATATATATTTAATAATCTACATCTTCAGCGAAAAGCCCTGCTGAAGGGGGTTCCAGGCCCCGCCGCTCACCCCATTTCGGCCCCGACCCCGGTCCTGGCGGTCGGGGGATGACTGCGTGTCCCTGTCGTGTCCCCTCCCTTGGATGTGTTTATTTTACAGGGATTTCTCACCCGCAGCCCCTTTCCTGCGAGCCCCGTTACCCCCGCACGTTTGTACCGAACGACAATGCTGGTTTAATCCAGGTCAGGTCAACGATTTATATAACTCATTAGTGAAAGTAATAGGCTTAAGGAGCTGAAAGGGGACACCTTTGGTTTCTCCTTCCTTTAAAACGATTACAGAAGCAGAAATTGCCCCAACCCTGTCTTTCCTCCACAATCCCCCCCACCCCCGAGGCTCAGCCTCCGGATTTATTTTTAACTCGCTTCGCAGCCCAGGATCTTGCTTTCCCATATTAGAATCAAATTGAGTTGTAATTAATTTCTCCCTCTCTATCATAACTTATTCCATCCTCCCTTTTCCCGTTGCGCTGCCGTGTCTCTATTTGACTCCGTATCGATCCGGACGATACAGTTTGTTTTTCTCCTGTTGCTAAATCTATCTGTCTATATGGGCGCCCACTTTCTATTTCTGGCCGTGTCATTATCGTGGGTTTCCTCCTCCACGGGCGCTGCTTTAATTGTTTTATCGCTTTGCAGGACGCGGCTCCTGCTTCCGCTCACCTCCAGCCCTTGAACTTCCACGGGTTCGGGGGCTCCCGCTTTATTTGGGGGAAACTTTCCTGATTTTTAGCAAAGCTTTTCTCCGCCCGGGTGGGCTCCTGAATAGTTTCCAACGGGATGGGGATGGAAATGCTGCCCTGAAGTTCAGCAGGTGAAGGCCGGGGAGCCGCGGAGGGGCGCGGAGAGGCGCGGAGCGGGGCGGCCCCGCTCAGCCGGCAGCCGTGATTGAACACGGGATTAGCACAATAGAGCCCTAATCGAGGGGAAACGTTTCTTTTCACGCTAAGCACCGTAATTAATAACACGAATCAATTAATTTGACTTTTATTGTGCCGAAGAAAAGCGCAACAAATGGAGCAGGGGGCTGCGGAGTTGGGGTTTTTCCTCTTTTTTTCCCTGGGAGAGGCTTTGCTGCTCTCCGATTGTCACACAAGGCGAGTGTGTATGTGTGGCTCTGTGACTGCGCGTGTGACAGCGGGCGGTGCGCGGGCGCGGAGGTCACGGGCCGCGGAGATCCTGCGGGACACGCGGGGAAAAGCGGCTCCGCGCCCGCGGGAAGGGTCCCCCATCCACCCCCGGGAACGGGCCCGGGACAGCGACCCCTCCGAGCCCCGACGGCTTTGGGACAAGGACGGGAATGGCTCTCCCTAAACCAGCGCCGCTCGTGGGAAATCGTTGACTCCTGGGGCATTTCCCTAATTTAATTGTATTTACCGAAAGGGGACAACACGTGCGGGAAGGAGCAGAGCGAAGGGCTCGGCGGGACGGATGGAAAAGCCAAACCCCGGAGCCGCCCGGGTTCCGCACCGGGGCAGGGCGGGCGGCCGGGCCCCCTCCCGCCCCGCCGGGCGCCTTTCCCCGGGCCGGGGCTTACCTGGGGCCGCGGCAATACGGTCCTCACATTCACACACACTCCCTCATTTCCTACTTTTTCATATGCTAAAGCCCGCAATGATTAAGTCGTTAACACCTCTGGAAAGGAAAAAAAAAAAAAAAAAAAAACCAAAAAAAAGCGAAGAAAAAAAAAGGGGAAAAAAAGTAACCGGCTAAAAGGTTCTTTATTTATAGTTTTCCTTTGTTATTTTACGTCTTTTTTATTTTTCTCTCTGCAACTAACCTAATAGATAAATCAATAGCTATTCTCTGGTCTTCCGTTCCCAGCTGGTGCTGCTGCCGCTGGAAAAAAAAAATTAAAAAAAAAATAGAAACCCACAGAAAAGTGGTTTCAAAGCCCAAACTTGGTGCTTTTAAGCGCTCCTGCGGCGGCGCATCCGCCGAGCCTGCGCTGCCGAGCGCCCCGAGAGCGGCGGCTCCGGGCGCTGCGCACCGAGAGCGGCAGCGGCGAGCCCCGGAGCGGCGGCGCTTCCGCGGGGGCCGAACGGTGCCGGTGCCGTCGGGCCCCGTCGGGGCGGGCCGAGCGGAGCCGCCGCCGCTCTTTGTTGACAGTCCATGAAACAACTCGAGTTTTGCATGACTTCACAGCGGGGCGCCTGACGTCAGGCGGTCACGTGGAGCCGCCTCCGAGTATATCTTTAACGGGAAAGTAATCTATCAGGCAGTCGGGACCGCCGCGCTGCCAAAGTGGCGAGCGAGGCCCCGCGACCCCCGGCCTCCTGCCCCCGCCCCGCCCGGCCCGGCCGCCGGCAGCTCCGTCCCCTCCCTCCGCCGAGGGGGGGAAAAAGCAGCGGCCAAAAAAAGCCAGACCAGAGGAGCAAAGAGGGAAGAGGAAAGAAAAAAACCCCCAAACAGCCCAGGCGGCGCGGAGGGCGGCGGAGCGGTGCGCGGCGCGGCCGCGGAGCGGAGCGGTGGAGCGGCGGCGGCCCGCGGAGCGGCCCCATGCGCGGCGCCCCCGGGCGCGCATCGCGGCGGGCGGGATCCGGCGGCGCCGCCTGAGCCCCGATGCCCGGCGGCGGGAGGTGACCGGGCGGCCAGGGCAGCCCCGCGGACGGGAGAGCAGCGGGCGCGGCCGCCCCATGCCCCGCGGGGACGGCGCCGCGGGGCGCAGCCGGGCCGCTCGGGTGTAGCCCCCGGGGCCGGTCGGAGCAGCGGCGGGAGCGGGGCGCGGGGGGAGCCCGGTGCGGGCGGGAGACCCCGCCGCCGCCGCCGCCGCGCCCCGTCCGCCGAGCGGGGATGACCCTGTCGGGCGGCGGCAGCGCCAGCGACATGTCCGGCCCCGCCGTCCCGGCGGCCGAGGATGTGGATATCGACGTGGTGGGCGAGGGCGACGACGGGCCGGGCAAGGACAGCGAGGGCGAGGCCGGCAGCCCCGCCGCCCTGCCGCGCCTGCCGCTGGACGAGGCGGCGGAGCTGGCGCTGCCCGCGGAGGCGGCCGCGGAGAGCGGCAGCAGCGGCAGCGGGAGCCCGGCCGGGACGGCCCCCGGCGGCGCGGCCGAGGGCGGCAAGGGGGGCGGCGAGGAGGGGGCGAGCGGCGGCGGCGGCGGCGGGGCAGCGGGGCAGAGCAAGCCCAAGAGCAGCCTGGTGAAGCCGCCCTACTCGTACATCGCCCTCATCACCATGGCCATCCTGCAGAGCCCGCAGAAGAAGCTGACGCTCAGCGGCATCTGCGAGTTCATCAGCAACCGCTTCCCCTACTACCGGGAGAAGTTCCCCGCCTGGCAGAACAGCATCCGCCACAACCTCTCCCTCAACGACTGCTTCGTCAAGATCCCCCGGGAGCCCGGCAACCCGGGCAAGGGCAACTACTGGACGCTGGACCCGCAGTCCGAGGACATGTTCGACAACGGCAGCTTCCTCCGCCGCAGGAAGCGCTTCAAGCGGCACCAGCAGGAGCACCTGCGGGACCAGACGGCTCTGATGATGCAGGGCTTCGGCGCCTACGGCCTGGCCGGACCCTACGGCCGCCCCTACGGGCTGCACCCCGGCGCCTACACGCACCCCGCGGCGGCCGCGGCCGCGCTGCAGTACCCCTACATCCCCCCGGTGGGGCCCATGCTGCCGCCCGCCGTGCCGCTGCTGCCGTCCAGCGAGCTCAGCCGCAAAGCCTTCAACTCCCAGCTCAGCCCCAGCCTGCAGCTGCAGCTCAACAGCCTGGGCGCCGCCGGCTCCATCGTCAAGTCGGAGCCCAGCAGCCGCCCGTCCTTCAGCATCGAGAACATCATCGGCGTGCCCGCCGCCAGCTCGGCCGCCAGCGCACAGACTTTCCTGCGGCCGCCGGTCACCGTGCAGTCGGCGCTCATGGCCCACCAGCCGCTGGCGCTGGCCAGGACCACGGCGGCCATCGCGCCCATCCTCAGCGTGCCTACCAACATCATCGCGGGGCAGTTCCTGCAGCCCGCCGCCCCCGCCGCCGCCGTGCAGGCCAAGTGGCCCGCGCAGTAGCCCCGGGCAGCGCCCCGGGCAGCTCCGGCCGCCCCCTCGGGGCTCCGCGGCCGCCCGGAGCCGGAGCAGCAGCAGCAGCAGCGGCCGCCGCCGCTTGTACATATTTGTATCAAAAATCACTGACGTTGCTTTCGGGGTTTTTATTTTTCTAAAGAGGCGAAAATGACGGTCGCGATTAGGAGCTGCGAACTTTCACTTTTTTTGAAGGTTCCGGCGCTCCGAGCGGTTTTATCCGAAATAAACGAACAAACGAGGAAAAAAAAAATAATTGTATAAAACAGAAATAAGCGGGGGAAATTTTAAATATTAAACGAACGAACAGAAAAAAAGAAAAGAGAATTTTGGAGAGAAAAAAAAAAGGATGAAAAACGCTGTCATTCTATTATAGAAGTCTGTTTATATATGAATGAATATATGTATTCTAAATGTTATCCCTTCGTGTTGTACACAACTTTGTAAATAAATTTTTAAAATGCTCTGCCCGTCTCTGTGTGAGCGGTGTCTTTGTGACCCCCGCCCGCAGGACGGGCTGCGCGGCCGCGGGGGCTGGAGAGGCGCGATCGGAGCTCCGGTTCCCCGGTGCTGCGGAGCTTTGGGTTCCGCGGGCGGCGGCGCGGGCGGGTTCCCCGCGGTCCCTGCACCCGCTTCGGCCGCGCAGCGACAGCGCCCGGCCCTGCTCGTTGGCGGCATCACCCCGGTTCCTTCCAAATCCGACCTTCCCCGGCAGATCCGAGACCCCCGCCAGCGCGCCGTGATGTTTCCCTAAATATATTAATTTTTCTCGGCCTGACTTCAGCACTACATCCCGGCGCTGCGGCATTCCCGGCCGGAATAGGTACGCTTTGGGTCTGCGATCGGGGTTAATTATAAGGGAAATTATTTTAAATAAAACACGTTGGGTTGATTTAATCAATGTTTACTATTTATTTTAGAGGGGAAAAAAATATATATATTCAGGCCGTGGCCGTGCGGTGTGCGAGCGCGGATCTTTCGTTTAGATCAGGAAAATAATCAGGGCTAAAGCAGCGGTTCTTCCCCCGGGAAAGGATCGGCCTTTCCCAGTTAATTCCTAATAACTCAGCTTTAACAGCAGCTGTTAAAATTAAAAATAATATACATACATATATACATACATGTATATATATATGTGTATTTTCGGGGCTAAAATAAGGAGACAGTTAAAATGAAAATAAAAAAGGAATTAATATGTAGCGCTCTAATATTTAAAGCGGAGCGTCGGGGGGTTGAGCCTGCTGAGATCTCGGTGTCTCCCGTGCACTGACAGTGTTTGGTGCTTTATTATCTCCTTCTTAAAAAGTTGAATTTTTGTCACCTTGGAAAAGCGTCGTGGATTTCGCTTTTCCGCTCAAATAATTCGTTGTCTTTGTTAGGAAAATCGGCGGCGTAAAATGCAGGCGGGATGCGGGATGCGGCAGGCTCGGCTGCGGGAGGAGCTGAAGCAGGCGCTTATTTCCCCTCCAACAACCCTCTGGCAGCCGCGGATTTAAAATAAATATATAAATAAAAGTGTCCTTGCTTTCCTGGTAAGCAGTAAATATTATTTCTTCCTAAGTAAATATTTATACCTCCGCATACATAGACTAAAATAAACCGAGCAGCCCCGGTGATGAGATCGTTTGAACTTTATAAATAAGGACTCGCTAATCATCTGCCGGGGACAGGGAGGACCTGCAGGGAGCGGGGACACGCGGGGCCCTGCGCGGGCACCCACGGCCCCGCGGAGCCCCGCGGAGCGGAATGCGGCGGTGTCAGAGGAACGAGCTGCTTCACAGTTGTGTCTGGCTAATCGGTTTTACACAAACAGCAAATGGTGGGTGATTCGTGCGATCGAGGGGCTTTCTATATTTAGCCGATCCCCTGGGAAAAAAGAAAGGAGCCTCTGCCCGGAGTCGCTGCGAGGCTCAAGAAGCTGCTGATCCAGGGCTTCCAGAGGACACCGGATAACAGGGGCTCATTCCATTCCCCAGCCTTTGTTACTTATAAAATTACTCGCTCATATTTCCCCACATAGCAGCAATGCCTCCGCTCGGCATCTGCGCGCCGGCGGCAGCGGCACCGGCAACTTTCCTGCCCGCTGCCTCCCTCCGGCAGCGGCTTCTCCCTCCGTAACCTCCGGCCTCTCTTTCTCTCCCCCGCTGTCCCCTCCATCGCCGAGGACAGCGAGGCCCGCAGGAGAAGCCTTTCCCGGGGAAGCGGCGGCGGCGGCTCCGGGGCCGGGCGGCACGGGGAAGGCGCGGGGCTCGGGAGGAACCCCGGGATGAGCTCCCCATCCGGGGCCGCCTGCTGCCCGCAGCCGCGGGGCCGTGAGCGGCAGCGGGGCCGTGCCCGCAGCCGGGGGCTCCCGGTGGCGGCGGGGCTGCAGTGGCGCACCGGGGCCTGCGGGGGGCGCGGCAGCTCCCGCTGCACCCGCGGGGAACGGGCGCGCCCCCCCGGGGCCGGGAGCACCCCCGGGGCCGGGAGCATCCCCGCAGCACCGGGATCCGGGAACTCCCCCGGAGCATCCGCGGGACCGGGATCGCCCTCACGGCCCGCGGGCTCGGGAGCACCTCCGGGGCCGGGAACACCCTCGGGGCCGGGAACACCCCCGGGGCCGGGAGTCATCGGGGAGTCCGGGAGCAATTCGGGGGATCGGGAGCACCCCCGGTGCCTGCAGCCCCCGGGACGGCACCGAGCCGGGCGCGCTCTTGCAGCGGGCGGCACGACGGGGCGTCCCGGCAGAGTTACCGGCGGGGATCGGAGATGGGGGTGTCAAAAGTCGGTCCCCGAATAGGGGAGGGTTTGCAGCCGGGACGGGAGCGGCTTTCCCGGCTCCCAGCGGAGCGGGCGCAGCCCCCACAGCCGGAACGGGGAGAAGCGGGAGCAGCAAATCCCGGCGGGGTTCCCTCAGCCACGGGCCGCAGCCAGACAACAGAAACTGCTTCCCTTGTTCTTTCCCTTGTTTTCCCTTCCACAAACTTGTCCGCCGCATATGGCAAAACTTGACACGGCCGGTGACAGATGCCCATTAGTATAAGTCGTGTCACGTCGGTCCCCGGGGTGTGTTGGAAGTAACTAGATCCGAAACACCGGGGAAATGACCCTCCCGCAGCCCCGAGAGTTTACCCAGAACCGCCACCCCTGCACCCTCCCCGACCCCGCTCCTGATTTATTCCAATGACGGCCCCGCCGCTCCCTCCGCCCGGGGAAGGGATTTAGAATAGGATCTGCCGACAGGATCTGGCCCTAATCCTCTAAACCATCGCGCTGGTTGAAAAGGGGACGAGATGGGGCTCATCAGGGCCATTTCCTCGCCTGATGCGGGGCTCCCGGGGAATCCTCTCGTTTTGGCTGCGCGGCCGCGGGAGTTGCGCCCCCCTTTCCCCCTCTCCGCGCTACCCGCTCCCAACGCCGCCTATTTATAACATCCCTGGTCTCTCCCGGGCACCGAGCGGGGCTGAAAGTTTCCGGCTAATGGGTGTTGAAAGGCGGCGAGCGCTGGAAAAGGCAGGGAAAGACCTTTTGCGGTTATTTATAAGCGTGTGTTTATCGCTCGTGTGTTTTTATCTCAGTAAGCAGCCCCAGCGTTCGGGGTATCGCCCCCAGCCGAGAGCCGCGTGGCCGCAGCAGTGTCCCCGGAGGGGGACAGCGATCGGAGACCCCGCTCCGGAGCTGCGGGAGGGCACAGCTGAGGCCGGGGTTACCGCAGGGGACAGCGCCGGGAGCGCTCCGGGCGGCCGCGGAGCGATGTCCATCCCTTCTCGGGCTGTCGCACCGAGAGGTGGCCGCAGGAATCATCCCCCGGTGACACCAGCCCGCTCTGGGACACGGGCACCGTTTGAGGACGGCTCTGGCTTCCTCAGGGGTTACGGGCTGGGCTCGGAGCCGGCGGTACCGGGGGATTTACCCCGCCAAGCGCTGCCCGAGCCGGCTCGGGGTGCGTGTTCTGGGCCGGACACCGAGGAAGGAGCGCCAGCATTTGGCTTTGGGATGAGGCACCCCTCATCCTTCGCGGGGTGTCCCGCTCCGGGAGAGAGACAGCAAGGATTGCTTTAGGGGAATTGGGGATTTACCCACACCCGTGCGGGCGCGGGTCAGGGGGCAGTCCCGGGGGATGGGGAATTCGATGGGATTTTGCCTCTCGGGGCACCTCAGGCAGTTTCTGTTCTCTCCTTCGTGTCTGAGGTGCGCTCGGGGCCTGTCCCCGCCTGCTCCGGGGAGGCGGAAAACCAGCCTGGCCATTCCCGGGGGCATTTAATCGGTGTTAAAAGGCGGAGAGTGAAGGATCACAGCGAGCTCCGAGCGCAAGTTGCGCTGCCCATCCCCGCGGCTGCGGAACAGCCCGGGCATCCCCCGGGGCGGCGACTGATGCGCCCCAACCTCCTTCCGCAGCCGGGAGCGTCCGTGCCATCCATCCCGCAGCCTCCCCGAGCCGCACCCGGGCAAACACCCCCAACACGGCTTTCCCGAGAGGCAACTCTTCAATTCCGGGGGCTTTCATTGAATTACGTGTTACCAGTCCTAAAACATTAAGCGTTATGTACTTAAAAGATACAGAGCATAGGTATTACATCCACAGGAAGTATTTTAGTCAGTGAATGTTCAATGTAGCAGGTAGAGATGAACTTAGCACGTCTTCCAGACTGAACTGGGAACAGACTCTCCAGCCATAAAATGCACTTAACAGTCTATTTAATAGTGGCGAGGTCCTTGAAAATGCAATATCCATGCTAATCTTGCCTTTTTCTAAATCAGAAATGAAAAATAGGTCAGGAAGGTAGAACCTTCCCCTTCCATTTAAAATGTGACATTTAATCTATTTAAATAACTAAGTAAACTTTATTAATCCGGGATTTGGTAAGCAAGCCGAGGAAGCGGGAACCGCGCGACTTTATTAAGACGGCAAAATGTGAGACGGAGCGTCCTTGAACTCCAGGTGCGATAAAATCCCGGTTTTCTTGAACTTCAGCGAAAAGGGAAAAACCGGGACACAGGAAAACCGCTCGATCCCTCCTGTCCAGGAAAGGATGGAAGGAAAGGTCCTGCTCTGCTTTACCGAGGACTCGGAGCATCCCCCGGGCTGGGATCACCAGGTCGGACGAGGGAAACTCCGTGTAGCCCAGCGCCTAGAAAATGGCAGGAATTCAAGAAAAAACCCCAAACCTTCACTAATCTGTAATTACTTTATTAAGTGCCAATATTTAATGGAGGAAAATAAAAATAAATCCATCCCCCTGAGGGCTCAGGTAGTGGTTTCTGACGCGTTTAATCCCGGTTTTGCTCGGCAAAGGAGAAGGCGAAAGAGCCGAGGCTGCTGAGGCACGATGCTCCGTGCCCGCCACATCCCGGGCGATGTCCTGGGCTCGGGATAATCTGGGAATCTGCAATTGGGAATCTGCAATTGCAAACGCCTCCTGAGTTTGTTCCCCCGCTCTCTCCGGCACCACAAAGGAAATTCTGCAAGAGCTGGAACTTTTTATGGCCGCAGGCTCTTCACCCCCGCTCGCCCTAGCAAAGACTTTCTCGTTATTTTGGCCGCATTTCATCCCAAATTTATGGATTTTTGCCTTGCCACCGCTCGGCTGCCATCAAGCCGGAGAGCCGGGGTGGAGGAGAGGAGGCGGCGGAGCTGCGAAGCCTCCCGAGAACGCCAAGGGTTAAGAAAAGCCGTTTATCTGCTCATTATCGGCTTCTCCCGACTCCTGAGCACCAAACCGCGCTCGTCTCCCAGCCCGCCGTATCAATGTGTCCTGAATGCCTTTTCCAGTCATTGATCTGCTCAAAGTCACCGCAGAAACACAAGTGACAGAGACTCAATTCCAGGCGACGCGCCCGATGCGAGTATTTAGAAAGCATTCAATAAAAAAGCGTTCGCGGGGAGTGAATGATTTCACCTTGCAACAAAGAGCGCTCGGCTAATTGAAATAATGCACTTGAATGTGCGGCCGCGGGCTCCTGCTCGCTTGTCCCAGCTCCAGCACGGAATCAGCAATAATTTCCAAGGAAAAACCCCCAAATTCCTCTTTTTTAAAATTTATTTTTAAATTTTTTTTGTAATAGTCCATAGGCAATGAGCACGGACTCGGGGGCAGCTGAGTTCTCAGCGCTCCCCGGCCTTGCTCTTTGGGGAATTCCGGGCATGGAAAATCCTGGAGGGGAGAGTAAAAGGAGAGGAGAGAGGCACTGAAATAGGAATCTGCCCTGGTGATTGCTCAGGCTGGGAAATTCACTTGTTTCAGTGCCATAGAGCAGCTCCAGCCCGCTGTGCGTTCAGGTGTAACTCTAAGTTTGTAACTGATGAATTTGTAGGATTATCCTTATTTTACAGACTTGTCATTTCCAGACATCCGGTCAAAATCCTGACATGGACACACTTTACCCAGCAGGAATATAAATTATTAAGTGTATCAGATTAGGCAAACTGTGTAAAATTTGATGGGCATAATCTGCCATTTTCCACAGGATTAAGGCTCCAAACATCTTGGCAAGGCAGCAGACAGGTGTGACTTTTACCTTTATCTGTTTAAGAGAGATTTCAGTCTCTTCACACCATCCCACATGGGGCAACAGCACAAGAGGCTGAAATTATGGCAGTGTAAGAGGGACTAGGATGTCCAAAGAATTTGTACACAAAAACGGTTGGGATAGTGGAAATCAGCATCCTGCATTGGAAATAGCTTTTCTTCCTTGATGTATCTCTGGTGTTACAAAATATTATATTTATAGTGCTTATATGTTTCAAAAATAATCTGCACATCTGAAAAAAAAATTACAAACCAATTTAATTTGCAGTAATCTCTGTTTACTTTAACGTTTCTATTGTAAGTGGTCAGACATTTCTTGACCACATTTGTTTTTTGTAGCAGCTGTGTTTAAATCCATCACAATTATCAGCCCTGGGACTCCAGCCCAAGGAGAGCATTGCTGCCAGCTCACCTGGCAGGTGTGGCCATAAAACCCTCAGTACCTGCTGTTGGTTAATGGAATAATCAGTTTTCTGTTCAGTTTCATGTCCTGACCTCAGTCAGACACAGAACCAGAATAAAAGACCAGGTTGGACAGAGTTTGGAGCAGCCTGGGATAGTGGAAGGTGCTCCTGCCCATGGCAGAGGATGGAATGGAATGATCTTTGAGGTCTCCTTCAACCCAGGCCATCCTGTGATTCTCTGATTTTTGTTATGCGCTGTACTTCGTTGAAAGAATGAAAAGGGGCAAGACTGAAAGGTTTAAAAGTGAGGCCTGTGGTGCATCACTGAGAGATTCCAGAATCTTCCAGGCTGTGTGCAGACAGCCTCAAGGGATGGCCCTGCCTGAGCAGAGGTGGCACCAGATGATCTCACTGTGTATTCCAGCCTGATCCAACCTGGGATTTTGCGCTTTGCTCCCAGATATCGTCTCCAAGTTGTAAGGGCTGAGGGTCTGCTCCCCAGAAAAACACGAATCCCAGACTGGTTCAGGTTGAAAAGACTTTAAAGTCCATCCAGTGCCAGCCCTGCCATGGCTCTCCTCAGGGCAATGTTAGCAATACATTCCTCTACCCCAGGTTGTTCCACACCCCGTCCAGCCTGGTCGTGGACACTTCCAGGGACAGCCGCAGCTTCTCTGGGCACCTGTGCCAGGGCCAGGAATTCCTCCTCAATATCCCATACATCCCTGCCCTCCGACAGTGGGAACCATTCCCCCTTCCATTGCCACTTGTCCAGAGTCCCTCTCCAGCTCTCCCGGAGCTCCGTCAGGCACCGGACCGAGCTCTGAGATGCCCCTGGAGCGTTCCCTCCTGCCGGCGCCGCCCGCAGCGCTCCCAGCCCGGCCCCGGCCATGGCGGAGCGCCCCTGAGGCGCTCCCTGTTCCCGCCCCGCGCATGCGCAGAGCCCGCCCCCGGAAGGCGCCGCGCAGGCGGAAGCGCGCGCGCCGGCCCGAGCCCGGTGAGAGCCCGCGAGCGGCACCGGCTGAGGGGAGCGCGGGACGGAGCCGGGGCTGAGAGAGACAGCGGGGGCTGAGCCGGGAGGGGAGGTGAGGGGGCTGTGCCTGACGGGGCTGAGGGCGGTCAGGGGGCTGTGGGCGGTCAGGGGGCTGTGGGATAGCGAGGGTGACGGCGGTCGGAGGGGCTGAGAGAGTGACGGGGCTTTGGAGTGACGAGGCTGAGGGGGCTGCGGGGTGAGCCGGCTACGGGCGCTGAGGACTTATTGGTCTGAGGGGGCTGAAAGGCTGAGGGGGGTTAGGAAGAGCGAGTCGAGGAGACTCAGAGGGTTGAAAGGCTGAGGGGGGTGAGGGAGAGAGGGTCGAGGATTCTTGAGGGGCTGAAAGGCTGAGGGGGTTGAGGGAGAGAGGGTCGATGAGACTGAGGGGGCTGCAAGGCTCTGGCGGGTGAAGGAGAGCGGGTCGAGGATTCTGAGGGGGGTGAAGGGCATAAGGGGGTGAGGAAGAGAGGGTCGAGGATTCTGAAAGGCTGAGGGGGGTGAGGGAGAGCGGGTCGGGGATTCTGAGGGCGCTGAGAGGCAGCAGGGTCCGCTGGTGACCGGGCCAGCTCGGGTGGGCTCGCAGCTCGGCCCGGTGCGAGCCTCTGGGGGCTCTGAGGAGGCCGGGCAGAGCAGAGGGGTGAGAGGAGGAATAAAGGCATCTCCAGACAGGGATTAGGGAAACAGCAGGCTTGTGGACAGGTATTGCTGTAACAGATTATATCCTTCATTCAGTGTGTGCGTTTTTCAGCTGCTGAAATGTGTGCTAACACCTCTTTTAAAAGAAGTCCTATTCAGGCCCATGCATCTATAGTTGAGTTCTGTCAGCTTCCCTGGGCCAGGGCTGGGTGTTTGTACTGGTGTTAGTATCTGAATCTTCATTGCAGGCAGTGTGGAAGGATAGCAGGTTTTTTTTGTTTTTTGGGTTTTTTTTAGCTGTGATTTTCACCTCATGCGTACAGGTGGGATCTTGAGATCACCTGATCAGGTGTTGCACATCCAGGGGAAGGTGAAAAGTTTGAGATTGACCAAACTGGCTTTATCATCCCCTAAAAATGATTCCTAACATTGTTACCCACAGGATACCAAGAACTGATGTATCTTTTCTTTAGATAAAAGTGCCTCCCCTGTGGCTTAGGCACAGGTGAAAACATGCAAATATCAATGTTCACCTTCCTACCTGTAGATGGAGATCTGCTGCCACAGATTTATATTATTAATTAACTTATTTTTTCCCCTTGGTGGTGGTGTTGGGTCACACCTTTCTTTGAATAGAAGTTAAACATGGGTGGAGTTGGAGAAGAATAACCTAAACATGCCTTAGATGTTGCTTGTGTGTAACTAAAACAGCAGCTCAGTGCTTCTGCTGTATGGGATTTTTGGTTTTCATCAGTAACAAGTGTGTTAAACTCACTTCAATCAAAAGATGCCTTTTCTGCAAGGAACGTCTGTGGCAGCTGTACCCTTCAAGACTGGAGTAGTTTCTTTTTCACTTTTTTCCTAGTTCAGACTAAATTTTTCTGATTCTTTGGGTCAAAGTTTGCATATTTTATAGTTAGTTTAGATTTTTTTTTGTGTAGGGCAACATAATAATTTTCCTGTTTTTTGGTTTCTGAGTTTCACACATCCTTCAATGTGACAGACCTGGCAATATTTCTTACTTTTACAGGATCCTTAGTGTGATGAAATGAGCTTGTTGGGACATCAGCCCTGTTGCTTTTTGGGGGTGGCAGGATGGAGAGTAATGTCTCCTGACACCAATTAACTTTTAAATAACTTTTTGTTTTGTTTAAAATAAACCAGCAGTGCAGTGTTTAAAATAAACCAGGTGTGCACTTTGCATAATCTGTCTGTGGCGCTCTTAGCTGAGGAAAGAAGTGACATTAACGTAACACTGGGGCACTGCCTCACTTTTCAACCCCTGTGCTTGTGAATAATCCAGTGAGTTGTTAATGTAGGGAATGCTGGGCACAGAAGCTGGCTGTGCCATGGCTGTGACAATCTGTGTCCCAGGTTTGTAATGCAGTGAGTTGTTAATGTAAGGAAGGTGGGCACAGGAGCTGGCTGTGCAGTGACAGTGGCACTCTGTGTCCCAGGTTTATAATGCAGTGAGTTGTTAATGTTCAGCAGGGCAGGTGGGCACAGGAGCTGGCTGTGCAGTGACAGTGGCACTCTGTGTCCCAGGTTTATAATGCAGTGAGTTGTTAATGTTCAGCAGGGCAGGTGGGCACAGGAGCTGGCAGTGCAGTGCCAGTGATCCTGCTGTGTCCCAGGTTTGTAATGCAGTGAGTTGTTAATGTGGGGGCTGTTCAGCAGGGAAGGCTGGCACAGGAGCTGGCAGTGCAGTGACAGTGACCCTGCTGTGTCCCAGGTTTATAATGCAGTGAGTTGTTAATGTGGGGGCTGTTCAGCAGGGCAGGTTGGGCACAGAAGCTGGCAGTGCAGTGCCAGTGGCACTCTGTGTCCCAGGTTTGTAATGCAGTGAGTTGTTAATGTAAGGAAGGCTGGCACAGGAGCTGGCAGTGCCAGTGGCACTCTGTGTCCCAGGTTTATAATGCAGTGAGTTGTTAATGCAGGGCAGGCTGGCACAGGAGCTGGCAGTGCAGTGCCAGTGACACTCTGTGTCCTAGGTGTGTAATGCAGTGATTTGTTATTGTAAGAAAGGCTGGCACAGGAGCTGGCAGTGCAGTGCCAGTGACACTCTGTGTTCCCAGATTTATAATGCAGTGAGTTGTTAATGTTCAGCAGGGAAGGCTGGCACAGGAGCTGGCAGTGCCAGTGGCACTCTGTGTCCCAGGTTTATAATGCAGTGAGTTGTTAATGCAGGGCAGGCTGGCACAGGAGCTGGCAGTGCAGTGCCAGTGACACTCTGTGTCCCCAGGTTTGTAATGCAGTGAGTTGTTAATGTGGGGGCTGTTCAGCAGGGAAGGCTGGCACAGGAGCTGGCAGTGCCAGTGGCACTCTGTGTCCCAGGTTTATAATGCAGTGAGTTGTTAATGTTCAGCAGGGCAGGTTGGGCACAGGAGCTGGCAGTGCAGTGACAGTGACCCTGCTGTGTCCCAGGTTTATAATGCAGTGAGTTGTTAATGTTCAGCAGGGCAGGTGGGCACAGGAGCTGGCAGTGCAGTGCCAGTGATCCTGCTGTGTCCCAGGTTTGTAATGCAGTGAGTTGTTACAGCAGGGAAGGTTGGGCACAGGAGCTGGCAGTGCAGTGCCAGTGACACTCTGTGTCCCCAGATTTATAATGCAGTGAGTTGTTAATGCAGGAAAGGCTGGCACAGGAGCTGGCAGTGCAGTGACAGTGACCCTGCTGTGTCCCAGGTTTATAATGCAATGAGTTGTTAATGTGGGGGCTGTTCAGCAGGGCAGGTGGGCACAGGAGCTGGCAGTACAGTGACTCTCTGTGTCCCAGGTTTGTAATGCAGTGAGTTGTTAATGTGGGGGCTGTTCAGCAGGGAAGGCTGGCACAGGAGCTGGCAGTGCAGTGACAGTGGCACTCTGTGTCCCAGGTTTATAATGCAGTGAGTTGTTAATGTAAGGAAGGTGGGCACAGGAGCTGGCAGTGCAGTGCCAGTGACACTCTGTGTTCCCAGATTTATAATGCAGTGAGTTGTTAATGTTCAGCAGGGCAGGCTGGCACAGGAGCTGGCAGTGCAGTGCCAGTGACACTCTGTGTCCCAGGTTTATAATGCAATGAGTTGTTAATATTCAGCAGGGCAGGTTGGGCACAGGAGCTGGCAGTGCAGTGCCAGTGGCACTGTGTGTCCCAGGTTTATAATGCAGTGAGTTGTTAATGTAAGGAAGGCTGGCACAGGAGCTGGCAGTGCAGTGCCAGTGACACTTTGTGTCCCAGGTTTATAATGCAGTGAGTTGTTAATGCAGGGCAGGCTGGCACAGGAGCTGGCAGTGCCAGTGACACTCTGTGTCCCCAGGAGCGTGGCAGCCATGGAGAAGTGGAGCCTGATGACGCTGACGGTGCTGCTGGCGCTCACCGTGCGCTGGGCCGTGTCCCTGGGCTCCTACTCAGGTAAGGGCACTGCCCAGGCTGCAGCAGCCCCAGGGAGAGGGGGCATGGGCTTGGCACAAATGGAAATGAATGGTCTTTATTGTTATTTATTTTACTGGTGTTTATGTAAAATCATACATAGGAAGCAATGTGTTAATTCAACTGTTGTTATTCTTAATTTCCCCAAGAATTCCTTTTTCTTATTTCTTGAAGTGTGCCATGATTAACATCACCGTTTGGAGCAGAACCCTGGAAAAACCAACCTTAACTTCTTTTTGCATAGTGCTAATGATCATTAATGCTTTAGGATCAATATCTGCCTGTTTTCCCCTGTGCCTTTATTTGCAGAATATTGCAGTCCACTTTTTGCCTCATATTGTCTTTTAAATTCTGTAGCAGATATGACCTTATTATTTATATTTTTCTTTAGCTTACATGTAGCTAATGCTGCTGCTAATGAAGACAGTGCAGAGGTGACATGGAGTGAGCAATGACTCTGCCTTGTGGCTGTACCTCCTTAAGCTTGTTTACAGCAGGAGCCAGAGCTGCATTCTGGTAATGGATGAGTTTTTCTCCTCCTCGTGTCAGAAGGCTTGCAAAGAATTAGCAAGTTCCTTTCCAAGCCTCCCAGTTCCATTGCCACACTTGCACAAGGCTTGTTTAAAAAAAGATTAAAAAAATGAACCAATACTTTCAATCCTCATCAGCCCAAAGAATCACAAGTCAGATTCTACTCTGGATTTTTGAGGCAATGGGAGCCCCATCCCCTGAGCTGCTCAGGAGCATTCTGGTGATTTTTAACTGGTAATTCTGAGCTTCATTTATTTGAAGAATTTGCTTGAAGCTGAGCTGCATTTCCAATTGTTTTGGTTTGAGTTTGCTTTCTCACAGTGACATTTCTGAGAGGTCTGTGGGTGACTGAGGTTTTTACCCATTTCTAGGCAGGGAACACCCTGGCTTCAGGCACACACTGAATTTCTCTTGCAGTGCAAGAGGATTTATTTAGAATTCCGTTGCTAACTAGATTTTTGTAAGTTGATTTAATTTCATCCCAATCAAGATTGTGGAAGAGAGTCTAAAATAAAGCCTGAGCTAAAATAACAATTTTTAAATCTTATTTCCTCCCCAGTGCTGATATAACTGCTTTTGGAGTAGGAAAAGCTGAATCTGATCCAGTCCAACAAATTATTAAAGCTTGACTTTGAGCATTGGCTGGCTGTAAAAAGGCAAACCCCAGTGTTAGAGCTGCCAAGCACATAAATCCACTGGGATTATTTTTTTCCTCTTTGTCTTCCTGCAGATGTGATAAACTTTTAATTCCACCCTCATTTACTGTGCACCCCTGGATCTCTGTCTCATTCCCACCCTGTTCCTTGCCATCATTGCTTTTGGATCTGCCTCTGGAATTCAATGAAGAAACAAAAACTGATACCTGGTTTTGAAAAATTACCATTAGTGATGGCCTGGTCTTGGAGAATTACTGAGGAAAAATTTGGTTTCATAGGTTAATGCCTGATTTTTTAATGCATGTCCAAACTCCTGCTAAATACAGGTATTGAGAGACAGCTTCAAACACTTAAAATTCTGTTCCCAGGTTAACAATACAACTGAATAAGATCACTACTTTTAAGGTATTTGTGAGCCTTTTAAAATAAAATATTCCAGTTTTATTAATTTTAACTAGGTTTGTCTGTGTACTTGCTGCTTTCTGTAGATGGAAGCTAAATGTGCATTGTCAAACTAACTGATTAGCAGCTGGCTTTTAATAATCAACCTTTGGATTAAGATCTTTTGATCATTCTGAAGCCAATTAATTTTTTTCATCCCTTTTTTCCCTCAAGACTGAGAAATTGATACACACACAAACGCTCTAAAATTTGGGTGATGTCTATTTTGTATTTCAGTGATTCAAATATTTATTTTGTATTTCAGTAATCCAGTGGCAGATTCTTTGTTCCACTGGACTTAGAGCTACAGAATTGACACTGATGAAGCTCCAGTGACCTCAGTTATTTGGGAAACTTTAATCTGAATGTGTGAGAGTGGAGACAATCTGCTCTCTCCACCCCAAGGAAGGAATTAGCAGAGATAAGAGGTCCTTTGCACTTTCTGGGAATAAATTGCACATTGCTGAGCTGGTGGGATTCCCACAAACATAGATCATGGTGAAACCACAGATGGCTTTCCTATATTTTAAAGAACCTCTTAAATCTCTGTCTGGCTCGTGTCAATATTTCAGTGGGAGCACAATCAGTCTGGTTTCTGTTCTCAATGAGCAGGTTAATAGAAGTAAATAAACTCTGGGAAGATGCTTTGCTGCCATTATCACAGTTAGGCTTCCATCAAGAGGAGTATTTGACATGGGAAGTATTTGCAATGATGAATCTTTCTTTTCCATGAAAATAGCAAATAATAGTATTATAATGATATGAATAGTCAGGTACCGTGGCATGGCTGAAACAAGTGAGAATATTGACAATTATCACACACCAAGGAGTGCAGCAGCTCCCACAGAATCACTGTAACATGTCCATTATGTGCATTTTCCTAGTTCAGGGAAAGTACCACATTTTTCATCTGCACTTGGAAATGATTTTTTTTGTCAGATGAGGAAGCAGTTCTTCACAGCAGAGTATCTTGATAAATGCTCATTGCAGAAATCTCCAGAAAGCCAAAAGAACACACATCTTTTTTTTTCTCTCTGTTCGACTGCATGATGAGGTCTCTATTTGCTCTCAATACAGAGGGCTGGAGAATAAAATGAGTAATTAATATGCAATCCATAACTGGGGGTAAGCAATCTATAAACCAAAGAATGTCCTGAATGCTGTGTCCTCTCCTTTTAGGGGCAGGAAAACCACCCATGTATGGAGACTACGAGGCTCAGAGGCACTGGCAGGAGATCACCTACAACCTACCCATCAGGCAGTGGTAGGTGCTGCTTACACAGGAGAACAGAGGAAATCCTGCTCGTGTTTGACATCTCTGAGTTCATTGTTTGCTTCCATGATCCATGGGATTCTCCAGTGTGGGAATTCTGGATCCTAGATTTAAGTGTAGCGAGCTTCGTTTGTGCAGATCACGTAAAACAGGAGGAGGAGGAAGCGAAATATTTTATTTATTTTTTGCATTATTCCTAATATTCTTTAGAGTAAAAATTTAGTCCATGTATGTGCTACAACTCAAATTGGATTATGTTGGAATTCCAGCTCATCTTCCAGCAAGGACAGGGATGTTTTGGGTGTGTGGTGTAGTTTTTCCTGGCTGTCTGTTGGAGAACAGACTAATCTGACAAAATAGCAAATTAATGCAGTTGTGTTCTGTAAATACATGTGAACTCTGCAGATGGCTCTGTGTAGTGACTTCAGATCATCCTGTTGGACAGAAATGAGAATATAGGAACTTTTTTCCCTGGGATATCCAAACCCTGAGTATGCCAGAGTTGGGATCAGAGGTGTTACATAATAATGGAGTTGGCAGCTTTGATCCACTCAGCTACACTGAGCTGCAGCTCCTTAAAATGAGGAGTTAGAGCAGCCAAAATCCCCTGGCATTGCCAGGGGCCAGCTCAGACCCTGCTGCAGGCTGGCTGTGGCTGAGGGGCTGCCAGGTGGGCACCTTGGGCTTCTGTTTGCTCTCTGGTTCTGTAATTGATGTAGTTTTATATTGATAATTGAAGGGTTTTTGGGTTGGGTCTGCTGTGGGAATTGAATCTCTAATAGAGCAAAGTGGGTGTTTGGAACAGCACATCTTGGCTGATGTGCAAGGGATTGCATTCTAGGATTTAAATATCTCTGGTTTATATTATTTTGTGAAGTCCTTTAGAAACATCCTTTTTTATTCTACTCTTAATTAATATTACTGGTATTAATTAGTATTACTTAATATTACTGGATACATAAGGATTGTTTTTCTTTTTTTAAAATTCTACTGTTAATTAAAACTCTGAAAGCTTCCTGACTAAATATTACTGGATACATAAAGGTTATTTTCCTTTTTTTTTTTCCTACTGTTAATTAAAACTCTGAAAGCTTCCTTATTAAATACCACTGGATATATAAGGGTTGTTTTTATTTTTTTTTTAATTGAAAACTTTATGGAAGGTAAAATGAAAAAAGAAGCCCCCAAAACTGGCAAGTGCCCTGAAAGTTGCAAACTGTGACATTGTGCATGAAGAATCTGCTCTGCCTTGGCAGGAGCAATCTTGAACTGTAGGATAAGAGGCAGAGATGCAACTCAAAGAAATGTGATTTATCATCTGTTCAGAAGACACTTCAGGCAGCTCATAAAGAATTCAAGAAATATCATTTACTATTATAAATGTCAAAAATGGGCTGCATTTGAGGAGAGGAAGTGGCAGAGCCAGGAGGCTGCCCCGTGGCAGTGGGAGCAGGCAGGCAGTGTTTCTGTGCCAGGTGGGAAGGGGCTGGGACTCCTTGGACAAACCCCTCTGATCCCATTTGGGAGAGCTGATTTCCCTTTGATGCTGCCACAGAAATCCTCACACCACATAATCCCAGATGGGAAAATCCTTTTCCTTCCTTTCACATGGTCCACCTTGTTTTAGAGGTAGAACCAGGAGTTTTTCTCTCCACTGAAGTGAGCTTTAGCAGCTTTTCTTTCAACCACAATTTTGCTGTTATTTTGTTGCTTGAGACTTAATGTGCAGTAAAATTAGGCAGGTATAGATGTTGCCACCCTCTATTTTGGATCTGGAATGCATTTAGCACTCAGTCTTTTCCTTGGATAAAACCAAGCTGGAAATGCAGTCTTTAAATTGAATTTTATTTATTTTAGGTACTTCAATACAAGTGACAACAACCTGCTGTACTGGGGCCTGGATTACCCACCTCTCACTGCCTATCACAGTTTTGTGTGTGCCTACATGTAAGTTCAGTGTTTGAAATCCTGTGTTTTACATTTTTCTCTCTGGATATTCAGCTTTCCCCACAGTTTTGTGTGTGCCTACATGTAAGTTCAGTGTTTGAAATCCTGTGTTTTACATTTTTCTCTCTGGATATTCAGCTTTCCCCACAGTTTTGTGTGTGCCTACATGTAAGTTCAGTGTTTGAAATCCTGTATTTTCCATTTTTCTCTCTGGATATTCAGCTTTCCCCACGAGCCACTGCTGATGTGGGATGCCCAGGGGAAAGTGCTGCAGGAACAGGGGGGCATTGCCTGGGAAAGCTCTCGTGTGTGCAGAGCCCAAGTGACATTTGATGAGTGCATATCATGTAAATAGAATTCTGTTATTGGAATACTTTTTCCACAAGGGCTTTGCTGCTGTTGGAATGAGACTTATGGAATAAGAATGTAGGTTAAAGTGCACAGGCACAGCTATGTGGGGCATCTATGTGAACTGTAAATGGTTTATATTTAATACTTAAGCATGAAAGGTATTTACAATTGTTTTTTTTTAAAGTCCCTGGAACCAGACTGGAGGTGGTTATCTTGTCCTAATAAATATTGTATTCCATTTTTACTGTTTCCAAAGGTTATTTTTTTTAATTGTGGAACAGTCTATAGTGTAAACTGATCTAGTGGTGAGGAAAGCTTTCATTGATCACTATTGCTCTCTGAAATATTTCTTCTCATTCATCTTAATTCTTGGAATCTGCTCCTGTCTGTGTCATCTTTATTGCTGCAAGGAGTGTAAAGGGAAATGAGAACTGTCTGCATTTTGATGTGTCTGTACTTTGTTTTACAGTGCAAAGTTCATAAATCCTGATTGGGTTGCTCTGCACACGTCTCGGGGCTATGAGAGCCAGCCCCATAAGTTATTTATGCGTACAACAGGTAGGGAGATTATATTTCCTTGGCATCATCCTGCACATTTGTCTTGCTTACTAATTCAGCATGTTTAATTTGCAGCTTCTCTCTCTTTACTGGTTTATTCTCAGGTTTTCAATTGGGTCCATTTGCAGGTCCATTTCTGAGCCAAATTCCTGCATTATTTCCTCTTCTGCCATCATTTGTGAAGCAGATTAATATAAAATATAGAAACAAGTTTTCAACCCAATTAATTAATTAAAAACTCTAAAACACAACTACTCTTTGTAGCACAGACCCACTTTTTAATTTTGAAAACATTCTTGTTTTCCCTTCTATTCTGATAAATAGTCTTTTATTTTTAGCTTAACTTGATTTTTATTGTAAAATTATTTTACATATAGCCTGGCTTTTCCTGACTTAATCTCTGGAGGTATCAGAGATCTTCATTAGGAGCTGATCTCAAAGGCAGAGATATTTGATATTATTACTAGGAGCAAAAAAGTACAATTTTATTTTACTACTTGTATTCTAGATTTGTCTTCCACCATTTGATTATTTTGAACTGCAAACAAATGCAGAAGGAGATTTGTACCATAATTTAGTAGCTGCAGCAGTAGGACAGAAACAATGTGGCCAGTGAACTCTTGTTTCTTGTTACTATTTTCTTTCATTTGAAATGTCTTTTGCATTTTCTAACACAAAATGCTTTTTGATTGCAACAGCAGAATTTGTTGTTCATCAATAGCTTTTCTGTACCTCACAAACCTCTCAGTCTGCTCTCTGGTAATTGATTGAATTGAAAAAAAATAAAAATCACTAGTATTTAATTACCCTTGAAATGGTCTTTATTAATTTTGAAATCAACTCACTTGACACAGCACTGATGGATCTGGAGAGCTGATAAACACTTTTTAACAGGGGCCATTAGAGGAGTGCATTAAAATAATTCAGGGTAGTCAATGGCAGCTTTATTTTAAGCTTCAGTGTGTTTGTTTTGCTAACACCTTGGTTATATTTGTTTAGTTGTAGCTTAAGCTGGCAAAACCATTCACCCCTGGATAACTGAAATGTTTAAACATCTCCTTGGAGTGACTGCACATTTGCTGAAAGTGGTTTGTGGAAATCATCTGAGGTTTTTAGGACAACTCAAACCTCAGATGATTTCCACAAACCACTTTCAGCAAATGTGCAGTGTGGTGTAGTTTTTCCTGGCTCGCTGTTGGGGAACAGACTAATCTGACAAAAGAGAAAATTAATGCAGTTGTGTTCTGTAAATACATGTGAACTCTGCAGATGGCTCTGTGTAGTGACTTCAGATCATCCTGTTGGACAAAAATGAGAATATAGGAACTTTTTTTCCTGGGATATCCAAACCCTGAGTGTGCCAGAGTTGGGATCAGAGGTGTTACATAATAATGGAGTTGGCAGCTTTGATCCACTCAGCTACACTGAGCTGCAGCTCCTTAAAATGAGGAGTTAGAGCAGCCAATACCCCCTGGCATTGCCAGGGGCCAGCTCAGACCCTGCTGCAGGCTGGAGAATTCACCTGCTGGGCACACCCTGGGCAGGGGACCCTGCTGCCTCTGTTTCTGTCCCCTCTCACAAATGCCTGCTGTGGGCAGTGCCGGAGCACCAGGGTAGCTATAGATCCAATGGTTTCAGGAACCCACGTCTTAAGAGAGGAACCCACTTGCCGCGGCAAAAAGTCCAAATATGGACCACACTGGACAAATTCAGACCAGCCTTTTTTGTTTATTAGTACATCAGCCTCAGAACATTGTTAGATGTTAACAGCATGCTGGCCTAAAGGAAAATGTCCCCGAAGGTGGGGTAAAACGGAATGACATAAAACCATCTCAGTTTAGATTTCAACCAATCACACCAAAACAAGACATATTGACAAGCTTTCCATCCAATCTTATAAAACATACGTAAGAGTAGTTAAAACAAAGACTGGTTCATAAAAGACAAAGAACAGAGCTCTATTCACAGTAACCTTCTAAAGATATACATTAAATAAACTTGTTGCCATCCTAAAGCCACATCTACAGAGTCCTATTGTTATTTGTCACGTCTACTGCTTGGGAAACTTTTCTGCTTGCTTGGGAAACTTTTCTGCTGTAACAGAATTTCGGGCCACATCCTGAGGCCTAAATACTCTTTTTTGACCATTTCCTAAAAACCCTCTAACTTTATGGATTCCCACAGGCAGGTGCTGAAAGCCAAATCCCTGCTCTCAGTGCCTTTATCCCCACCATTGGTAATTCCCACAGAGCCTGGGATAATCTGGGGTTTCTCCCTGGCCCAGGCTCTCAGTGCTGCCCCCAGGCTGGGTCCAGCAGCGCTGGTTCCTCGGGGCCATTCCCGAATGCCTGCCCTGCCTGTGGCATGCCAGGAACTAGAGAGTGACTGAGGCTGTGCCAGCAGCCAGGACAGCTGAACACGTGGCAGCAGCAGCTTGGGGACATCAGAAATGAGCCTGAGAAACATTCACAAGATCAAATTCTGTAGACCTGGTTCTTTTTGTCCTTTGAAGTGGAACTGCCCAGTTTATTTCTGATATTTTGATGTTTATTTTCCTTGCCTCCTCCTTGTGAGAGGATTCTAATGGAAAGTTCATCTTTATTTTTCAGTGTTTGTTGCTGATCTGCTGGTTTATATCCCTGCAGTTATTTTATATTGTTTTTCATTGAAAGAAACATCTGCTAAAAAAAAGGCAAGTACCTGGTGTGTGTAAATTAACCAAAGAAAACACTGTTAGAACAGAGTAGAAGTGTAACACAGACTTAATTAACACCTAGAACACCCTGATGGCTTCCCTGTAAAACTGATGGCAACCACCATAGCTTATATTATAAGCTTTTCACTTGAAAACATTTTAAAAGTCTTTTTAAAATCTTACAGCAGTTATTTTAATGCTTTTAATTACAAGATTTTCCATTAATGTATTACTTGAGTAGTAAAAGAAAACCCAAAAAAATATTTGTGGTGTGGGAGGGGGGGGATTTGTGCTTTGTCTTGAACACTCCTTACAGTAGATTTTGGAATAACAAATCTCCTGATTTTGGAGTGGTTTAACATAGGTGTAAGTGATCTTTGAGCTGTTGTAAAGGGCAGGCAATATTCAATATTTTCTAATTTATGGCAAATCTTTATCCATTTATTAATGGCAAATGATGACTTGTAGAGAATAAGATTCCCACCTATAGGATGCACCATGGAGGGGCACATTTTTGTACTGGAGGTGAAGTAGTTCCTCTGTCTAATGTCTAATTTTGGACTAATTCTTTTTCCCCTCTCCTTTTTGATCCTTCTTGCCAGGTTTCCAGTGCTCTCTGCATCCTGCTTTACCCAGGCCTCATCCTTATTGACCATGGGCACTTCCAGTATCCTTGTTCTGCATGGAAATGAGTTCTGATTATGGAATTACTGCTCCTTAGCACTTGTTAGCTGAGCAGGGGGTGGCTGTGGTGTACAGAGCCATCTGGGGGGTTCTGCCCACCCCAAACAGAGATATCAAAGGATGCTGCAAGTCTGAAACATATTGGAGATAAAAATGATTGCTATTGGCACAAATCAATCCCAGCATGAATATCATTCTTGCCATGCCTCCAGCTGATCTCCCTGTCAGTCATTGAGTGCAGCAGCATCAGTGGGGCTGTGACAGGGAGGAGAGTGATGGGCTGTGCTGTGATTTGTGTGTGCACAGGGAGTCCCCTTGGATCTTCCCAGGCTGGCAGAGCTTGGCAGGTGGAGCTGTGTGAAACCTCCCCTTGTGCCCTGGCTGCCTGGTGCCACCTCCACAGGGGCTCCTTGTTAATAATCCTGATTTTACACTGGTTTTGTACAGGACAGCCCAGTGCTGTCAGCTCACCCCGTGCTGGAGGTGCAGCAGCTGCTGAGGCAGGGATTCCCTGCAGGTTCATGCCAGCCCTGCCACAGTGCTGTGGGCAGTGCCACCCTCTGAGCAGCCCCAGCAAGGCAGGGATTGCAGGGATTCCCTGCAGGTTCATGCCAGCCCTGCCACGGTGCTGTGGGCAGTGCCACCCTCTGAGCAGCCCCAGCAAGGCAGGGATTGCAGGGATTCCCTGCAGGTTCATGCCAGCCCTGCCACGGTGCTGTGGGCAGTGCCACCCTCTGAGCAGCCCCAGCAAGGCAGGGATTGCTTTCCCTGAGCTGCTGCACCATCAGGGCCTCGGTGGGAGTTTGCTGATGTGAAATCAATGAGGTGTCAAATGCACCTGGTGATGGGGAGTGGGAAATGTGAGTGGGCTGAGAGCTCCGTGGGCAGGCTGGATGTGTTGTCACAGCTGCTTAGCTTGACAGAGGGAAAACAAAATATTGTGACATTTCTGACAATACAAGAAATACAAGGGACTGTTTACAAGGGATGGAGTGACAGGACAGGAGGGAATGGCTTCCCACTGCCAGAGGGTGGGTTGGGATTGGATATTGGGGAGAAATTCCTCCCTGGGAGGGTGGGCAGGCCCTGGCACAGGGTGCCCAGAGGAGCTGTGGCTGCCCCTGGCAGTGCCCAAGGCCAGGTTGAACACTTCTGGGACAGTGTCAGTGTCCCTGCCATGGCAGGGGTGGCACTGCATGGGCTTTAAGGTCCCTCCCAGTTCAAACCAGTCTGGGATTCTGCCTTTACTGTTTTTTCCAACAAGTAAAAACCAAAGCTTTTGTTACAGTTTACAAAAATGACAAAACTTTGTTGCAGTTTAACAGTAAGTGTAGCTTGGTCTCTTCAAAATCTGAGCCTGGGAAGCTCTTCTCAAAGTCACAAGGCAGTAACATTGTTTTTAGCAACTATTTCTCTTTGTTTGAGCAGAATTAGCAGTCAGGGTACTGGTCATGGGTGAGGGTGCCTTGTGTGTGTAACAGAATCACAAACCTTTCAGAAGTCCTTGAAGGAAATTATACATAATTTAGCACAGATTTGAATATTCTGCCTGTGTCTTGTGGGAGCTGGGAGGGAAAGCTTGTGAGAGCTTTATCATTACTCATGTAAATACCAAGAAGGAAATGTTGCTTGTTGCAGAGAACTGTCACCATAGCTGGCTTGGTTGGATGCATGTGTAATTACATGTGTAATTAACACACACAGAATTTGCCCTCAGATTTGCCTGGGCAAGCTCTGAATCAAACTTTGGAAATCTAAAAATGACACTTCCAATGGAATTTTGGGGGCAACATAGTCACAACTGGCAACACGTTCTTAAAGCTAACTTGGCAAAACTCATTTTACAACCTATTTCTGCTTTCCCCCAGGGCATTAATTGCTGCCTTCCAGAAGTGAGATGTGTATCTTGTCCTTGACATAAAAAACCATATACAACTCAGTGAGCCTTGGCTTGGCCCTGTGGGCTGTCCTTTGTTTGTCCCATGACTGGGACCTCCTGGGCTCTGTGGCATTTTGCTTGGCCTTAAATTATAAGCAAATGGAGCTCTACCATTCCCTGCCCTTTTTTTGCTATTTACTTGGCAAGTGCTTCAAGAAGGGACTGAAAGGAAAGGGGTAAGTGGGTTTAAAGTGTTTTATCCTCCCCAGGAATCAGCCTGGCATGGGGAGTGGGGTTGTCCTTGTGTGCAGGTGGGCATTGCTGGGTTCATTTCTGTGGGCATTGCTGGGTTCATTTCTGTGGGCATTGCTGGGTTCATTTCTGTGGGCATTGCTGGGTTCATTTCTGTGGGCATTGCTGGGTTCATTTCTGTGGGCATTGCTGGGTTCATTTCTGTGGGCATTGCTGGGTTCATTTCTGTGGGCATTGCTGGCTTCATTTCTGTGGGCATTGCTGGGTTCATTTCCGTGGGCATTGCTGGGTTCATTTCTGTGGGCATTGCTGGCTTCATTTCTGTGGGCATTGCTGGGTTCATTTCTGTGGGCATTGCTGGCTTCATTTCCGTGGGCATTGCTGGGTTCATTTCCGTGGGCATTGCTGGGTTCATTTCCGTGGGCATTGCTGGGTTCATTTCTGTGGCATTGCTGGTTCATTTCTGTGGGCATTGCTGGGTTCATTTCTGTGGGCATTGCTGGGTTCATTTCTGTGGGCATTGCTGGCTTCATTTCTGTGGGCATTGCTGGCTTCATTTCTGTGGGCATTGCTGGGTTCATTTCTGTGGGAGTGAGCTGTGTGAGGTGCTGCTGTCCTGCAGCATTTGTGGCAGCCCTGCTGTGCTGATGTGCTGTGCTGCTGTTGCAGGTTGGTGCTCTTGGCCAAACTGGCAGGGACAGTGCTGGTGTCCTTCGCTGCCTGCTGGCTCCCCTTCGGCACCGACGTGGAACAAATCATGCAAGTACTCAGAAGACTCTTTCCCATTGACAGAGGCTTGTTTGAGGCATGCATGTTTTCTTCTCCCACCCTGTCCTGTATTCTTAGATCCCTGGAGAAACCTTCAGGCTGACCTTTAGGATTTCATGGGGGAGACAAGCGCGGGGCGAGTAACTCGAGACGGCTTCTTCAGCAGTCCTTTCTTGCCAGTTATTTAATCCAGTGTTTAACCCCAGCTCAGCTGGCATCTTCCAGGATATTATACCAGGAGACAACACTTATCCCATCATCAAACCCATACTTCAATCCATACATTTTTCCATTGAAATAGATTCCATAGTAATTGACAGTGTCACAAGATGCAACCTTGAAAGTCAACGCCTTCGGCCTCTTGGGTTCTGCTCCCCTCTTTTCAATGGGATTAATTATTTTTAAAAAATAGCTTTTTTAATGGTGTTTCAGATACAGCCTAGAACTTCCTTTTTGACTCACCTTGTGCAGTTTCCACCATATTTTCTGAAAGTTTTAGGCCACTTCTGGTTTTGGTTTTGCTCATGGTGTGGACATGGCCATGCTGAAGGTGCTGAGCCTTAATCCACTCACTCAATTCCTCATTTATGGAATGGCCATGCCACAGGAATTTGGGATAAAGGAAAGGATTCCCATGTCCAAATGGCAATGCCACAGAAATTTGGGATAAAAGAAAGGATTCCCATGTCCAAATGGCAATGCCACAGAAATTTGGGATAAAGGAAAGGATTCCCATGTCCAAATGGCAATGCCACAGGAATTTGGGATAAAGGAAAGGATTCCCATGTCCAAATGGCAATGCCACAGAAATTTGGGATAAAAGAAAGGATTCCCATGTCCAAATGGCCATGCCACAGGAATTTGGGATAAAGGAAAGGATTCCCATGTCCAAATGGCCATGCCACAGAAATTTGGGATAAAGGAAAGGATTCCCATGTCCAAATGGCAATGCCACAGGAATTTGGGATAAAGGAAAGGATTCCCACGTCCAAATGGCAATGCCACAGGAATTTGGGATAAAGGAAAGGATTCCCATGTCCAAATGGCAATGCCACAGGAATTTGGGATAAAGGAAAGGATTCCCAGGTCACAGGGAGTTGCTGCTGTTTTAATTGGGGCATGAGTCAATATTACACTTTTTACAGCAGATTCTCAATTTCAGGCTTAACCTAGAAAATGAAGCTTTGAATTTCCAGGTTGTCACAAGGAATTGAAGCAAGTTCTCATGTAGTTTGATTAATCTTAATTATTCTTTTAAACTTTTTCAGATGTAAATAATATCACAACTGACACTTTTTCCTCCCAAAAGTTAGTGCTGACGTACCAAAGGCAGTGGAGGTGTTCTTAGTGTATTCTCTGCTGGCTTATTTAAAAAACACCAAACAACCTCTCCAAAACAACCCCAAAAAAACACAATGACCCTTTTCCTTGAGAATTATTTGGAATTTATAAAGGAATCATTTTGCTCAGCACACCTTTTATTGAGTACTAAGTTTCCAAAGAAAATCTTTCAATGACAATAAGCAAGGAGCCTGAAAGAGCGGGAGGATTTTAATCTAATATTAGCCCAAATATTTTCTGAGCTGCTCAGGGCAGCGACTTGCTGGATGCTGATGGAGATAAAATGAGAATTTGTCCACGTAAGCAGCGCTCAGTAACTTGGCCTGGGGTGTGACAGGTTGTGTGCAGCTCCCATTTGCAGCCAGGGTGTGCCAGCTCCCATCTGGCACAGGGAACATTTGCTGGTGGCTGTGAGGAGGCGCTGGCGCTGCCAGGGCAGATTCCGGGCGCTGCCAGCGGCACCCAGGGGCTCAGTTGCTGCTGGGAGTTGTGTCCACACAGCTGTGCCCCTCCTGCAGCTGTCTGGGGATGAGTTTCACCAGCAGGAGAGCTGCAGTTACAAATCTAATTTTGAAAGTGATCCTAGCACAAGTGCTAATGTCTTTAGGGTTGTTGATTTATTGGGGTTAACTCTGTCAGTGCTAGCGGGCAGCGAGCAGGGCAGGTAGGGAGGGACAGAGGATTCACACGGGCCAGGGTTTACCCAGGGACAGTCTCACAGCCTTACTCCACAAAATGTCTGCTCCCATGGGTTAAGCTGTTGTCTCTGGTGCTGAAGAATTATTTCTCACTTATTTTAGAGCCTGTTTTAATTGGGTCTCTTGAAAAATTCCATTTTTGAAGAGCACAATCATCCCCAGTACATCTGGGAATGTGATGTACTCCTGCAAGTGTTCCTTGCACTCTCATGGCAGAAACCCAACAATCCCCACTTCCCAAGCCCCATTGTTCCCACAAACCTGAGTGTAATTAGATATAATTATCACTGATTGCCTTTTCATTTCCTTCCAGGATAAAGTAGCCAATATTTGGTGCAGTCTAAGTGTCCTTATAAAGATAAAGAATGTAATATCTCCTCGAACTCAGCTAAAACTCAGGTAAGACATAACTGGAGTGCCTTAGGTGGATTTATCTGCAATATTTTTTGCAAGAGGAGTAAATTTTCTTAAATTGTATTCTTTCCTATACTGTAGTTTTCTGCCAAGTCATGTTGGAGAAATACTGAGAATATTTATGACTAGAAAATTCCCTGCTTGTTTATATAGTGATTTAAGCTGCCTGGTTAAAACTGAGTTAAGTTTTTCAAATTCAAAGAATTCAAATATCTTTCAACACTCTTAAAAGTCAGAGCTCCCAGTTCTCCTTGCACAGTGAAGAATTCAGGTCTGGCTCTGCAGAGGGAAGTGTTAATGGCTGTAGTCACTCATGTATTAAAACTGTTTTTCTTCCCCAATGCTTTAGTTTTGCTGTCACATTCCTGAGCCTGCTCCCTGCCTGTATCAAGCTCACTGTCCAGCCTTCCCTGCGAGGGTTTAAGTTTGCCTTGGTGAGTGTTTGCTGTTCTCTGCTCCTGCTCTGACTCCACCACGGGCACTGGAGGGCAGCCAGCAGTGCTTGTGCAGGGCACAGAGGGTGGGAGCCATCAAATGCTGAAGGAATTGGTAAAAAAGTGTTTTACTGTCTCAAATCCATGGCTCTGACCTGGCCCTTAAACCCAGACTTGTTCCTTAAGCTCAGTTTTCTTTATTTAACTCTGTATTTTTATTATCTTCCTCTGAAGAGCCTTTGGAAGATTCCACACACATTTAAACCTCACATAGAATTGGGATTTCTCCTCTTTTTGTTTGGCTTCCAAAGTGCCAGTTTTTCTTCCTTCACTGGCTGCAAAATTCCATTAAAAATTCCCCAAATGGACATTGTGAGCTCATGAGTGGTTTGAAAATAAAATGATCCCATTTTCCAAAATGTTTGCCTTCTCTTAGTCACATCATTGAATTGAAGCACATTGCCATGACTCCTGTGCAAAAACTGAGTTCTCCTTGAAATCAGAATTAGATGGAGCTGGGTCCAAGTTTCAGAGTTACAAGATCATTTCTCTTTTTAATTTTATTGCAACATTACCTAAAACTAACATTTATCCGAAGAACTGGTTGGTTTGACTTGTTTTTATTTGGTGGGAGAAATAAAAAGACAATTTGTTTACTTTTTCTGTTGGTTAGTCATGATGAGGAGAAAATTTCCTGTCAAAAATGGGGGTAATTCTTACCAGGAGTGGGATTTGCCAGTGCCTGTATGTGGGAATTTTGTGATTCCATTCTTGTCAGGGAAGCTGAGCAAGACTGAGGCTCTACCTGAAGGACTTTGTGACTAATTCTGGATAAAGTTCCAAACAAGGAACTTTGTGAGGGTGGCACAGGAGCTGCTCTGGGGTTTGCACTGCAGGAAATGCAGCAGTTAACTGGAAAACTCAGCTGCTTTCAGCCTGCACCTGCAGCCACCAAAGCAGGCTGACACCTCTGCTCTCTCTCCCAAGGTCAGCTGTGCCTTGTCATTTTTCCTGTTCTCCTTCCAAGTCCATGAAAAATCTATTCTTCTCGTGTCAGTGTAAGTAAATAATTTTTCTGTGGATAAAATTTCATCTTTTCCTCATCTTCGTATTGCATGCTGCTTTCACTTGCAAATGGATCAGATTTTAACAACTCTGCACATTTGCTTTTCTGCATCACTTGTAAATGAGGGTGTGTGAGCAGAGCCAGGCTGGTGTGGGGACAGTCAGCAGCTGCTCCCTGGGGACACCCACAGGGACTGGCAGTGCTGTGGGATATGGGAATGGTTCATTTCTCTCTTTCTTCCTCTCATTCTAGCCCAGTCTGCTTAATCATAAATGAAATCCCCTTCATGGCCACGTGGTTTCTACTTGTGTCAACTTTCAGGTGAGTTGGGAGAACTGGTAACAGAGCTGGAGAGGCACTGGGGACAAGGGATGGAGGGACAGCACACAGGGAATGGCTCCCAGTGCCAGAGGGCAGGGCTGGATGGGAGATTGGGAATTGTTCCCTGGCACAGGTGCCCATCCTGGATCCCTGGCAGTGCCCAAGGCCAGGCTGGAGCAGCCTGGCACAGTGGGAGGTGTCAGGGTTGAAACAAGATGAGCTTTAAGGTTTCTTCCAACCCAAACCCATCTGTGATTGCATGCAAACCCTGTTGTGCCCCAGTTAGGGCTAAAGGGATGAATTATTTCCTGGTGTTCCCTCCTGTCCCTGCTGTCCCCCCCTGTAGTAAACCCCTCAGGTTTAGCCAGGGCCCCTTGGAGAATAGAATGCTGACACAGCGGCAAAGAAGTTTCCTGTCTCCAGGGACATCCGCCTTGTACCTTATCCCTATAGCCATGTAAGGCAATATTGTGTTAAACCCTACCATTGGTCACTTATGGTCACTCTGACACCTTTGCCATTGGTCAGGATTGGATCCAGGCCAAGGGTATAACAGTAGCACACTGTACCCCTACTAACTCGGAAGAAGAAGAGCTGAGACCCTTCACAGACCCTACAATAAAGCCACACTCGTGGAACAGCCAGCGTCTTCTGCTTCTCCTCTCTCTACCGTCTGCTGGAGCCTTAGGCCAAGGGAAAAGCTACCTAGCAAGCAAAGCTGAAATCACAAGAGCTGCCTGATCACTAAGAGCTGAATATTCCCTGCTTGCTAGGGGCTGACCCGCGGCCTTGGTCTGAGAGCGAGCTGGCTTCTGGCACCCAGTCCCCTTGGGGACTGAGCTCTGGAGCTGGAACAGCTTGCATAGGATAAGACCAAGCAAAGCTCATTTACCCCCCAGCCTGCTGCCCCTGCTGCTGAAGGACGAGCTGCTGCTGCCCTACGCCGTCACCACGCCCGCCTTCCTGGCCGTGTGCCTCGCCTCCTTCTCCATCCTGGAGAAGACCTCAGCCGAGGACCTGCAGCTCAAGGCCTTCTCCCTTTCCCTCAAGGGCTACGTGTCCTGGGTTAAGTCCTTTCCTAGGATTGTCAGGAGCTTGGTAAGCAAATTTTATTTCTTTGCCTCTTCCTCGCAGCTTTTGCCAGCACTGAAGCACCAGTGCAGGGGGGGCTGTCCCTTTTTAGTGCCACTGCAGAGCACCAGCAGCGAGGTGGCAGCCGAGCTGAGGTGCTCCATGGTTGTGTTGCAGTTCCTGCTGTCGGTGGCCCTGATGGGGGCGCTGTCGGTGCTCAGCGCTGCCGCCCCTCCTCCCCAGCGCCTGCCCGACCTGTTCCCCCTGGCCGTGGCCTTGGTGTCCTGCCTGCACTTCCTGCTCTTCCTGCTCTACTTCAATGTGGTGATGCTCTGGGACTCCAAGAGCAGAGGGCAGAAGAAAATCAGTTAATGGAGCTGGAGCTGCAGGGCTGAGGGGGCTCGGTGAGCGCTGCAGAGGAGCCTGTGGGTGATGGACACAACTCGAGGAAAGCCAGGAAAAACCTTCTGCTTATTTAAACACAAAACAATCAAAGACTGTTTTAAAGGAGAAATATTTTGAAGAGCATTGGGAATGGGATTTGTTTTCTTTGGAAGTGTTATACTTTTGTTACCATTTGTAAACCTAAAATGCTTAATAAAGGACCAAATTTTGAATTAATGCTAAAATACTGTATTAGCAAAAGCAGCATGAAGTTTTCTCCTTTCCCAGCATAAAAAGCCCAAGGAAGTCGTGCAGGTAAAGTGTAAACTTGTGTTTATTCAGCACTGAAGTTGTGCTGCTGAATTGCTTTATGGCACAAACCTGGTTTGTGGCATCAGTCACTGTCCCCCTTTGCTGGGGGCTCTAAAACTGCTGCAGATCTCTTTAACAGGACTGAAAAGCCAAAACTTTTGGTTCCACTGCAATAAAAGCTGAGGTGCTGCAGTGCAGTTTGAAAATACCCAAACCCCTTATTAAACTGCACAGCAATTTGCAGATGTAAACTGAACTCAACTCTGCAATTTCTCCCCGGGCACAGCTCAGCCTCCAAAGCCAATAATTCAGAAAATACAAATTGATTGAGTAATTATAAACATAACAAAGCATGGAGGAAGAAAATAAATCATAAAGCAATTTAGGGTTGTATAGTTTAATTAGGAGTCAGTCTACCCTTTTTTTCCTGTATCTATATATAAATATAAAAGAAGCCCCCCCTTGTTTAAAGGCTTCCCCTGTCACATTCCAGGCTGTCACTGCCCTCGGCCTCAGTGTGTGAATCAGCTGTTCTGGGAACTTCCAGCTGGGCCAGTCCTGAGCCCTGGCACTGCAGGAACACAAGCTCAGTGTATTTGTGCTCTTCTTTCCAGGCTTATTTGTTGTGGAAAAAATACCCCCAGGCAACCCTGCCCCCCTGGCAGCTCAGAGGGAATGGAAAAGGGGCTCTGGAGTGGGAACTAGAAGGATATTGGTTCGGTTTCCCTACACTCTAACAGTTCCTTATAAAACAACAACACTTCCATCTTTTCACAAGGATTCAGGATTTTCTAGGTCTGACTCTTCACTGTGGCATGCAAGAGCTCTGCCCACAGCACGGCCTTTCTGCAAGTGTGGGCTGAGGGGACAAGAAAGGAACACAAACTGGGAATGTTTGTCTCCAGAGGCTGTGAAATCCCAAACCCACCGTGTTTTCCCCAAGGAAGGGCTGGACCGCGGGACAGGAGAACGAGGGTGGATGGGAGCAGAGGGGCCCAGGGTCCCATCAGCCCAGGCCATCCTTCCCATAGCCAAACATTAGTTTTGGGTGTATCCCTTTCCTTTGTCCTTGAGGTGGCCTCGGGGGGTGATAAAGTGAGAGTCACCCGATCCACCTTGTGTGGAACTGGAAATGGTTCCTCTGCTGCAGTCCCTGATTGGGCTCTGCTGGCACAGCCCTTGAGGATTCTTATTTATTCCTTTATTATTGACAGCAAAAGGCAGCACCAGCTTCTCATCCTGGTAGCACATTCAGTTCTGCTTTGCCATCACTGCCAGTGATGGATCACAGGTGCAGCCACTCAGCAGGACAAGCTCTGAAATCCCTGCTGAGACACCGTGGGTGAAGGAAAAGGGGTGCTGGGTTCTTTAACCACCACAGCAACTCATTGAACTCGTGTGCGAGGCAGGATTTGCACAAATTCTGCCATCACACCACTGTTGTCTATCACACACTACATTTCTGTGTTTTCCTTGTTCACAGAGCACATCCAGGCTGCTTCAGAGGCAAAGGCTGGTCCAGCAGGAGCTCAGAGGCACGGAGGGCTCCCAGGGGCTGAGCTCCTCACTGAGCAGCTCCCATCGCCCTGCAAATGCCCGGTGTAAAATCTGCCACCACGGGCAGTTCTGCTGTGCCCGCTGCTGCTCTGCTCTTGGCTCCTGAACAGTTTGATGCTGCTCTTGCAGGGCTGCCCAGAACAGCTCGATTCACACCAGCACAGTTGGTTCCAGACTCTTCTCAGATCAATAATTGTCCGGTTTTTGGCTGTTTGGATGGCCTGGAAAGGCCCGGGGTGGCCTTGGGGCAGCCCGCGTATCAAAGGACGAGAAGAGGCTTCAGTTCTTTTCTCGGTCTCGGTGTTTATTAATTGTTTATCTAAAAGATTTTCTCTCGGCCCGACAGAGCTCTGCTCAGCAGCCAGCCATGAGCACACTCCCCCCCCTCCGGACGGTCACCTATCTTTATACCCAAAGTTACGTGTACAATATTTATCATTTTTCCCCAATACCTTTTACCCTTATTGCCCGGTGCACTTTTAGTAATGACCAATCCCAAAGTGCCACCATCACCACAGAAGATGGAGGAGAAGAAGAAGAAGAAGAAGGACAGGACACGCCCCAATTCCTCCATCTTACTTCTCTAAACCCCCCTGTACAGAAATCCTAAACCCTGTGTTTCACTCTCTAATTAACCAATCCCTTCACCATTCACCCCGGTGAAACCCTCCTGTCCTCATACAGGTGTCGTCTCCTGTGTGGGATCAAAGTCCAGCCACCAGACACTTCTGGAACATTCCAGGACTCCCGAGCCCCCCAAGGGTGCTCTCGGTGACACCTCAGTCCTGAGGGGCTGAGATCCCACAAATAATTATTTCATTTTCAACTCCAGAGGTTTTAGAAGCTCTGGCTGGGTCAAAGCCTGCAAAGGCAGGGCTGGGGCACCTCACACACACAACCACCCCCAGCTGAAAGCCTGGCAGAGCAGAGGAAATGACAACAGCTGCCACAATTCCCTAAACCCTTCCTGACCTTCTTCCCAGTCACACTGCACAGGCAAAGTGCAAAATCGTTTTTATTAATTGAAAACTCCCAAACTTGAGTGTGTGCGTGCTCAGCCACACCCTGAACACCTTTATCATGCTGGTGCTCAGAATTTTACTTGTAAAAATCAGTTTATTCGAGGATGGGACTTTGCAGTGGTAGAAAGGACATTCAAGTGTTTGTGTCTATGCTGGACTTTAATAAGAATAAATAGTTTTTCTGCACTTTTTCAGCCTAATTGCAAGGATTTGAGAGGCAGGGGATTCGCTTGGCTGGAGGGGTGAGGCTGAGGAGAAGGAAAGAGAAAAGCAGCTGGTTTATAAAAAAGGTTGGCTTATATAAAACAGCATTAAATGTCAAAACTAAACTCAAATGTTGACCTAAAAGCAAACGTTACCAGAGCCCTGTGTTAATGCTGGGTCAGAGGCTGGGGCTGGGCTTGGCTTTAGAGGAAGCCTCCTGTGGGTGACAGATCTGTCCCCAGCCATGGCAGCAGCACCAGGGAAATGTTTGCAAACAACTGAAACCCATCCAGGGTGGGAGTAATGAATTGCTGGGGCTGCAGAGCTCCCCCCAGCCCAGAGCACACAGCAGCAGCCCCAGGGCACAGGGCTGCACAGCACCCGCGGTGGATTATTTACATTGAGATTATCTGCTTGTGCACATTGTTAAGTTGAAATAGATGCCAGAAATGTTATCTGGACGTGCACCTGCCCGGCACAGCGAGCGCTCCCCAGCTGGGATTTGCTGGGGAGATTGGTTTACACTCAGCTCTTCGCTCCTTTTAAGTCCAGTCCAGCAGATGGAGAAGTTTGGGTTGATGTGGAATGCATTTTTCACATAATGCCTGTGGGGAGATGAGGAATGACTAAAATAAATAGCAATTAGAGAGCAGCATCATCCTGCATGGATCTGTTTGGAGTTATGGATGTGGTGTCCAGTAAAACACACACTGAGCCTCAGGCAAGGCAGGGCACCAGCCTGGAGCTGCAGGACTCTTGGGGATGTTCTAAGGAACAAGGACAAGGAGCCAAAGCAGCAACAAGTTGAGGAGAAGCAGCACAGGATGTTTCACTGGGGGAGCAGAGCTTCTGGAGAAGCTCCTTGCTGCAGTGTTCAACAAAGCAGGAGCAAATGCCATGGCAGAGAACTCCTGATCCCCCTGAGGGCAGCCTGCAGGACATCCCAGAGCTCTCTGCACAAGGAGTACCTTGGTCCTGCTCACTCTGGCTGTGCCTTGGGGCTGGGTGTGGCCGGGAGCAGCCCCAGGGGCTCCTTCCTTCGTTCCAGGAATGAGGTGAAGAATGCAGCACTCCCAGCCTGGATGTGCTCTGTGAACGAGGAAAACACAGAAATGTAGTGTGTGATAGACAACAGTGGTGTGATGGCAGAATTTGTGCAAATCCTGCCTCGCACACGAGTTAAATGAGTTGCTGTGGTGGTTAAAGAACCCAGCACCCCTTTTCCTTCACCCACGGTGTCTCAGCAGGGATTTCAGAGCTTGTCCTGCTGAGTGGCTGCACCTGTGATCCATCACTGGCAGTGATGGCAAAGCAGAACTGAATGTGCTACCAGGACGAGAAGCTGGTGCTGCCTTTTGCTGTCAATAATAAAGGAATAAATCAGAATCCTCAAGGGCTGTGCCAGCAGAGCCCAATCAGGGACTGCAGCAGGAGAACTCCCACTCCTGGATCACCCAGAGCCACCCCTGGATCACCCACAGCCACCCCTGGATCACCCACAGCCACTCCTGGATCACCCACAGCCATCCCTGGATCACCCACAGCCACCCCTGGATCACCCACAGCCACCCCTGGATCACTCACAGCCATCCCTGGATCACCCACAGCCACCCCTGGATCACCCACAGCCATCCCTGGATCACCCACAGCCACCCCTGGATCACCCACAGCCATCCCTGGATCACCCACAGCCATCCCTGGATCACCCAGAGCCACCCCTGGATCACCCAGAGCCACCCCTGGATCACCCACAGCCACCCCTGGATCACTCACAGCCACCCCTGGATCACCCAGAGCCACTCCTGGATCACCCACAGCCATCCCTGGATCACCCAGACCCATCCTAGAGTCACTCACAGCCACCCCTGGATCACTCACAGCCATCCCTGGATCACTCACAGCCACTCCTGGATCACCCACAGCCACTCCTGGATCACCCAGAGCCATCCCTGGATCACTCACAGCCACCCCTGGATCACCCAGAGCCACTCCTGGATCACTCACAGCCACTCCTGGATCACCCACAGCCACCCCTGGATCACCCACAGCCATCCCTGGATCACCCACAGCCACTCCTGGATCACCCACAGCCACTCCTGGATCACCCACAGCCACCCCTGGATCACTCACAGCCATCCCTGGATCACCCACAGCCATCCCTGGATCACCCACAGCCACCCCTGGATCACCCACAGCCATCCCAGAGTCACTCACAGCCACCCCTGGATCACCCAGAGACATCCCTGGATCATTCCTGGATCACTCACAGCCACTCCTGGATCACCCACAGCCATTCCTGGATCACCCACAGCCATCCCTGGATCACCCACAGCCATCCTAGAGTCACCCACAGCCACCCCTGGATCACCCACAGCCATCCCAGAGTCACCCACAGCCATCCCTGGATCACCCACAGCCACTCTTGGATCACTCACAGCCATCCCTGGATCACCCACAGCCATCCCTGGATCACCCACAGCCACTCCTGGATCACTCACAGCCATCCCTGGATCACCCACAGCCACCCCTGGATCACTCACAGCCACCCCTGGATCACCCAGAGCCACCCCTGGATCACTCCTGGATCACCCACAGCCACCCCTGGATCACCCACAGCCATCCCTGGATCACTCACAGCCACTCCTGGATCACCCACAGCCATCCCTGGATCACCCACAGCCATCCCTGGATCACTCACAGCCATCCCTGGATCACTCACAGCCACCCCTGGATCACCCACAGCCATCTCTGGATCATCCAGACCCATCCCTGGATCACTCACAGCCACCCCTGGGTCACCCACAGCCACCCCTGGATCACCCACAGCCACCCCTGGATCACCCACAGCCATCCCTGGATCACCCAGAGCCATCCCTGGATCACTCACAGCCACTCCTGGATCACCCACAGCCATTCCTGGATCACCCACAGCCACCCCTGGATCACCCAGAGCCATCCCTGGATCACCCACAGCCACCCCAGAGTCACCCACAGCCATCCCTGGATCACTCACAGCCACCCCTGGATCACCCAGACCCACCCCTGGATCACCCAGACCCACCCCTGGATCACCCACAGCCACCCCTGGATCACCCACAGCCATCCCTGGATCACCCATAGCCACTCCTGGATCACCCACAGCCATCCCAGAGTCACCCACAGCCACTCCTGGATCACTCACAGCCATCCCTGGATCACCCAGAGCCACCCTTGGATCACTCACAGCCACCCCTGGATCATTCACAGCCACCCTGGATCACCCAGACCCATCCCTGGGTCACCCACAGCCATCCCAGAGTCACCCACAGCCACTCCTGGATCACTCCTGGACCTCCCACAGCCATCCCTGGGTCAGCCCTCCCCAGCTGTGGCCCCGTGCATCTCCCACATCCAGGCAGTGACTCCAGCCCTGCCCTGGCTCCCAGCCCAGCCTGGCGCTGCCCTTGGAGCACACAGGCACTGAAAGGGCTCAGCCTCCCCAGGTTCCCGTTCCCCTCCAAGTTCCCCCACCATCCTCTCCCAACTCTAAAACATTTACAGATCTAAAAAGCAGAGAGAAAAAAAATGTTCACCTGTCGGGTGATATAAAACCAATCTTCTACTAAATGTGCCAGAATAATTTTTCTCCACCTCAACCACAGTTAAAACCTTCAGTCTATTCATTACTGTCTTTTTATAGTATTTTTATTTAATAAAACCTATTAAGACTACCATACAAATCTCTTTACTTATGCTTTTATCTTTTAACTGATCAATTTTTATATTGCTGACATCCCTTCTTCACCATTTGCTCATTTAAAAATTCATAGTATATGAGCTATGTCTCTGGAGAAAACGTCTATAAAATTTGTTACAGCTGGCAAATGTGTATGAGTCAGTGATAGCACATGACTAAATGCTTCACAGAAAATAAAATTTGTTTCTGTAGTAAGCAGAACTGTTTAAATGTTATTTATTTTTATGTTTCAAAGAAAATATATTGTGAAGTGCTGCATTGATTTAATACGCAGCAATGTCTGTGTACACGCTGTACCGGGGAAATTTATGAAACCTTTGCACAACTCCTTTAATTGAATTTTCCAAATCTCTCACCACACACAAATAATCAATATCTTCTGCAGAGAAAACCAGTCAGAATTATTACAGTCTTTCTTTTCAATTTTGTTGTCATCAGCACATACAGAGCACCTGGATATTTGTAATGTCTGGATAGCAAGTTATTTACACCTCTTAAACATATAATTGCTACTAAGTGAGTCCAAACTAATGTTTCTTTTCTTTTTTATTTAAAATAATTATATTCATGGGAGAAAGCAGTATTTATTCTCATGTAGGAGTTGCTACATGTTGGAAGAACTACAATTCTTTTGAATTTTTCATTAAGCTTAATACTCTAAACTAGATCCACCAGAATTAAAAATTCATAGCTGTTGCATCTCTAAAAAGGCACGTAGGAAAATAGAGTGTAAAAACAAGGGTGAAATCTGGGAATAAATGGGGCTGACACCTAAATCTAAAATGCAGGTTGACAGTTCTCTGTGTACTTGTCTGGGGCCTCCAGTCATATGTCTGATGTGCATTTCTGGATCTGCCACTGCAGTTAATGGCTTAATATTTCATCTGCATAGCCCAGGGTGCTCCATCACTGCAGGGCCTGGAGCTGCCCCCTCTCCCTCCTTCCTTCCATCCTCAAACTCCTCCTGCTCTGGGCCCACAGCCCAAACTGCCCCAGTTTGGAAAATTCAGCCCCAGAGCCCCAGATCCTGCTGGGAAGGAGCAGTGGGAGCTCCCCCAGCTCCTTTTCCTCAGAAGATCTCCAAGGAGGAGGAAGGAAAGGTGGGACAGACACCCAAGTACATCCAAAGGTCAACAAATCTGTTACACTTGATTTGAGAATGATGTGGAAATAAACAGCCAGCAACCACCAGGGCCAAGTGGGTTAGTCTAAGGACACCCAAATTCTGCACTCAAACTGACACCAAATGGGATAAACGGTGGAATTCTGTATTTTTACCTTTTTACCTGGTTCAAGGAGTCTTGGTATTGGAAACATAAGGTGGAGTTGGTATGTTATCTCTGACTTATTGTGAGCTCAGATTTTGCAATATGCATGAACTTGATTAACACTGTTATAAAAAGTGATTGATTGATTAATAAATCGGAGTCGATGCTGACCAATGCAAGGTGGGTCGTCTCCCTCCAACTTCAATATAGGAGGAGCTCTGATTATTAAGGATGTGTTTCTATTTTGCAGTGGTTGTGAAAGGGGATTTATGTTTTAAAATAAATGCAGTTTTCAAAACTAGACTGGCAGGTGGAAACTCAGGAGTTTTGGTGCCTGATTTCTCAGCTTTGCTTCCATCAGTGATTTCAAGGGGCAGGAATAAACTCCACACAGTTAACCCTGACCAGTGTCCTGGAAAGCCACCCCTGCTGTCCCAGGAACCTCAGCCCCTTTATTCACCCAGCATGAAAGCTGGGAATGCTCAGAGCTCAGGGAGGATCAGATTTGCCCCTGGGCTCAGCAGGAGGAGCAGCCCCACAGCAAAGGAAGTGTTTTTATTTCATCACAGCCGAGTTTTCCTCAGCACTGCCAGTATTTGATCTCGTGGGCAGCAGCCATGGTTTGTGTCAGGGTTGTTCCTGTCCTTTGTCACAGCCAGCTGGACCTTCACTCCTGGAATCTCCAAACCTCAGAAATTTTCCTTCAAAATGTGCCCATGCCAACCTGCACATCCACTCTCAGCACATTCTGGACTCCCAGACACCGACTCGATTCATCTCTTGGCAGCTGTTTCACAATTTGCTTACTTTTTATTCAAAAACATTTTGTTTACTGTAAATTCGAGTCATGGGCAAACAATGCTGCCCTTTTTCCATGCTGGTCACCCAAAATGATAAAGTGAGCTCTGCACAAGGCTGCCCATTGAGGCAGGAATGTTCTCTATGAAGTTGTTTTTAGAGGAGGTCGTTTATGTAAAGTAAATAAATTTCATGCCTCACCATGTGATGATAATGTGACATTCCATCTGGACCAAGCCACAGAACAGTCATAAGTTTTAAGCCTTGCCATAACTAATTAAAAATAATTATGAAAAACCCACATCTGAAACTAAAAGGCAAAGAAAAACATCTACAGAAGCTTCTCTTTGATCACAAACTTCTCTGCCTCTCCCGCTACTGCGTTTTCAAGACTGCAAAATTGAATTTATTCTTTGTGAAAGCAAAACTGACATTGGAACTTCATCAAAATCGCTCAGCTTAAACTCAGAATTGTCTTTTCCACCCTACCTTCACAAAATGTCTCACCTAAGCAGCCTTTGGGGCTCGGGGCTGCTTTCTGGAAGGAGCACAAAGGCAGCAGAGAGTGCTGCCAGCCCTGGCTGCAGCAGGAGGGCACAGGGAGCTGTAAATCAGCACCTGCACCCTGCTCACATCAGCCCCACTCCCTCTGCTTCCCATCTGCAGCCCAGCAAATCCAGGCTTGATCAATTTGCTGTCCTCTAAGAGAATTCCCCACTGCAGAGACGCCACCACTGCTCCTGTTCTGGGTTTGCTCTGCTTTCAGATGGAAAATGGGAAGGTAACAGAAATATCAGAATATCCCTGGGATGGTTGTTGGTTTTCCTGAGTGTGAGGGAATTGAAGTGTCCTCTGTGTGTCCCCTTCCCTCCTGGCAGGGCACCAAAGCAGCTGGGGATGAAACACCACCAGCTTCCAACATTTCCACAGCCCTGGCTGTGAACAAACCCCAGAGCTGGGATTTCACAGCCCCTGGAGTGGGTGAAACACCCCACAAAATACACAAAGTGAAAAAGGTTTTGCTGCAAGATTGTGACCCTGAAAGCACAGTGGGAGGGAGGAGGATGAGGAAGAACAAGGAAAATTGATATGGGAAATCTTCTGGACCATGCCACAAGTGCAAGGCCATGAATGATTCCTTCTCCTGCACAGTCTCATGGGAAAATACCCAACACAATGAAAATAGCAGCAAATATTCCATTTACATTTGCAGACCATTCAGAAGAAACACATTTGATTGTCATTGTTTTCATATCCTAAAGGTTCCCCAACTCATTGCAAGTGAAAAGGACTGCAAAGAAATCAAGGCAAAGGAATCAAAACATCTGTTACACAGAGTTATGAAGAGTTTCTTACCTCGGGCAGGGACTTTTCCATGGTTTGCTTTCAACAGCTGCAGTTTTTCTGCTTGACTCACTAGTGAAGAAATAAATCCAAAATCAACAAATGTTGCCCCAGAGCTTTCAAAGAAAATAATACCTCTGCTGCCTCCTTCACTTACAAAGCATTTCAAGGAAAAAAAAACCCTCTTGCCTATGTAACTGTGCTCAAAAAAAATTAACAAAAAATTTCAAAATTCAGAGAATTCTGACAAGCTTTGCTTCAGAGCCTTATCCCACATTTTGTTCCAATTTTTTTTTCTTCATAGCGCTGCCATGGTTCCCAATTCAGAGATGGGGGAAGGATGCTTCCTTCCCAAGGAGCTGAGGGAAAGAGTGGACACAGGAGTGGCAATGAGAGGTCTGAGCTGTGCTGTGGGCTGTCTGTCTGTCTGTCTGTCTGTCTGTCTGTCTGTCCCACCCCGATGGAACCCAGACTGTGCCCAGGTGGCTCAGAAAGGATCTGGCACTACAGCAGGGCATGCACACGCAGGAGGAAAATGGAATGAGTTTGGAATATAAGTTAGAGAAAAAATGGTGATGGAAACACCAGCATGGGATGCATCCATTGCACTGCTTGGGATGAAATTTTCTCTGGTACCTGTGGCTTTACTGCCCACCTGCTCCCAGCTGCAAAATCAGCATCCAGGCACTCCTGGTTTGCTTTCTGGGCTCCTTTGGAAAAGCATTTCAGAAGTGGCAGCTGTGGAGTGCCCTGATCCCAACACAACAAGCATCTGGAATGTCCATCATTCCCAGCACACATGAATAGAGATTTTTAAAGCCTGGAAATTTATATTCAGCCTAATCCTGCTGCCAGGCAAACAAACAAACAAACCAACTTCCTCGGAAAGGGGAGAAGAAAGGCCAAGCAATCCAAGTGCAAACGTTCAGCCTAATCCCCACCTAAGCACCCACTAAGTATCTCACTATTTACTGAGCATTTCCATCAGAAAAGGTGTTGCTTTTCCAGCCTTGCCCTCCCCAGCGTGCCTGGCTTGCTTTCATGTCCCTGCTGGGTGCAGGGGACACTGAAGTGCATTTTCCTGAGTGCTGGGCAGCACCAGAGGGAACATCTGGAGCGATCCCTGGAAATGCTGCAAGGGGATAAAGAAATGTTCTGAACTCTCCTCACCCAGCGCTTGGTTTTTCTGCAGTTCAGCACTCAGGTCACAGCAGGAGTGGGAGACTCCGAGGATGTTTTCCAGCTCTCTACTGCCCTCCAAAGCCTGGAAAACAACAATTAAAATAATTGCTAAATCCCATTCCCAGTATCTACTCCCTATCTACAACCTACCAAAACCAATTTGGAAATTGTTCATAAGCTCGAAATTCCTCATTTTCTAAATAAACATTGCAATTAAAATATTTTCAATTGGTATCGTTGTTTGGTTTTTGTTTTTTAAATAAAACCTTGCTCACATGAAATAAATCAACACAGTCCTCTGAATACACTGAATTATTTCTCAGCTATTGATGCACAGCAATGAACCTTGTGTTAAATTTAGTCAGGAAACAAAATGGGAAAAAAAGAGAGCAGTGATTTGCATTTGAACATGTATTGGACTATTAAATAATGATACTTTAGTGCTCAATTAAATGGTACAATCACTTCAACACAAAAGGATCTTTAATCCCCAAAGACATAAAAATCTATGCAGTTAATTCATATTTTGAGTTATAAATAATAATTGAGAACTACTTCATATTGGTTCTATTTCTGTACAAATTAAAAAGTGAGGACATGGAAAAGCAACTCTTCTAGTTTAAAAAAATCCAATCAGTTTTTGAGTTCGTTTGCATTTTCTGGATTTCCAAGTCCAACTTGCCTGGTTTCAAGTCTTTTATTTGTTTCCCTACCCCTTCAAAGTCAGATGTTGCACATAAAATCCTAATTTTGCTTTCAAATCCTGTATTAGAAGTAGTTTAAAAGACAAATCAGTGTAAACCAGACCTTCAGGCTTGTCAGATTTGCTCTTAGTTTCAGAATTCTGGGCAAGGAATTTCTCACTTGGGAGTGCAGTTGCAGGAACCTGTGTAAAAAAGGTGAAACAATTCCAATTATCCACGTCCCCACTCACTGAAAATCCATGTTTGCAAAGTTTCCCAGAGGTTTTTCTCGTTGGAATGGGGATGGATCAGTGCAGCTGTGAGGATTTATATCAGTGTACTGGACAATGTATTTTCCATCTGTAAAATTAAGTGTGTGGAAGTTCACATGAATATTAAGTGTGGGTGTTGGTTTAGAAAAGTTTTTGTTTGAATGTCACTGCTGGTCTCCTGCAAAGCTTTTAAAAACATTCTGAATTATTGAATGCAAACATTTCCATATCAATGAGGCCTCTAATTACCCCAATTGTTCTGTAATTCCGGGTTCCTGGCACTGAGAGATGAGGCTGGATGTGTTGACCAAGGGATTCACTGAATCACAAAAAAACCCCAATTAATCAATTTACAGTTTTACAGCGGTATAATGTCAATATTTAATTTTCCACTGTTTAAATGTCATCCCAGCAATCTGTCCAGCTCCATCACTTGGAAGACATTATCCCACACTGAAGGAATTTCGGCCTAAGGATGTGGGAAAACATCCAGCAGAGGCAAAAACCCCAGGAAACAAATCGCGATTATTTCAATAACGAAAATAAAGAGCTACAACTTCAAACATAATATTTAGCGAATAAATATCGCAGTTATGGATGAAAATGAGAAGCAATCAGAGCCCTGCAGCCACAACAAACCCCAAACCGAATGCACTCACACATCGTGCTCTGTTTGAGGCTGCCCTCTCCTGGACAAGCCGCTCCCGGATTCGCTCTGCTCGCTCCCATCTCCTCGGAAAAAAAGACACAATAAGGATAAAAATCAGATGTGAGGTATTTGGAACACCTGAAGAAGGAGCTGGTGTGAACCTTGAGGGCTGAGTGATCTTCTGAGAACAGGAAAAACCTCCAAGCTCACTTGGAAAGCAGGACTTGGAATGTGTGGGATCTCAGCCCCTCAGGACTGAGGTGTCACCGAGAGCACCCTTGGGGGGCTCGGGAGTCCTGGAATGTTCCAGAAGTGTCTGGTGGCTGGACTTTGATCCTACACAGGAGACGACACCTGTATGAGGATAGGAGGGTTTCACCGGGGTGAATGGTGAAGGGATTGGTTAATTAGAGAGTGAAACACAGGGTTTAGGATTTCTGTACAGGGGGGTTTAGAGAAGTAAGATGGAGGAATTGGGGCGTGTCCTGTCCTTCTTCTTCTTCTCCTCCATCTTCTGTGGTGATGGTGGCACTTTGGGATTGGTCATTACTAAAAGTGCACCGGGCAATAAAGGTGAAAGGTATTGGGGAAAAATGATAAATATTGTACACGTAACAATGGGTATAAAGATAGGTGACCGCCCGGAGGGCAGGGAGTGTGCTCATGGCTGGCTGCTGAGCAGAGCTCTGTCGGGCCGAGAGAAAATCTTTTAGATAAACAATTAATAAACACCGAGACCGAGAAAAGAACTGAAGCCTCTTCTGTTCCTTTGGAACGCGGCTGCCCCAAGGCCACCCCGGGCCTTTCCAGGCCATCCAAACAGCCGAAAACCGGACAGGAATGAACCACACTAAATTATTTATAATTTACACTTTTGGAATTTCATCTCTCCTCAGTTTGTGGAAACCTTGGGATTACAGCATTAACATCTGAAAGTTAGAATCACCCTGGCAGATATTTACTGTGCTCTTCCAGGAGCTTTTTATGCCATGAACTGCAGATTAACATCCAGCATTACCCTGAAAATGCTGGAATGACTGAGCCATGGAATTCCTATTTCCTTCCATAAAAACTGCCCAAAGATTCTGGGAATTGCTTCCAAACGTGCTCTACTGACAATACAATATTCCAGCCTGGCATGTGAGGATAAATGTGACCTCTGGTCACAAAATACACTGAATTTCCATGATTTATCCAATTCCCACAGGAATCAGATCAGAACAAAACCAGATTAAAAATTTAGCTTGTCTATCAATACTTGTTCCAGCAGTAAAAAAGTCACATCTGACCATCAGAAATTATTTAATTGTGGTTTAAATTGAAGGCATCACAAAACGTGGGGATTTTGTAAATTCGCCTTTAAGTGAAAGATTTGGAATTTACCATGGGTTTAACAAATGTACAGATCCCAGACAGACCTGTGGAATGAGGAGCTTTCCACATTTCACTGTAATAAATCTCTTTTTCAGACTGAAAAAAAGAGACCACACTCAGCATTCAACACTTTGATTTCTTCTTGTTAGATCTAAATTATTACAGCCAAACCTCAGCACTCAAGGATAAATTAACTTTTAATATTTTGTAAAACATTTAGCAACACTTCAGGATGACAAAGTGCTATAAAAGTTTAAGCTTTAATACAGTAGCTAAGAGTTAAGACCCTCAAAAATTTCATTTTAGATCTGAGTAGTCAATAGAATTTGGACTTAAATCAGTCATCAATTATCACCCAGGTCATACTTTAGGTACTGTGGGATTTTAGAAGGAGAGCAGAAATTGTGGGTTTAAATGGACAGCCTGGAACGTGGGGTTTAATAATTGTACACCATCTTGTAGGGAAAAAAAAAGAAGAATGGCAGCAGGATAAAGAATTAGGATAAAATCTAAAATCCTGGAGGGAAGCTCCACTTTGCAGATGCATCAGGAGAGGATGTGGTACAACAGCTAAAATCTGCAGGCACCCAGATAAATTTCCAACAGTGGCTGTTCCACCTTGCTCAGAATATTTTTACTCATAAAATTCATAAATGTTGGTGAGGCCTCAATTACTGTACATAAACTCCAAAACCTCTGGGGTGTAAAAATTCTGCAACCCCACAAGAACCAGTGGCTGAAAATGAAAGCCAGATGAATTCAAAACCAGATTTTTTCTTAATGACTAAAATAATTGACAAGGGATTTGCTAACAACGGCAGAGATGCATTATTATTACTATTATTATTATTTTTATAATATATTTTATATATTATAAAATTTATAATATATTTTATATAAATATTTTATATAATTTTTTAATTAATTTTTTTATTTTATTACTACTACTACTACTTAACCATCTTTTCTAGAGTTGTACTGCAAGGAAATGAAAGCTCTATAGGGAAAGATGACAAAAGGTCCCTCTGTATTCTTCTTTTTAAAATAAAAAGTTACACCAGGTGACCTGAGGGTTCCTCAGTACTTACAGAGGCCACAACCACAATATTTTTACACAGCCATAAAAGCAGCTCAGTCTCCTGAAAATCTGCTTCTTGAGCAGAGTCAAAAGCTGTGACTGTGGAACTAAGTGAACATTTATCCTAAAGTGAACTGGAAATAATATCATGATAATCTCACAAAGGTGTGTTTTCTGATTACATTCAGAAATTGAACATTCTGATAACATTCAGCTGATAACACTCAGTGTTATGTAAATTAAAAATCATCTCTCTCAGTTATAAACACCCCCAAGATTCACACTGCAAAAATTCAAGCTTCAAGTCCCAACTTGGGCTTTTCCAGCAGAGATTCTTTGAGAGGGAAAAGCAGGAGGGAGAGAAGTCCCTGAATGCAGGAGCAGGCAGGGAATGCCCAGTGTGGGATCTCAGCACCTCAGGACTGAGGTGTCACCGAGACCACCCTTGGGGGGCTCGGGAGTCCTGGAATGTTCCAGAAGTGTCTGGTGGCTGGACTTTGATCCCACACAGGAGACGACACCTGTATGAGGATAGGAGGGTTTCACCGGGGTGAATGGTGAAGGGATTGGTTAATTAGAGAGTGAAACACAGGGTTTAGGATTTCTGTACAGGGGGGTTTAGAGAAGTAAGATGGAGGAATTGGGGCGTGTCCTGTCCTTCTTCTTCTTCTTCTTCTCCTCCATCTTCTGTGGTGATGGTGGCACTTTGGGATTGGTCATTACTGAAAGTGCACCGGGCAATAAGGGTGAAAGGTATTGGGGAAAAATGATAAATATTGTACACGTAACTTTGGGTATAAAGATGGGTGACCGCCCCAGGGGGCAGGGAGTGTGCTCATGGCTGGCTGCTTGTTGTGGTGTGTTGCAATGTCCTGTTTTACCTTCTCCCTTCCCCCTCGCCCCTCGCTGAGTGTGCCCTGTCAATCAGGCTAACATACCAGCAAGGCGTCGTGTGATTGGTCCCTCAGGCCTGGGGGACATTGGCCCGTATAGGTGTCCCTCGTCCCTTGAGACCCTGCCCCTTCACCTGGTTGGTGGCCCACCTGTCCCCTCCCCTTCCCCTGCCCTGAGCTTAAAATGTTAATGAGACCATGTGGCCTCCATTCTGTTGGAGGAGTTGCCCCGGCTCAGACCTCTGTAACCATGGAATAAACATCTGGATATAACCCTCTGGCAGAATCCTCTCCTTCTTCTCTCCACCATCGCCAGAAGCTCTCTCTCCTGAGGTAAACGGAGTCCTGACAAGCCTGGACTTGCACCAGTGCCCTGCTGCAATCTCCAGCAGCCAAGGTATCTCTGGGGTAAAGCACCACAGTGCTGCCTTTGGCCCAGTGTCGGATCTCAAGATCTCAGTCCTGAGATGCTGAGCCTCCGAGACCACCCTTGGGGGGCCCGGGAGTCCTGGAATGTTGCCAGAAGTGTCTGGTGGCTGGACTTTGACCCTACACAGGAGACGACAAGGATGAGGGCTTCACCGGGGTGAATGGTGAAGGGATCAGTTAATTAGAGGGTGAGACACAGGGTTTAGGATTTCTGTACAGGGGGGTTTGAAGGAGTAAGATGGAGGAATTGGGGTGTGTCCTGTCCTTCTTCTTCTTCCTCTTCTCCTCCATCTTCTTTGGCCACGGTGGCACCTTTGGATTGGTTATTACTGAGAGTACACCGAGTTATAAGAATAAATGGTATTGGGGAAAAATGATAAATATTGTACACGTAACAAAGGGTATAAAGATAGGTGGCTGCCCTGGAGGGCAGCACAGTGTGCTCATGGCTGGCTGCTGAGCAGAGCTCTGTTTGGCTGAAAGAACATCTTTTAGATAAACAATTAATAAACATAAAAACCGAAAGAAGAACTGAAGCCTCTTCTCGTCCTTCGATACGCGGCTGCCCCAAGGCCACCTCGGGCCTTTCCAGGCCCCTCAAACAGCCGAGATAACCGGACAGCCCAGCAGCAAGGGTCAGAACTGGCCCAGGCACCATCTAACTGGTTATATTGGGATTCCTATTCCAATAGCTGCTGAGCAGAGCTCTGTCGGGCCGAGAGAAAATCTTTTAGATAAACAATTAATAAACACAGAGACCGAGAAAAGAACTGAAGCCTCTTCTGTTCCTTTGCCCCAAGGCCACCCCGGGCCTTTCCAGGCCACCCAAACAGCCAAAAACCAAACAGCCCAGCTCACCCTGTGCTGGGGCACTGCAGGGAGAGGAGCAGGGGCTCAGCTGGCACGTGCCCGTGGTGGGCGAGTAGAAATTCAGGCTGCTCCTTTTGGCCTTCAGGGGGGTTTCCTCAGGTGCCTGAAACAGAGAAAAATGCCAAAAAATTCCGGATGAGTATTGACAAAACCTCTCTGAACTTTTTTTTCCTCCCTAAGTCATTCCTGGCTTTGTGTATTCCCATTATGGAAAGCCTCTGTTAAATGTTGTGCTGGGCTGACTTGGTGCTCATCAAGATTCTCCATCACTTCTTCCTCTCAATAAAATTAATTTGGCTCTAAAAACTAAAAAATCCTTTCAAACACTTTGTCTGCCAGGTTCCATAAAGAAAAAAATATTTTTTTCTTTATATATTTAAAAATATATTTTTTTCCAGGGATTTAGGTATTCTGGCCTGATCACCTCAATGTTCGGGGTTTTTTTAAAGCATCTAAACCAAGTTATTCTTTTTCTTCCAGTAATGAGAATTTAAGACACAAATTTATGTTATTGTATCAAAAGGTATTTCTAATAATTATTTAATTTTTTTTTAAAATTGAAAAAATACAAAGTGAGTCGCTTAAATTCAAAATTTTGTCTGTGGTTCAGGGTTTCAGTATGTCTAATGATGTAAGAGGAATTATTGAATGATGTGAAAGGATTTGTGCAGAGAAGTTTTCAGAAGAACAATTCTGCAGTGCTGGAATCAAACTGGGATTATCTGGGACAGCATGGATGCTGAATTGCAAGGATGAGAAACCGGGGTTTTCTGATAATTTCATGTACAGAAATTAAAAAAAATCCAACCCCAACCTTTACTTCACAACCCCCAAGTGCTGCTGTTGGTCATCACTAGTGGGACTTAGAGCAGATTTTAAAAGATTTTAATGCTGCCCACTTGCTTCTGCCTTGTTTTAGTCCCAAATACCTTAAATATTTTCACACCTCTCATTTATACTCTTGTTCCAGTCTGGCAGCATTTAAACTTCACCTGATGGAAATCCTCACTCTGTCTTGCCACATTCAAGCAGGTTAAAGAAATGCTTCCAATAATCCTTAAATGAAATATACTTTAAATTGAAGTATCAATGCCAATTCAGGGATTAACATGTCATCAAATCTCCTTTTCAACAGGGAGAATCTCCAAACATTTCACTTTTTTTTTTCCTGCTTGAACAGCAGTCACCTCACCCATTTCTGGACATGGATAAGGTTATTTCAAACAAAATTCCTGCAGCACTTACAAGAACAATTTTTATTTGTCAGTAAGATTTTCTCCTCCAGGAGGAAGAATTTTACTCCAGTTATGCAATTTTTTAATGATACCACGCTAAGATTCCAAAAATCTAAAAATACTCATTCCTAATCTGGTAAATTCATGGTTTTGATCCATGGAATGAGAAACTGTTGATAAAAACAGGGAAGGAATAACAGCAAAGATTAAGCATGTATTTCACCCAAACCATGAGCTTACTACTTTCTGTTCCTTTTTTTCTTTCTATAAAGTTATTTAATTTAAATCTTTGACATGCATGTATTGGAGACATGGTGTGAACTAAAAATCCCAGAGCCTCCACTAAAAGTTTCTGTATTCAGGTCCTGAATATCTTCTATATTCAGTTTTCCTCAGCTCTTTGCTGCACAAGCACCTGACTGCAGGTAAGCATGGAGTAAATCTTTTTATCTCATGGGAGGGGATGGCTGTAGGGCAGGAAAAGCATTCCATGGAATTTCAGCTGGACCACTTTACAGAAATTTTACTGCAGAATACAAGAAACAGCTGCTAAATCACAGTCCCAGCTGCATTCTGACAGAACAAGTTGGGTAATGGTACTCTAAGCTGCTAATTAAACTGTTAATGATTTATTTTTGGTGCCACTGTGATATTTTGCCACCTATAATAATAAGTATCCAGAATTTTTTTTAAAAGCCCAATTTCTGCCCTGCTCAATACCACTGAGGGCCCCAAATATATATATATATAGCACATACAAAAACCTCTTGGCATGGAGATTTATTGAGAGCTCGTTTGCTGACCAGCTCTTTCTCCCTGCACTTCTCCAAAATTTCCCTTCCTTTGCACCCTGCCATGCCCCAGCTGCAGCAGGAGCCACTGTGGGAGGTGACAAAGGGACAAATGTCACCACATGCTGGGGCTGCATTCCCAACCAGCAGCAGCAGCAGCACAATTTGATTTTGGTTGTGCTAAGTGCAGTGAAATCAATGGCAGTGTTAGGAGTTGATTGTTTCATTATGCCAGATTAGCTGAGGGAGGTAATTACAGCCCCGACATGAAAATGCCTTTAATGTTTTCATTTCAGTTTTGCAGTTTCTAATATGCAGATTACAGCATTATCATAATTCCATATTGTCACATGTACAATTACATGGCAGAACGTTTGCTTCCCAGGATAATGGAGCTAATTTCTAATAAATGATTTCACCAAGGATCTTAACTCATTCAGCTCTTGGGTAAATAGTGGTGGCAATAACAATGTGCACATTTTTCAAGTGATTCATGCAGATGTACATTACTTAACGCCAGGCAGTTCTGTGACAAATGAAATACAATCAATTTTACACTAATATTTGCAGCAGTAATTTTGTGCTTTAAGATTTGCCCAGACAACATCCAATCTGTAACAGCATAAAGGCAGCTAAAATGAAATAGATTGTTTATATCCACATTTATTTCTGCACACAGATATATGTACATATATATTTATACAGCCCAGATGGCTCCACACATCAAAAAATACTTACATTATCTTTTTTAACAGTGTCCAAATTTAATGCTCTCTTAACCCTGCAAGAGAAAAACAAGGACAGGTTTTATGGTCACGTAGACACAAAGATTTCTGTTAGCAAGGTCTGTAATTGATAATGCTAAAGACAATTTCCTTTTTTGGTTTCACATTTACTGATGGCATCCAAAGCAAATCCATTCCCTGAATGTTGCTTGTTTAGGAGGATTAAGTGTTTGCCTAAGAAAATCTGATTCTCCATTTTATACCAGAGATAAAATCCAGGCACTGAAGTGAAATCATGCTGAGTATTTATCTTTTCTCCAAGGCTATAAACAACAAACCCCCCTCCAAAAGCATTTCCATTTACATACCTTCTGAGCAAGGCTTGGAATTATTTTGCCATTAGCCGAAATAATGTTTAAGACATTTAAGACAGAGGTACAGGCAAGGTGAAAAAAGTAGTTTTTCCCATCATTTTAGCTCTTAACATGATTCAGTGCCAGCAGGCTATGGCTTAACAGGGGAACAGATGCTCTCTGCCTTTACAGGTCCCCAAACCATCAGAAAGTGTTTGCTTCCCTTCTTCCCTCTCCTGATTCAGGAACATGCCAAGCTCTCTCTGCAAAATCTGCTCCTCTGAACTGGATGCCCAGCTGTTAATGGCAACACTGGAAGAGGAAAAGCTGAATATTTATAATACTTTATATGGTACAGCTGTCTGCTAAAGAGCAGTCATCAAAATTTTATTGAATGCAGGCGAAATGCTCCAAGGAAAGAAAGGTCAACATAAATTAAGACTATTTTTCCCAGAGACAACTGAAACTTTTTAAGCACGTTCCTAAATCTTAACAATAGTTTAAAGCGTGATGTAAAACGATGAGAAAAGAAAAAATCTTTGTAAGAACAGTCCCCAAGAAACAGATATATTATACTGAATTAAACAAGGTTTGGAATATACATCATATTTCAAGAACTTAGTTCAGTTTTCATCTTGGAAAAAGAATGTTTTGCCTTGTAAGGAATTTAGATGACCTCATTCCAAACATATCCTTTTCAAATTTATGCTGCTATTCCAAAACTGTAAATTAAAGGATTGGGAAAATAGAATATGAAACACATTTTTGATCTGTAACTCTTATATGAAAACTGTTTTACAGCTATCTCTATTACAAAAAGGGGAAAAGAAATATCCTGTCTTTAAAAAGCCAAGTAAACAGGTAACATTTAAATTAAAAAGGCCTCTGAAATCCTGGCCAAAGGGCAGCCAAAGCTGCAACAGTTTGATGGAATTCTTTACAATGTATTTCTTTTTTAAAGAGAACCCCATATAGCTGAAGGAATCCCGACTCCATTACAGCTTCCAGCTCGTGGCAGCAGAGAAAAATTCCATTTATTAATGCACCCACACTGCAGGGCTGCTCTGGGGGCCAATGCATTTGCATGTTCCACGTTCTGATGGAAGTTTTTATGGCAGGTGTCAAAAGGAGCTGAAAGCCAAAGGAAATCAGGAGCAGGATCACAGCTGTGGGATGAAATAAATGAGAAACTACATGAAAATCCCACTGAGTTATAAACACTGAGAGCATTTCCTAGGGGGAAAGCTGGGCACTGATGAAAGCCTCGTTCTTTGAAGTCTGTCAAATATTGTGTACAGCAACAGAGCAGCACACAGCCCACACTTCCCTCTGCAGGCACCCTGAACTGTGGGGGCAGACAGGGAGCCCCATTCCGAGCCCTTCAGCGTTGGAAAGAGCTGGAATGTTGTGGAATTCTATTGGAATTCTATTAGAAAATAGGATTTTAGCTTTAGGAGGTCAACCTTGCCTTGTGCCACCCAACAGCCCGCCTTGCTTGGGGGCTTGTTCTCACTGATTGTCTTTTCCATGCCATAATGTGAGAAGTTAAAGCAAAATAATTTAAAATTGCTGCTCCAACTCTACACACAGACCCCTGAAGCCAAATTCATTCCAACTCCTCACATGAAAACCCTGTTGGCTGAACTGTCCTCTCTCAGATCTTCCAGAAGAAGAATGTGGGGGGAAAAACCAATACATGCAGACAGAACTCCTTGAGTATTTTAGGAAACAACATGAAGAGCACCATTTTTAGTTTGGTTTATTTTTTTTTTAGATATAGCTCACTTTGCCTGTGGTGCAGAACCAAATGTCAGAGTGGAACAAGAAAAGGAGACAGAAAGATGGGGCATTTGTGGTGAGAGTATTCAGCCCGAGTTTCCTACCCCTGAATTAGCCTGACAAGGCTTAATTTATTTTGTTAATCATGCAGAGTATGATGGCACACGTTTACAGCCAGCTGTATAACCTGCAGGGATTATTTTTAATATTTATCAGGTTAAAGAACTTTCTTTATTGATCTCCAGAAGCCCACGATGAGCAGAGATACACAAGAGCAGCACCAGACTTACATGACTTGATTAATGACTTACTGCTTGATAAATTGCAAAATACAGGAGAAAAATGAGCAGGATTTATTCCCACTGGAGACAAAATGAAGAGATACAGCCTGATGGGAAATGGGCATGGGGGTGTCATGCCCTGATCTCCACAGGCCTGCAATTCCTTCCCACCTCTCTGCACACCAAGTGTGTGTGAATCTATAATTTAGTCACTGCTGTAATTGTAGTAAATCCTGTTGAATCACTTTATAAATATTAAATCAGTCAGTGATTAAGTGCTGCTAAACTCTTTTGCACCTGTATCTTTTGTATCCATATCCTTGTCCCCGTGACCCTTTTGCATCCCTGGTCTCTGTGTAAATCCTTATAAATTTATTCTAATCCCATTTTGCTGTGTATGCTCCCTCTGTGTAGGGAGCAACAGAGTGAACCTTGACATCAAACTCTGTTGAAGCCACACTTTCACAAATTCATACCAAAATCTAGTTTTTTTTGTCAATCCCTTTAGTGGTGGCCAAGGGAGGGGTCAGAGGATGGACCAGGCTTTGCCCAGAAATGGGCAGAAAATGAGATTCCACCTGGATGTGAGGAAGAAATTCTTTCCTGTGCAGTGACTGAGCACTGGAACATGTAGGGGGGATAGAATATAAGTAAATAAAGGTAGTATAGAATGTAATCTTACCCCCTAAAGAGTGTCAACTGAGCAAATTATTAAGGATTAGGAGCAGGCCTCATGTTACCAGGCCATACCTGTAGCCAATAAGAAGAGTGTTATAAAAGAGTGGGGTGGTGGGAGCTGGAGTCAGTTGGCTGCTGCAAGGACAAGGAAGAGTCAATGCATAGAGGAGCTGCCTACAAGAAACATCAAGGAGGTATTCAACTCTAGCAATATGGAACTCTTGCAGTGTAATGTAATGGAGCTTTTGCAATATAATGACAACAGGAACAGATTGTTCAGAGATGTGGAGTCTCCCTCACTGGAGATATTCCAGACCTGCCTGGATGCCAGCCTGTGCCATGGGCAAGGCGTGACCCACTGTGGGTCCCTTCCAAACTGAACCATCTTGTGATCCTTCATCTTCCCCCCTCCCACACAGCCCCACAGGTGTTATCCATGCTATGTAGAGATATAGAATCAGAATAACTGGGACTGGAAGGGATTGCTGGAGCTCATCCAGTCCAAACCCCTTGCCAAGGCAGGGTCACCCAGGCTTTGAATGTCTCCAGAGATGGAGACCCCAGAGCTCTGCCACCCTCAGCGCGCAGCAGCTGTTCCTGATGTTGAGGTGGTACTCGTTGTATTTTAGTTTACAGCCATTTCTCCTCGCTGGGCAACTGTGAGCAGAGCGAGCCCCGACCCCTCAGAAATGCAGAATCCAGAGAGGATCCCCCACAGCGGCAGTACCGCCCGCAGCGCTGCCCCAGGAGCCACCGCCGCCAGTACTTCCCGGTCCGTTTCCATAGGGAAACAAATCCCGCCCGCCGCCAGCATTTCCCGGTCTGTTTCCATCGGGAAACAAATCCCGCCCCTCGCCAGCCGCTCCTCCCTCCCGGGCCCGCTCTGAGGGCGCTTCTCCCCTACGGAACGCGCTCCGGAGCCGCGGCGCGCCGGGAGAAGCGCTCCCCTCACGGAGCCCGCGGGAACCGACCCGCTGCCGTGAGGGGCCGGGGCGAGAGGAGAGAGCACAGAGAGAGGCGAGAGAACAGAGGAAGGGGAGAGAGAGCGGACGGAGAGGGAGAACGCGCTGCCCCGCTCCCCAGACACCTACGACATCCCGGAGCCGTTCCCGCCGCCTCCCCTTCGCAGCTCCCGCCGTGTGCCCGCCAAACGCCGCCGGCTGGAAACGGCGCCGAGGGCAGGGCGGGCCGGGGCGGGGCCGAGGAGCCCGGCAGGGCTGCGGGGCCGAGACCGAGAGCCCCGGGACCGACACCGAAGCCGAGACCGAGAGCGGTGTCCGTGTGGGCTCGCCGGGTCCCGCTGTGCGCGGTAGGAGCCGGGCCGGGGCCGGGGGTGTTCGGGCGGCGGGTTCGGGGCGGCCGAACGCACCCCAGGAGTCCCTCAGGGATCGCTGAGCGGGGCTGAGGGAGTGAAGGAGGGCTGGTTCCCCTCAGGGCTGGGGGAAGGGGATTATAATTTTCTTTTTTTTTTTTTATGGTGGGTGGCAAATGTAGCCCTTGAAGCCTCCTGTACCCACTAGGGAGGGAGGTGATGGGATCCATACGGGAGAAGTTTCCTTGTCTCAGGTGGATGGGGCGGGAGCAGGGCAGAGCTTCCCCGTGCCAATGTGGGTTCTGTGTGGGTGAGCCTGTGAGTGAAGGTCAGGTGTGCCATGGAAGGTCTGACTTTGGGCATCAGGAGGAATTTCTTCCCAGAAAGGGCGATTGGACATTGGAAAAGGCTGCCCAGGGAGGGCTGGAGTCCCCATCCCTGCCGGTTTCCAAGGGAGGACTGGGCATGGGGCACAGTGCTCTGGGCTGAGAATACTGCACTGATTTGGGTTGGAAGGGCCTTAAAACTCATCCAGTTCCACCCATGGGCAAGGACTCCTTCTGCTATCCCAGGCTGCTGAAACACCCATCCAGCCTGGCCTTGGGCACTTCCAGGCATCCAGGGGCAGCCACACCTTCCAGGGAGAAGTTTCTTCCCAGTCTCTAATCTAAACCTACTCTCTCCCTGTTTGGAAGCCTGGGCTGGATTGCTCCCCTCCGTCTGTTTTTCTGAAGTGCCATTTACCCATACAAATGTCCCAGCCTAAGCCATGGGGCTGCTGGCAATGCTGTCACCGAGCCATTGCTCACTGGATTTCCCAGTGATGAATTGGCAGCACTGCCTGGCCCCATAACAAATATCTCAGTAATGGCAAGTCCAAGGACTACAAACAAGAGTTCACATTTTCTAAAAACTGGTTGCTGGAAAATTAACATTTCTTCTTGTTCTCCTCCTTGCCTTTCTCCCCAGTTCCACTCAGTGTGTGTAGCACTGGTGCTTCATTATAGTGACACCCGTGTGCGGGAGCCAGGCTGTGCCAGGGGGTCCCTGTGGGGTCCTTCTGGTGCCTGTGCAATATTAAAGTGTCAGGGAGTTACAAATTGGGTACTTCATCCTTGATAAGCAATTATTATCTGCCTTTCCCAAGTGGGAAAGATCTGTATAACTCAACAAGGTGCCAGTGATTGAGGCCTCCTGAGTAAAAATCCAATGAGTCCTGAAGGGGACCCTGGGATGGTGTTGTCTTGTTGCTGAACTTGAGATATTCCATTTATTATCCTGGAATATATTTCCTGAAGTCAACATTGGGTAAAATAATACAAGAAGCTGTTAAAGCAACAGCACAACAGGATTTAGTGTCCCTCTGTGATGGCCTTCTAAAAACCTTTATCACCCCTGGTGGAAGCAGAAAGCTGCTGTCAGAGTTTGCTGACCATTGCTGAGCAAACAGCATTGAATTGTTTCAATAATTGAGAAAAAAATATGGTTTTGGTTTTTTCCCATTTATTTATAACGGTATAGGCCTTGGATATAAAAGGCCTGTGTTGCTCAAAGTTTTATGCATCTTTATTTCTATTATTTATATTTAGGTAACTCTAAGAAATAGAATTCTGTGCTTTACCTGGCATTTTTTGAGGTTAAGAATTCCAATTTTGACCAATATTATTATTATCCATATTTTTTGTTGAGTTATAAGACTAAAAAGAGAAAACATAGATGGCAAAGCCTTGTTTCACAGATAACATGAAAGCATGGTTTTGTGCTTTCAAAAATCAAAACTACATAATATTTATATAATACTATAATACTCAATATCATAATATCAAATATCTGCACCTATATAAAATACAGTGATTAATATCAAATATCTACACCTATATAAAAAATAGTTAAATTCAACTTTTTACTGCCAATGAAGGATAAACTGTGAATAATAAGTAGAGCTCAAACTCCTTCTGCTTGTGGCTCTCATGGTGCTTCCCTACAAGTGTAGATAAAAATTCCCATCCCAGATCTAGAGAAAAGAAAGGATATGAGCTGGATGTTTGGGTAATTGGGCTAGTCTGTGTTTCAGAGGACAAACAGAGGCATTTTTAAGACAATTGCAAATTCTAACTGGAATTTCATCCCTCACAGGATGGCCAGCACTCCTGGGAATCAGAAATCCACACTCTCAGGAAATTCCCAAGGGAAGAAGTCCCAGCATGCAGAAGAAGCCATTTTTTACATGAACTGCAGAGCAGCTTATCTGGCTGTCTTAAAAAGCAGCTTGGAAAATATTAAATCAAAAGAGCAGCTCAGTTTAGGTAATGATTGATTGAATCTTTTCCCCTTTAACTCTTACATGGGATGATTGCAGTGTGTGCATAAACTCAGTGACTTGTTTAAGGATTTGAGAGTAGTTTTGGATGCTGGAAGTGAGAATGCCAGACAGAGGTGTTTTATTGTAGATTTTTAATTATAGATTTTATTTGTAAATCACCAGTAGGAAAGGTCTCAGCTCAGTTTAGGGTGTGCCTCTGTCCTGGCACAGAAAACCACAGAAAATCCAAATTCCATAAGGATTCTCACTTCTTATCTCAACTCCTCCTGAGTTACTGAATTACTTTCATAGACTGGAATCTAAAACTCTCATTTTTTTGTCCACACTATATTTGTGTATAAGTGGTGGTGGTGTCAGCAGCACAACAGAAAAAACAAATCTCTGACTGCTTCAGCTGCACTGAATAAGGCTGTTGGTAGGAAATGAAAGCTGTGGGGCTTTGGTTTGAAAACTTCAGGAATTTCAAAGGGAAATGAGAAAAATTTACCTGAAAAATGGAAGTTGGTTTCTTAATAATGTATCTTAGTGACCAGGTAAGATAAGGAAAGAGTAAGGTAAGACTGAGTAATAAATAACCTCAGTTTTGAGGGAGGTTTCATTATGGCAGATAAAATTCCTCAAGCAAATACAATTCCAGCTTTGCAGTTTCTTGGGGTTATGGGATTGTGTGCTCTGTTTGGGTGATGATTTTTTTTTTTTCCTTAGAGCATTTTTGTTCTTTTTAGAAAGGTTTTCCATGGAAACCACCACTGTAGAAGCTGAGTGCAACTGATTGTTTCCCTTCAGCAGAACGTGAAATTCCACCCATTACCAAGCATATTCCTACACTTGGTGCTCTGCAGGCTTTCCCAGCTGCAATAAAAGGGCTTTTATGGCATCCTAATGATAGTTTGGGATAATCTGGATTTTAACAGAGGGGTGGTGTGAACAAATGTCATCTCTCTAATAAATGCTTTGGCTCCCAGCTTATCCATATGCCACTTGGCTACACAGCAAATGTTTGGGCATTTTGCTTTCAAGGTCAACTTAGAGAGGGCAGTTAATTGTTTAGACTCTCAATCCTTCCAGAGATATTTAAGGATTTATTTTAGAATTTGTAAGCTTGGAGAGTTAAAGACTTTTATTTAATCTTAATTCAATTTTGGCATTTCTCAAACGAGCGGTGCCAATGTTTAAACCCCTCTTGCTTCATGAAGTTTGGCTGATATTCCAAACTGAAGTGCTCACTGAGAGATTGGCCTTGGGAAATTTTATTTGTAGGAGTTTTGCTGATCTCCAAGCAGTAGCTTAATTTCCTGTCTGTTGTAATATTACTGGAGTGATTTAGCAGAATCAGACCATAAAGAAATGTAAATAAAAGGTGCAGCCTCATGGAGCTCTCACAAATACAAACTGGGAGGCATGGAGGGAATGGAAAGTGCTGATCTCCCTGGAGATATAAAATTAAAGATTGTGTATTTGATGGAGATCTGTCAAATATAATAAAAGGTGCAGTCTGATGGAGCTCTCACAAATACAAACTGGGAGGCATGGAGGGAATGGAAAGTGCTGATCTCCCTGGAGATATAAAATTAAAGATTGTGTATTTGATGGAGATCTGTCAAATATAATATTGTGCTGCACTGAACTCCAGGAGAGTGCCAGGTGTAACACCCATGGCACTGGTGGTATCATTTTTCCCTTAAAATTCATGTATAATTTGAATTGATAGGTTCAAATGTACAGGCATGACAGAAAATGTTGTCTCAGATCAATTCTACTCCAGATTTCAGTTCTTGGCAAAGAAAGTGCAAAGATGATGTTGGTCTTAGTATAAATAGGATCTATAATGTGCAGACTTAAAAATAATATATTAATGATATTGAGACACTGGATATAGGCTGAGTTTTACACTTGAGACTGAGTTCATAGACATATTGATATTTTAAATAAGATCATAACCAAAACTTGTCCTACAGACCCACTTTTCTCTTGGAGTAATTTGGCTTTAAAAAAAATCTGAACATGGAAAGTTCAAGGATGTTTGGAGAAAACTCCTTTTCTAACAGCTGGAATATATATGTAATATTGTGTTTTATTGTTCAGTACTTCAGCAGGCTGGAAGAAATCCTTCTCAGAAGACCATTAACAAATACTGGACTTCACAAACATCTTCACTGAATTTTGATGATTTCTGTGCTATTTTAAAAAAAGAAAAGCCAGCTACAAAAACTGAACTGCTCGAAGCATTTGGTAAAATAGACACAGATAAAGCTGGATATATTTCACATGATGAACTTTGTAAAATTCTTACAACAGTAAGTATCACTAGAAACCTAATTATCCATCCTTAATTAGAAGAGATTTTGGAAATTAGATGGTACTGGGAGCTGGGATTCTCCATTTTATGGAAGATTTTCATGGTGGGTTTCCAATTCCATAAACTGATACAGTTGATCTCTTTGACATTGTAAGGACAAAGTTTTAAATTATTTTGACCTCTGTTTTCATGATTCAAATCCAAATCTGTGGAAATCTATTGCAGGATAAGATTCTCTGAAAGAATATAAAAAGGCTTTTCCTTTGTTTATGGAATTTGTGCTGTAGGTGAACAAGATCTTGATTAGGAACCCAAACTGAGCTGGTTTTTTCCTTGCAGAGAGGTGACAGAATGACCTGGGAGGAAGTGACCAGCATCACTAAACAAGCTGATTTTAACTGCAATGGCAAACTTGACTACAACAAGGTAAGGCCAAGAGTGATCTTTGTTCCTGTGTTATTGACAATATGAGTGTTAGTGATGCCCTTACCCCAGGATTCTAAATTTTGGACTGAATAAGCAGCCCACAAAGATTGGTACATAAATATTGTAATGAATGAAACCATACAAATGAAACCATACAAAAATATGGTTTCATAGGGGGAAAGCTGGTAAGAATCCTGTGTAAAATTCAGTCTTCCAATATGTATAAAGGAAGAGTTGAAAGTCACAATTTTTGTTCAGTATTTGGACCTCCCTGAAGCATAGCTGCATTTTACTGTGATACCTGAGTGGTTGTCCTGATTAATGAAAATTAAAATTATGTTGGGCTTGAAGAGGAAATGCATTCCATCCGCTGAGCTGTGCTTTCCTAGCTAATGCTACATTTTACTCCTTAAAGCCTTTTGGGAAATGCAGCTTGGTGAGTGAAATATTCTTTTTCCTCTCTGCAGTTCTGTGAGCTGTACCTGAGCACCAGGGAGTGGTGCTGCAAAGCTGCCAGGGCCAGGCTGGAATCCAACCCTCTGCTGAGGCAGCAGCACCTGGGGAACCAAACTGGGACTGTCCCTGAGGGGGTCACACTGCCATCCCCCAAAAAACCTCACAAACTGCCTAAAGGTGTTTATAGTTCTGATATTTTATGTTTTCTTTCTGTTGGAGGTGAAGCTCTGGCTCAGTTGAGTGTTGAGCAGTTTTGAATTTTGAGCAGTTGAGTTTTTGTTTAGCTTTTCTCAGATTACTGAAGATTTTATGGATGAAAATAATTTCTACTGTGGCAATCTATTGAAGTTGGAAGGGAGACGACCCACCTTGCATTGGTCAGCCATCGACTCCAATTTATTAATTTATTCATCAATCAGGCACTTTTTATAGCAGTGTTAATTCACTTCATGCATATTGCAATCAATACTTTTAGCTTCACCAATATGCGTCCAAGAGATAACACACCAACCCTCCTTATGTTTCCAATACCAAGATTTGGGTTCTCAAAATTATTCTTGCTTTCCCAAAACAGCCAAAGATAGAACATCCACTTGTTATGAGAAAGCTGCCTGAGAACTCTGATGTGCAAGGCTCTCAAGGCCTTCATGTTTGCCACTTTTACCTGTAATTAAAAATAACCTGAGAACCTCTGCTGTTCACAGAAGCAGGCTGTGAGAACCTGCTCCTCACAGCTGCCTTCTAGGCCATCCCTGAAAAAATCTCCAACAGCAATCACATCAATGTGTCAGTAAAATATACTCAAATGGCTGCATCTGTGAAACTCACAAATCCCTAAGGGTGGATTCTGTTGATTTTCACCATCCAGAGGGAAGAGAGAAAATGAATATTCAGGTGTTGCAATAGAGGCAAATTATTTCCCTCCTAGACAAGGATTAAACCCTAAACATTTCTCAGTAAGCTGCGTGTTTGTTTCAATTATTCAGGTTGTTTTCAAGCACAATTAATAAGTTGTGGACAGTTTAATGTCCTTGGAATACTTCAGAACCTTCCCAAACTGGAGAAGCTCCACAGGGAATGGGCTGCAGAGGCACCAAGTATGGAAATTTTGGGATGTATTTTGTGCTGCTTCAAATCCAAGAGGTGCAAAAATGACACAACAGTGATGAGGGGAAGTTTTCTGATGAAGCTTTGTAATCCACTTTTCTTTGTGCTTTTAAATGCAAAATTTATGATAAAAAGCACTGGGAGAGGGTTGAAATAATGTAACTGTAATTAAATATTTTTGTTTCTAGGTGACAGCAGAGCTCCTTCAAGACCTTCATCAGCTCAAAGCAGCAAAGCTTCCAGCTCCACCACTGTCACTGTGGCTGCCAGCAGCAGCAGGGACACAAAGCTGATTATTGAGCCTGACACAATGAAGGTATCACACTGGAATGATGGTGTTTTCCTCCAGGCACCTGTGTTGTTGCATTTTAAAGAAGCTAAAAAATCAGAGAAAAATGGTGGCTTATGTTTTATTAACAGTTTGTCAGGGGCAGCTATAAACTACTGAGAGATTTCTTGATATTATTATGAACATTTTTATATACTGTTGGTTTTGCTGGCAACAAGTTATTGGAAATAATTTTTCAGGTGTGAAGGTTTAATAGAACAAAATGTGTTTTTATAAATGAAACCACTGTTGGAGAAAACAGTTAATGACTTCTTGAGAAATTTAAAATTGAATAATTTATTAGGTTGGTGAGAACTTTAAATGCTTAAGTAGTCTGAAAGATTGTGTATCATAAACCTTTGCATGAAAGGTAATTGGAAATAAATAACAAATCTGTGAGCATATTTAGTTTCTTGGGCATTGCTTGGTAAATAGATGCTATAACCTGAAAATATTGATTTTTAGTTAGACTAATATGTTCTATCAGTATTTTCTTTTCAATAAATCACTCATTCAATACAAATTCCTGGGGGAGAGAGACAACAAAGTCACTTTGCTAAGTCAATATTTGTAGAGTGTTAATATTGATCTCTTTCCCTTTGTTTTCCCTTTCTTGACTGAACCTTTACTAGTTTTCTTTCAACAGAAAATAATAGCTGTAGAAATAGGAAACATGAACTGGGAACTGCTGGGATCCATTAAAAATGAGCACCTGGAGATTCCTGTATGAAAGGGAAAAAATGGCTCTGGCCACAGAGTGTAACTGCTGCTGGCAAACTGAACTGATTGGCCTCAGGAGCTGCATTTTTGTTTCAAATCACAACTCTGGGTTTGTTATTGAACTCTGAAGTCCTTTCCATCTTCCCCATTGCTGTTCACTGACATTTGCTCTGTATTCAAATTTCCAAACATCATCTCCCAGGGCTTCTGTGCACTCTGGACCTCCATGCAATTTAACCTGCAATCTCACCTTGTTCAAACATGATTTGGGGTGTATAAAACCAGCACACACTTCCCCAGGATTGAATTATTTTTCTTTCTGCAAGCCAGTAAAAACTGACTAAAAAAAAGATATTGATTAGTATTGCTTGGCATCACCCAAAACCTGAAATCAATCAATAAACATGGAGAGTTTTATTTCCTATTAATTAAATATTTCCAATTAATAAAATCATGTCTTAATAATATTAATATAATTATATATAGTCAATATAGTATAAATTAAATATTTCCTATTAATAACTTATTTTTTTTAACTTCATTTTGCACAATGCAAGCTCTGCCAGCATCAATGAATAAATACCCAGGGGTTTTATTTTTGGTGTGAATGCAAATCCACCTCCCAAAATTCTTTTTATTTGTCTTATATCCAAGAATTTTATTTTATATTTTTGCTGTTCACATGGCTTTCTGTATAAAGAAGAAAATATTGCCCACAGGAGCAACACCAAGTTTACATTTCTGACAGAGGAAAACAGTGAAAGTCAGAACATGGTGAAATGCCTAAAACTAAAAACCCTTAGAAAATTCTTCTCAATCATTGCTTTTTATTAGAAATTGTGCATCAATGTGTGAATATTCAATATTAATTGAAATGTCAGTAGCAGTGACCAGCAGCAGGTGCTGTCTAACATTTCTAACACAAACATTTCCCACTTCAGCCTTTATTTAACAACTTTTGTTCTGCTTTGAAGTAACAGAGGAAAATCCAAACAGAAAATCCTCTTTTAGTTTCCTGCTCTTACCTGTTTGGAATTTGATAATTTAGGATTTCTGGCACCACACCACAGTAACAGGATTTGATTTCCTAAAAGGAAAGTATAAAGGTTTTGTCCAACAGTTTTGGCAGGTATCAAACTTGGAGCAAACAACCACTTATTTCAGATGTGTTGAGTTTGAAGACAAAAAATCCATTTAAAAAATTTCCTTTTAGATGAAGTCAGGAGTCATGAAGTGATTTTAAATTTATTTATTTATTTATTTATATTTTATTTAATATATTTATTTATATATTAAAATAAGCAGTTTAGGAATAGCAGTGGAAATGGTCCAAGAGGCTGAAATCCATGCTGGAATTCTGTCACTGATTTATGTTGATCCCAGCTCCCATTTTCCACTTTTTGACTGACACAACCCCACCTGTTGCTGCATATTCAACCCTCACTATTAAATCCCAGGAATATTTTGTCTCTGACCACTTTTTTCCTAATTATTTTTTATGATTTGTCCTCATTTTCCTTGTCCTGTCACTACAAATCCTGTTCCATGGATAAAGAGGAGTATAAAATTATTGGATGGATTTGTTAATTAGATTTATTTTGCTCCATAAGTTTGGCCAGGGGTTGATCTCTGACTTAAGGATTATCCCTAAAAACTTCTCCTGCAGGTTGTGCCCACAATGAAAAGATTTTGGGAAATTATAGGAGAGGGAAGGGACTTGGACAGGGCTTGGCCACCCCACTTTATTTTTAATTAATCTTTGTCATTTCCACAGCCAATTTACTCTGAAAGTCTTTTAGAACTTCTTGAAAAAAAAAAAAAACCTTAATTTTTTTAAAAAAATTCTAAACCTCCAAAGAACAGCAGAAAGGGAGTTGCAAAGTGTATAATGTTGGTATTTAAATTGCTCCATGTGTCAGCTGTTTGCAAGTATAATCAGCAGAATCCTCATGGCAATTCCAATGGAATTTTTTAGCTATAGGAGCATTGGGTAATCTCTGTGCTTTTCAGGCATTGTCACAAGTGAAGCAAAATTTCTCTACAAAAGGACTATTGGGGATTATTTTCTTTAATAAAAGTATATTGATGCTGTATCTCATGCCATGCTTTATGCAGGGTTTACTCAATAATCCAATCAGTTAACATTTCAGAGAAAGCACTTTAATCTTCATCCAAAATGAAGAAAACCCTGAATATTTGCTTGGTTTGCAGGAATGGCAATGTGCACAATCCAGAGGCTGCTTCTACCTGGAGGAGAATGGGGAAATCATCAGTCACAAGTACAGGCTGCACTTACCCCAGAGCTCTGCCCTTTGTGTCACCATCAAACCTTTCAGGATTCCCCAGGCACAAGGTCAGTGGGTTTAGATTTCATTTTCTTCTCCAAGCCACCACTTCTCTCTAAGATTTACCACAGGGCTCCATCCAGTTGCTACACTGGAATTATTTTTTCCCCCAAGTATAATATTCCCTTTTTAATCCCATAAAACAGGAGCCTTTAAACCTCAAAATTGTTTTAAAGTCACCTGGGCTGGCTTTTTTAAAATTCATTTGTGGGGTGTGTAACTATTCCTTGATATTGTTCACCCTTAATGATAGAATTATTTTATCAATAATTCTGTATTTATTTTTATTAATTATCTGTAAGCCAAGGCTTGGAACAATTTATCTGCTTGGCCTAAATAGTACAAAAATCCCAGTAGTATAGAATAGAATTTTTTCCCATTTTTCATCACAGGGATCAATAAATACCATGGGAATATCTATTTTGAGATGCAAAGAAAACCAATTTAGGGCCATTATTATTATTATTATTATGCATTTTTGGGATATTTTTCTTTTTAGGAAAACCTTGTCCTTGGTTGTCAGTGGATACAGCTTTGTTTATTCTGAAGGAAAATGAAACCCAAGAGAATTTACAGCTTGTGAGCTTTACTGAACTCCAGAACAAAGAGGTTAGAGATTTTTGGTGTATTCCTATTTTAATTGTTATTTTTGTGTGTGTGTGTGTGAATTCCTTAAGTTTGGAAGGAAATTCCAGCTGTACCCAGAATTGCTGAGTTGCTGGGTACATTTACATGTACATTACATTTATGGAGCAGAATAAACCTAATTAACAAATCCATCCAATCATTTTATATTCATATTTATCCATATTTACAGCTACTCTGTAAAAACTCAGTTGTATTTCTGCACCTTCAAACACAACATTTCCAAGGCAAAATTTGTTTAAATTCAAGGAAATTTTCTTTCTCCTTGCCATTTGAACTTCATAGTGTACAGAATATTCTTCTCCTGGGGGAGAAATAAGAGAGCATGAATTTATTTTCCCCTTGATCCTCATCTCTGTGTTTTTCTAACTTTTATTCTAAGAGATTCACTATTTTTTAACCTTTTAAGTGGTATCACACAGCCAATTTTTTTAAGGAGACAACCCAGCATTCCCAGGGTTTTCAAATTTCCAAGTAATGAATTTTGTATGAATATTACTGGCAACAACAGAGGTATAATTTGAGAATTTCTTACAAACTTTTCTGTTTTCCTTTAAGAGCAGATGTTTGGCTGGAGAGGAGAGCTTGGAGCTGGGGTTTATTGGCTGCTCCCTTTCACAACTGGCTGCAGGCTGAGGAAAGGAAAAACCCAAATTTCTGGAGAAGCCAAACTGGTGTGGAGGGATGAAGATGGAGAGCTGGCTCTCACCAAAGAATTCCGGTGAGTTTTATTCCTAAACGTGGGAATAAAAATCTCCTTGCAGCTAAAATGTGGCTTTTTAAATCTGGATTTTCCTGGAGTATTTTTTGTACAGAATAATCTCCAACAGACTGGACAGTTCTTGGCAGTGCTATGAGACAGTAAAGGGAAGTGGAAGCCTTTGGAAATAGTTTGGCCTTTTCTCACCCCTCAGAGCTGCTTTGTTGGATGTGTTTGAAACCATTGATCTGGATGGGAATGGCCTCCTGAGCCTGGAGGAGTACAACTTCTTTGAGCTCAGGACAAGTGGGGAGAAGTGTGACCAGGAAGCCTGGGCTGTGTGCAAGGGTAAGTTCATTTCTGTGCTAATTAAAGCTCTCAATTAACTTCCAAGCTGGATAGGACTGGATATTCTGTACCTATTCCAAGAACGTGTGGAGATATTTTTCTCTTCCTCCTTTCTTTTTCTTTTTTTCCAGTCTCCTGTCTTTGCTTTGCTTCATTCTGCTCTGTGTGCCACTGACCTTCTGCTGAGAAACTTCTTCCCCTTCCTAATTGTTTGTAGCTGCCAAAACCTGCAGGGTTTGTAATGCTGGATCCTGTGGGGAAGGAAACTGCCACAGGTATTTGTTTAATCCATCTCCTTTTGCAGATTGGGCTGGTGCTGCTCTTTTTATCTCACAAAGTGTGGAGAGGGACATTTAATTAGGGACATTTAATTAGTGTGGATCTGATGCTACAAATTGGCATCCAGAGTTTTTGTGGGTTGCCAGTGTCTCCTTTTATAATTCCATGTCATGTTTAACATAATTCCTTTGGAAGCTGTGGCACATTGGCCAAAATATTTTAAATCTGGCAAGCCCTATTAATGATGTCTTCCCAAACCACTCTGAGGTATCAGAATTTTTCCTAACTGATGGAGAACTCCTACAAAAACACATTTCTAGGGCTGAATTGATGCTTGGATGTGCTTTCCCACCCTCGATGGCTTTGTCAGGGTGGTACAAGTAGGAGGGGTGGAAATGTGGGAATAAATAAGAGGGGAAGGAGGAGGAGCTGGGGATGTTTCAATCAGAGGAAGGGTTCACACAAATATCATCAATCCTGACACCAAAGTTCAAGCCATTTATTACAGCATCTGTACCCTTGGATAGATTTATTAAATTGTAATCCCTTTTTAATAATATATAGTAAAGATTTAGCATTGTTATGGAGATGAGAAAACCATTTTTAAAAGTCCCTGACATGAGGACATTTCAATTATGTGTTTGCTGACATGACAGTGGTGGATCTATGATATTCTCCCCAGAGAGGGGTGTTAGGATTACTGGAATTTTATTGCTTTTTAGGAACTAAGTAAATCATTTCTGTATCAAGGACCTGAAGCATTCAAGGTGCTGGCTCCAGCTGCCTTTCATTTCCCATTCCTGAAATACCCCATTCTGCAAAGCTCAAACTTTCAGGAAAAAAAATCAATATAAATTATTTTTGTTTTGAAATCTCCCTTTTTTGGGGTTATCCAATGTTTGTAGGCATTATCCCAAATCCAAGGGGAGCCCTGCAAACAGCACATGCCTGCTGAAGGATATTCTTTCCCAAATAACCTTGGAGACCTGAGGCTCTGAGTTGGCTCCATTTTTCAACTTCATTAACAGGAGGGGGATCCTGCCTTTGGAAGGATGAAGGTGTTTGAAGCTGTTTGCAGACAGAACAGATTTTTAAGTGCTGCTTTTATTCCTTTGAACCAGAAAATTTTGAGATGAAGAAGAATGAGCTAACAAGACAAGGATTTCTGGATTTGAATCTCATGGAAGCCAACGACCGGGATGGGGATCCCTGGGACCTTTGGGTCACTTTGTTGTCCCTGGGTTACAACAGAGCCTTAGAAATGACAGAGGTAGGAGAGAAGAGCAAAAATCCCTGGATATTTAATTTCTGCAATCTTTGTGCCTGCCACAAACTGACAGCAGGAGGGAGGGACCCACTGCCACCATCCAGGGCTGTCACTGTTCTGATTCTGAGAATGGCATTTGCATCTTTTGAAAAAAGAAATTTGCTTTTGCTTTAGGAAAAAGCCAGGATTTTATGAAGTTATAGAGGAAGGGATTTTTGATTGTATCTGTTAAAATAATCCATGCTCTCTGTTGATGGGGAGTGATAGGAAGATAAAGGTGGTAAACTGTGACCTGTCAGCACATTTAGAAAAAACCAGGACTTTTTCTCCTTTATAAAGTCAATTTTGTGGCCCAAACCACAATAGAAGTGGATAAAGCTAGATTTTCCCCCCATGATTCAGAACTCCTAGATTCCAGACATAACTATTTCTGTTATTCTTGCCTTTCACAACAATGTCTGAAGAGGTTCAACCCAAAATTTTAATGCTTCGTTAAAATTTTAGGGTTTGGATCACACATTGTTTACTTTGCAGGACCAGGGATTATTTCTCTGATGTTTCTGTGCTCTTACAGAAAATTATTTGTTTTTAAAAAGTATTTATTTGTTTTTATATTCTGAAATACATATTTCATATTCCTGATGTCAGTAATTCTTTCTAAAGAAAGAGGATCTCTTTTATGAAGAGAAAAAATTATGAAATATTAAAGCATTAAATATACAGATAATTAAATCATTTAATTCCCAGGAAAAGCAGATTTTTAGGATCACGGTCTGATAATATTATTTAAGTTAAACAGGTCAATGTAGTCAGTATATAAAATATAACAAGACCTAAAAATAGTCAGTATGAGAGGTATCAGTTATCTCTCAGTGAAAATTTTGGGATGGTGCTGAGGGATTTAAGGATGAGCTCCTTTTCCTCTGACTTGTGGTTGGCAGAGCCCGTGCAAGGCTGTTTTTCTGCATTTCAGCCACAAGAGAGAGCCCTCCTCCAAAAAAGAGCATTTTGGGGATGTTCTTCTCCAGTTGGAATTTCAGGAAGGTGTTTTGTGCCTTGTTCCAGCTGTGGGTTGTGGCTCCAGCCTTTGCTTGCCAAAGGACAGCTCAGCTCCCAAATGATTCTGTAATTAATCTAAAAATCTCCAGCTGTTTACTCGTGTCTCTCACTTAACTCTTTAATTCCTTGATTTCAAATAATTTCAGGTTGATATTTTGGGAGCACTGAGGCAGAACTTGAGAAATCCTGGTGGATTCCAACAGCCTTTGGAAGGGAATTGAGGTGCTGGGAGTGAATCTAAGAAAATACAAACCCCTGGTTGTTACACCAGGAGTAAAATCCAAGATACTCCCAGAGTGCTCAGTGCAACACTGCAGAGGTGTTGAATCTGTGTGGGGTGGCACAAACAGCAGCAGTGTGATGGGTTTATTTCAGACACTGGAATACATTCAGCTTTCATCTCAATTCCTGGACATTTTGCTGTCCAAGGAAGGGTTTGCTGTTTTGAACTGGAAATGAAAAAGGCCCCTTGTCCTGGGCTTTCCTTTGGTGTAAAAGATTGCCACAGCTCACAGTTTATAATACTGAATACTCAGGGAAATATTTGTATCTGGCTCATTCTAGCTCAAATATGAAAATACTTAGGAGCTGTGGGTGAAAATCTGAGGGGAAAACTCCAGCTGGGGTGGTGCTAAAACTCCTGTTCTTCACTGCAGGCCTGCCCCTTTGTGGTTGATGTCTGTGCAGAGAGGTGCAAGCCCAGAATGAGAGCCATTGCCCTGGAGGCAGGGGGTGCCCAGCTCAGCAGGGCTCTCTGCAGCTCTGTGCTCACCACAGGAGAGGCCCAAGGGCTGGGTGCCTCTGGGAGCATCTTCATCCACACCTGCAGCTCAGGCAGCAGGATCACCTCTGTGATTGAGAACAAGGTATGGCCTGCCACTCCTGCAAAGGCTGGGACAGGAGGGGGGCATATGTGGCCTGAAGTTTAGAGTCTGGCTGGCTGAGGGTGAAAGGCCGACGCCCCTCTGCAATTCCTGGCCAGCGCCCTTCCGGCGTCTGAGGGCCTCGGGCTGTGCTGGCTGCGGACTGGCTCACACCGCTGGTATAGGGGAGGAACGGAGCTGACCATTTCCCGGGGGTTAAACATCGGTTTATTGAAGGTGTTGTGGGATCCAAACACGGGGAAATCTGTCCGGTTTATCTCGGCTGTTTGAGGGGCCTGGAAAGGCCCGAGGTGGCCTTGGGGCAGGCCGTGTATCAAAGGACGAGAAGAGGCTTCAGTTCTTCTTTCGGTTTTTATGTTTATTAATTGTTTATCTAAAAGATTTTCTTTCAGCCCGACAGAGCTCTGCTCAGCAGTCAGCCATGAGCACACTGTCTGCCCTCCAGGGCAGCCACGTATCTTTATACCCATTGTTACGTGTACAATATTTATCATTTTTCCCCAATACCATTTATTCTCATTGCTGGGTGCACTCTCAGTAATAACCAATCCAAAAGTGCCACCATCACCAAAGAAGATGGAGGAGAAGAAGAAGAAGAAGAAGGACAGGACACACCCCAATTCCTCCATCTTACTTCTCTAAACCCCCCTGTACAGAAATCCTAAACCCTGTGTCTTACCCTCTAATTAGCTAATCCCTTCACCATTCACCCCGGTGAAGCCCTCATCCTTGTCGTCTCCTGTGTAGGGTCAAAGTCCTGCCACCAGACACTTCTGGAACATTCCAGGACTCCCGGGCCCCCCAAGGGTGGTCTCCGTGGCCCGGCATCTCAGGACTCAGATCCTGAGATCCCACACCCCTCTGCAATTCCTGGCCAGCGCCCTTCGGCGTCTGATGGCCTCGGGCTGTGCTGGCTGCGGACTGGCTCACACCGCTGGTATAGGGGAGGAACGGAGCTGACCATTTCCCGGGGGTTAAACATCGGTTTATTGAAGGTGTTGCGGGATCCAAACGCGGGGAAACCAACCGGGAAAAGTTTTTCCATAGGGGGTGAAACAGGATTATAAAGGAGGGGGGTGGGTACAGGCGGAACCAATCGGGAAAGGTGAGGGGATGAACTTCACAGAACTGACACTCCATGGAGACCAATAATCAAAAGGTAAAGGAGGTGTCCTGGGACCCCAGCCAGCCACCATCTCCAGAGAGGAGAAGGTTCTCGAAACCTGGGAGGAGAAAGGGGGTGATTGACTGGACCCAGGGAGGAAACAACTTTCACTGATAAGGGAAACCAGGGGAGGAGCAATTACATATCGGCAACTATGAATAGCGGTTACTATGGCAACTTAGCTGACAGGGTAGCACTGGCGGGAAAAACTGGGGGAACGAAACCATTTTACACATAATAGGGGAGAACAATACATAAATTGGGGGAATAACACAAGAAACTTAACAACACACTACAACATCCTCCCACAGTGTACCCTGTGTTCATGCCTGCTGTTGTTCCTCCTCCTTCCTTGCGTCATAGTTGAGAGTGGCTGTTCCTAAAATCAGGTTTTGGTGTCTGTTTGATTAAAAAAACTCTGCCTGATGTCTCCTTGTGGCTTCAGAAGAGCCTGGGGCAGTGCTCCTGCAAGGGGCAGATTATGTCCTAACTACCATATAGAAACTGAGTATTTTTTGTGTTCACACCCCAAATTTTCAATATTTTGGCACAGTATCATCCTCACATGAGGAAACAAACACTACAGCAGGAAATGCAATTAGAGCAAGAGCAAAGCTCACAGCATTTACACTGCTGTCTATTCTCAGTGTCCATAAGAAAGTCAAAGAGCAGTGATTTTTAGGAGTGTGTTATGGATGAGTTCTCACCTGATTATTCCTCCAGGTTTGCTTTATTAGTAATTCAAGCTGAAAGCTGCAAATCCAAGTAGAAGCAGTTGATGAGATTTTAAACCTTTTTCCATAGATCACAGTGAATCCGTTTCCTTTCTACCAGGAACTGTGAGTAAATAAACACAGCACAGCAAGATGTTAAACTTCAGATGCTTTAAATCTTAAAGGATCACAGCAAGAAGTGTATTTTTAAATGCCCAGACATTTAAAGGGGGTGGCTTGGAGGGACTAATATTAGGACTGGATGCTGAGGCTCCTGGAACTCTGGATTTGGCTTTGCACTTCGCCCTTTAGGGTGGATATTCCAGAGTTATTTTTGTGTTTGGGGATATGTCAGAGAAGGAGATCAGGGCTGCACTGAGACAGCTTGATGCTCTCAGAGCTCTGCCCACTCTGTTTATCCCTCTTGGGTTGGTTTGTGGATCTCACCAAGCTGGGTGGGAAAGCTGGGGAGGCTCCACGGGGGGATCTGGACAGGCTGGGAAGGTACAACAAGGCCAGATTGTAACTTTACAAGTCCTTGTGTTGTTTCAATGAATCTTAACTTGCTTTTGACACTGTGGTGCTAAAGGACATTTGAAATTGTTACTCCTCAAAGAGAGTCTGTTACTCTTCAAAGAGTGTTTATTTACTGTTGATTTTATCTGTTACTCTTCAGAGTATCCATTGAGCATTTCTATGCCTAAAACAGCAAGGTCACAGAAGTCCAAGGAGTGTGCAGTTGTTACCCCAAGAACAGACACTTAACCAGGAAAGTCTTAATGGTTCCTTCATGTTTTTTCACCTGCAGTCAGAAAATAAAGTGATAATTCATGTCAACAATGAGCAGAGTAAGAACTGCCTGAACAACAGGGGGCTGACAGTTTTTGCTGTGGAAGTGGCTCCAAAATCCATGATGGTAAGGCTTTTTATTGCTTAGCTAACTTTAGAGAAAATCAGGTGACATCTTTATATTTTCCTTTTGTAGGGCTTTTATCATGATAATGAGCATGTGGACAGTGGCATCTTCTGACCAGATCAGATGCACTTTTTATTATTTCAAAGCTGATTGTGTATTTAATGTATCTCTGTTTTCCTATGCAATTTTATATAAAAATCAATAATCCACTTTTTCATACATGGGCATGTTTCACTTGTCCATTCTATACATTCACTAATATTTTTAATACTCTTTTTCTAAGGCTGTATTTTATTTTTTTTTCACTTTGCAATTTTAATCCCATGTATTGATGCCTGTGAGAACAGACCAGGCATGCACTAATCAGAATGAGAAATAAATATATTACAGTCCTTGTGCAGACTGTGCTTTGCTGGTGGTTCACTTTTGTTAAACTTGATTTAGGGATCATGTTAACCATGAGACAATTTGAGATTGCTGAACTCTGCTGCAGAGCTGGGCAGGCTTTAGTGACAATTCCAAATGAGAGTCCTGAAGGAATGTGATGCATGACAAATGCAGATGATGTTTTTTAATTATTTATGAATAACCCCCTGGTTTTCTTTTTCTGAAAGTTTCTTTGTTTAAAAGCAGAGGCATCCAAGCTCTTTTACATTTCCCAGCTTTCCAGGGTGGATTATTCAAGCCTGTAGTAAACAGAGCACTCCCATCACATGGCAAGGCTGGGCCCTATTTAAATTGCTGCTGACACTTTGGATACCCACTGCCACATCCTGTAAGGTGGTTTTAAATTTGAATTTAGGCTTCATTCAGTATAAACTGTAGGCTCAGTCCTTATGGATATTTTGCTGTGAAGTTCAAGAGTAATTTTTGAATATCTGTCAGTGTAGATGCTGAATATTCATTATTTAGTGACACAAGTACTGGACATTTTGCTTCCACAGCACATTGGGTAACAGTTTTTTAATAAAGAGAATTCCCTTTCACCTCTGCTTTCTCTTGTGCCAGGTCTCTCAGCACGTGATGGCCCTGAATGAGCAGGAAGAGTGGATTTACAGCTGTGTGCACTCCCTTGTGTGCTAAACCTGCCAGGGCTGGCAGCAGCCACACTCAGCCAGGATTAGCTTTGGGCAGCTTTCACACAATTTATGGTCCTGTCCTTCTCAAAAAGCTGGCATACATTTAGATTTCTTGATGATTTTGGCATGAAAACACTGAGGCACAATAAAAATTAGTGCTGTTCAGTAATCCAGCTGCCAGTTGTGATATAATTGTGCTTTATGAAAGATTGTTTCCCTAAATGTGCCCTTCTTTTCCATACCATGGATTGTAATTCCCTCACAGGCTGGAACTGCTTCACTGAGGGAAAAAAAAACTTTGTTGAATGGGTTCCTAATTAAACATTCCTGTGATTTTGATGTGAAAGTATAAAGGGATGAAGCTCATGGTATTTTGTCACTTGATAAAGGATTTGTTTCTTTCCCTTTTTTTTGGTCATTTGCTGATAATCCTTATCTTACCCTTGTTCTGTAATTTCTGCCTGGTTTTATACTCTTTTATATAAAATAAAATCTGCCTTTCCATATGCAATAAGGAAATAACATCATTTGAGAAAAATGAAGGTTTGTCTTGGGCTCTTGACTGTTAACAGCAATTAATTATTCCCAGGGCAGCTGAAATAAGAAGACTGAAGTGCACCAAGTTTGGGCTGCAACAGCAATGAAAGCCATCCTTGAGGTACTAAAAACATTCAGTATTATATTTCATTATATTTTCCTGGTTCCTCTAAATATCTTTAATGTGAAAAAAAAGATGACCCTGGCCTCTGGATGCTTAAAAAGTGTTTGAGTTTAAAATAGCCATTAAATGTGTGTGACCTCATGTGTGAGGGCAGCAAGCAGTGGTGCAGAGTTATTTTTATCTGCCCCAAGTGCTGCTCTCTGCTGTTACTCTGCTGTAATCTTACACTGGGCAAGTAAATGTCAGTGACAAAATGAGAGCTGGGCTCTGATGTACACAGACAGGATTCCTGGTGAGCTCTGAGTTTTCTGTGGTTTTTCCTTAGCAAGTACCACAGGTATCATTTCCATTTGCAGAACTGTCTAAAAGAAGTTGAGGGCCCCAAAAATGCTCGGTGATTTTTAGCTCTGACTGAGCTCTGCAAAAGCAGCCTCAGGCAAAATGTGGGTAAAGCAGAAATTTCCTTGTCTAAAAAGGAGCTGGGAAATTGAGATACTATGTGGAACAGACACCACAAAGTGAGCAGTCCATGATTTACATTTCTTTTGTTTGTAAAATCAGCCTTTTTAGATGTGGCAGGAATTCACATGCAACTCTCTCTGCATTTTAGGAAAGGAATGGTTAAAGCTGAAAGAAGGGCTTAGCTGAGAAATGACTGCACGTGGAAAGAGTTGGGTTGGCTGCAGGTAAAAAACATGGCACAGCACTGCACAGGGCACCTCATTGATTGTCTGATCCTCCTGCTGCCAGGAAGGGTTTCATTATCCAGTTTTTAAAGTGAGGACTTAGAAACTGCCATGGAGACTTTCAGGAGGTGTTTTCAGTTTGATTCAAATCCAGCAACCACCAAGACAGAAAAAAAATCCAGCTTCTCTTTTTAAGGTTGAACACAGGTACCCGCTTATTTTCTTTGAGAGGAGACATTTAGGAGCAAATATCTTTGTATCAGGTAATTTCAATTTCTGGAATGTTGCATTTCTTTTGAGAACTAGAGCTATAACAAAATTGAGCTTCTTCAAGGCTTTGTTAACGGTGACCTTCCGTGCTTCTGGAGCTCTGGGGGGCTCCTGCTTCTCTGGGGTGCTCACTTGAGCCAGGGCCTGTGTGTGAGGCCGGTGGGGACATCGTGCTGGTGGCCACAGGCACAGGCAGGCTCTGGGACAGCTGGGGGCTCACCTGGAGCAAAGGAGGCTCAGGGGCACCTTGTGGTTCTGCACAGCTCCTGACAGGAGGGGACAGGCTCTGCTCCCAGGGGACCGCATGAGGAAAAAGGGCTTCTAGGGGAGGTTTAGATTGGATCTCAAGGAAAAATTCTTGATGGAAAATGTCTGATCCTGGCACAGCTGCGCAGGGCAGTGGTGGACTCCCCATCCCTGCAGGGATTTAAAACCCATGTGGATGTGGCGCTTGGGACATGGCTTGAAGTGTCTGAGGACTGCTGAGGAACGGCTGGACTTGAAAACCTTAAAGCCCTTTCCTAAACCTAAACCATTCCACGATTCCGTGGCTCGGATCGCGCAGAGCACCGGGGCTGTGCCAGGCCAGCGCACGTTCTCTGTCACCCGGGGCGGGAGCGCGGGCGGTGCCTTTAAGGGGCGGTCGCGGGGCCGGGGCGGCCGCGGTTCCCCCGCGGCTCCCGGAACTCCGCCGGCGCCGGCCATGGTGCGGATCGTGACCGTGCAGACCAAGCCCTACGGCGACCAGAAGCCGGGCACCAGCGGGCTGCGCAAGCGGGTGACGGTGTTCCAGAGCAATGCCAACTACACCGAGAACTTCATCCAGAGCATTCTGGCCACCGTGCCGCCCGCCGAGCGCCAGGACGCCACGCTCGTGGTGGGAGGCGACGGCCGCTTCTACATGAGAGACGCCATCCAGCTCATCGTGCGCATCGCTGCCGCCAACGGGGTAAGCACGGAGCGGGAGGGAGCTCTCGGTGTAGGGCACCTCTCGGTGTGAGGTCCCTCCGTACACCGGGGTAAGCACGGAGCGGGAGGGAGCTCTCGGTGTAGGGCACCTCTCGGTGTGAGGTCCCTCCGCACACCGGGGTAAGCACCGGGTGCGCTCCCCGCCCGCAGCCGGCGGAAATCGCTGGCGCTCGGCGTGTCCGCGGCGTGGAAGTAACGCGGTGAGTGACAGATGGATGGGCTGAGGGGACTGGCGGGGACAGCCCGCTGTCCGGGCAGGAAAACTCCCCCGGCAGCCTCTGCCTGCCTGCGGGAGAGAGTGGACATTGGCCAGGGCGGAGGTGTGGAGCAAACACGACTTTGCTCTAATTCCTCCTTCTTCTGTGGTTGGGGTTTCCAGCTAAAACGCAAACCGGCTGTGAGGCGTTGGGAGGGGGCAGCGTTCCCTTCCACTGCTCTGGAATGCGTCTGGCTGCTGGGGGATTCCTCCCTGGGTTCATCCAGCCCAAGGGAACCCCAGCAGGGAGTGTGGTACTGATGGGGAGAGATGTGCTGAAATCAAGGTTGCAAAGGGAGGCTTTCCCCCACATTTACTCTTTTCCTAAGGAAAACTATCCCCTTCTCCTGGGACACCAGCACCAGCAGCAAACATTCTTCCTCACGGATCACAAAGCAGAGAGGGGCTGAGGGTACAGGGCTGGTGCTTCGGGTAGAACCTCAGAGTTACCTAGTTCAAATTCCCCGGTGCCCTGATGCCTCTAAATATCTGACTTCTTAGGAAAAAAAAAAGTAATAATTTGTGATTGCTGCCTTCTGAGGGCCATGTGGAAATTTGTCTTTTGTGGTGTGTGGCAGCTGCTCAGCTCTGATTCCATAGCCCAGCATCTCTTGATGCTGTGTGCACCTCTGGAAGTGATGGATAGAGCAGCCTTCCCTGGTGGCAAAACAGCAGGCACTGCTCTATTTATCTGTTCTGGGAGGGGTGGGAGTTGGAATATTCAGCATTCCTGCCCGAGTGCCCACACAGACAGGATCCCTGTGGATCACTGAATAGGCAGAGTGGGGAACTCATTCCCTGGGATGAGCTGTTGAGTGTGTGCAGTTTTTGGATGTTCACCGGGGCCTGGTGGGCTGTGGCAGCATTCCAGGCACCGACCCCTCCATCATTTACACTTCAGCTCCATCCCAGCAGCAGAGGCCGGGGCTGGAGCTGTGCTGGGGGCTGATGAGGCGTTCTGGAGGGCCGGGAATGTCTCGGATCCTCCCCTGGACCGTGCAGTCCCTCACGTAGGAGCAGAGCTGAGCTCGCTGCCAGAGCTGCAGCAGCGGCTCCCAAGGGCTGCCCTTGCCGGCAGGAATTTGCCTTGGAGCATTTCATCCGAGTGCTGGCACAGAATTGGCTCTAAAGGCAGAAAATGTTTGGGGAAAGGCAGGAAAAATGGGAGGTGGGGGAAGGAAACGTGTGGAAGAATATGTGGGCTGATAAATGAGCTGCAGGTAAAGCCTGGATAAGTAACCAGAGGTACACAGGGCAGAGCCACTGGAAACTTGAATACAGATATTTGCTATATTTTAGCATCTCTGGCCTTAAATAAGGCAGTGCAGGAACTGCATTGCCAAACTCAAGAGCAGCAAAACTCTCTGGTCCCAAGAAATGATGTGACTAAAACCAGAGGGTTTCTTTAGCAAATGCAAAGCACTGGTTTGAAATAAACTTTGATGTATTTTGGAGTGCTTGAGGGATGTTTGGTTAGTGGGGTTTCTCTGTAATTGCAAATATCAGTTCCCTGGTGGTTACCACAGTGTAGTTCAGTAAGTCTTTTAAAATCCTCTTTCTTCATAGTAAATATGAAGTGACTGGAAGTTCCCTGCCCTTCAAAGAGAAGGATGGACAACTTCATTCATGGTAAGAAAGTGCCCTGCAGAACAGGAACCAGCACATGGAAACTTCTTCCTGCAGCTGTGGGTTTGTCCAGGCGCTGGGGCTCAAACATCTCCTGGTTCCAGCAGCCAGGTCTGGGGGGAAACTCAGCAGCCTCATGCTGAGAAAAGCTGAGTAATACTCAGAAAACTGCTGGAAAAGTGCATTTCTGGTCCTGAGGATGAAGAGGTGGTTGATGAATGCTTTAAAATCCTGTGGTGTTAAGATCTGGTTGAGTGGTGCTCTCCAGGCACAGGACAGACATGAGGACCACAACCAGTGATCTTTAGTTTTACAGCATAAAAGGAAAGGATGCTAAAATTAGCTTGAATTTTGTCTCCACCTGGAATGGTTAATATGGAACTAAGTATTTATTTTTAAGTTGCAACTACTCAGTTTGTAGTTATGAGATTAAGGGGTGTTTATCTTATTTTAAAGTTTGCATTTCTGTGAGCAAACTGAAATTGTTTGCCATTCCCAGCTTGCATCCAGTGAAGCCTGCCAGTTTTGTTTTGGCCTGTGTGCCAGCTTTCCTTGGTATTATTCCCACATGGTGAGTCTCACTCTTAAATTCCACAAATCAGATCTTTCCAGGTCCTGCTGGAGCATCACTGATCAGCAGAATTGTGGCTGTGCAATAATTTCATGTCAGAAACTGTAAATCCAGGTGTGATGATAGAACCAGCACCAGGCTGCTGCAGTGACATTGTCACCTCCCCGAATTTGCTGTGCCCTTGGTTCCTTCCTAACTGAACACTTTTCCAGAGTTTCCTAACCAGCACTTTTTCCAGCACTTTTTCAAAGCTGCCACTCTCAGGCACGTTGCTGGAAAGGTGTTTGGAGTGCCAGGCTGTGCCTTGCATGTTAAACAGTGCCTGCTTTTGTTTTATAGCTGCAGGACAAACAGGGATTTTATTAGAAATGCTGCTCTCTCCCCCAGGAAGTTTGGGTTCCTGCCTTGGCTGCTTTAACCTTGCTCTCCCCTCAGTTACCCAGAGAAACCAAGTGCTCAAACCTGTTGCATTTATTTATCACTCTCTCTTTGGTAGCTCCCTTTTAATTTGTGCTGTTCTGCCACAGCTCCCAGACCAGCTCCCACTGAGATCTTCCCTTTGAGGAAAAGCTTCTGGGATTCAAACCATCAAAATAAAGTGCTCATAAAGAAAGTTCTTCCAAAAAGCAGCCAGGGTGAGATGTGGTGATGCTGGATCCTCCAGGCCTCTAGGAAAAACCTCAATTTCTGACTCTCTCATGTTTCTGTTTTTCTCAGAGGCAGAAGGGGAAATTGAGATGTGAGGAAATAAATACCACTTGTGGCTATTTCCTGGCTGCAGATGATGTGGATTTTAGAAGACAGCAGCCCTCACAGCCTCTTTTTACACCAGCCTAGACTCCTTTGGCCTGTAAAGTTAATTGGCTTATGTCAGTTTAGAGTGGAAGGTGATTAAGTGGTCAGGTTGTCCAGTTTCAGTGGCCCTTTGGAATTTTAAACTCTGCACTCATGGAACTCCAGCTCAGAGCAAAGAGCTAAGGTGCTTTGCAGTTAATCTCAGCAAATCCAGCAGGCAGAGCTGCAATTCATCCTACCAGGGATTTAGCTGTAATCTCCTGGGACAACGTTCTTGAGCAGACACCTGAGCTGGGGCTGGGCTGGCAGGGCAGAAATGCCTTCCCCTTGTCAGGGCAAAGGCTGGGACAGGAGCTGGGCTGCAGAGCTGCTGTCCAGGGCTTATTCCAAATTTGAGCTCACCAGCATTGAGAAATGCATCCTGTCATGACCCTGAGCTGGCCAAAAATATTGATTCATGCTTCAGATGAGGAGCTGAAATGTATTTTAGAAATAAAGAGATAGATCAGTAAGAAGTTCCTGGAATTCTGAAGTAATAAAAGTGTAACATGCACACTTACAGTGCATATTCATAGTACAAGGTGCAGAGTAACAAAATAAACAGCAGATGTGATGGGTAGAGGACAAACACAGTTGGCAGAATCATCCAGTTATCCAGAAAAAATCACTTCTTGGTTTTAAAATAAGTTTAAGTGAAAATTAGGAAATAAAGCCTCACCAGGAGCACCTGCCCTCAGAGAGGATCTGGTCTGGGTGTGGGAGATTGCATCAGGACTGGCTGAGGGCATTCTGTAGGGAAGAAATTGCTCCCTGTGAGGGTGCTGAGGCCCTGGAACAGGATTTCCATGGAAGCTGTTGCTGCCCCTGCATCCCTGGAAGTGTCCAAGGCCAGGCTGGACCGAGCATGGAGCCACCTGGGATAGTGGAAAATGTATTTTGGGTTCAGGTGCAGATTTCCAAGAGCACCCAGGGCCAGGGGCTCTGTCTCAGCAGGACTGAGGGAATCCTGCTGGGATCCTCCCCTTTTCCCTGGTGCAGGGCAGGACAGCAGAGATAAAATGCAGATTTGGGTGTGCTGGGAGGTGGTGTGACCATTGAACAGAAAGTTTCACAATCCTGGTGCCTGGTGAGTGCTTCCCTGGAAAGGAAAGTTCAGCCCCTGCCAGTGGGACAAACCTGGAGATGGGGATTCATTCCCAGCCCTTTTCTTTTCAGCTGTTGTGGGAACAGAACAGTCTCTTCTTTCTGGAGTGATTCATATGTGAGTACACTTGTGCTCTTGAGATGGTGCCAAATATCCTTTTTTGCCCTCTGGAATCCCTACAACAACTTCCAAACTCGGATTTTAAATTAATTCCTAATAGAAACAAAGAATTTTGCAGTGGGAGCAGCTCTCCTTGTATGACCAATAACACACTTGCAATATATTAATCTTTTGGGGGCTCCATTTGTCCTGGCATTACCAAATGTCACTCCCAGCAGTGGCTGCCTGCACCAGAGGCATCCTGGGCAGAAAGTGCCAGATTTTGGCAGCTGCTCAGGAGGGATTTCCAGGGCTCTTGGCACCCTCTTATGGCCGATGTGCAGGGACAGCACCAGCACTGGAGCTTTCCTGAGGGCAGGAGCAAAGGGAACGGGATTCTGCCTTGAAGGGGAGTCACAGATGAAGTGGAAAGTGGTTTTACTCCATTTGCTGCCCGGGATTTCAGGCTGGGTGTCTTGACTGAGCACTGAAAAGGAGCAGAAGGAGATGCCTGTCACCAGCTGCTTGCTGTCAAAAATTCCTGCAAAGCTGGAAAAGGGAGCTTGCAGCTAAACACAGCCCCACAGAGGGGACATTGGCTTTATCTGTCCCCTGAATGGGGACAAAAACCTGGGAGAGGAAAGGAAAAGAGGAGGAGAGGGCACCCTGGACCTTGGAGAGGGCTGACCCAAGGGTGTAGCAGGTTTTGGAAACAGGGAATTACTGTTCAGTTTGACCTTTCCATGGTGGGTTCCCCCCACAATTATTTTTCTTGCTTGAATGCCTAAATATAAAATTGTAGCTTGGAGGAAGGCTGGGTTTGTGTCAGAGTGAGGAGCTGGCAGAGTCTGGCTCTAACCCTAGCCCTGGTCTCAGGCTTGAGGAAGACTCCAGGTGAAGAAGGCTCCATCTCCCAAAAGAGATGGCACAGCTCCCTCAGGGAGAGGGGATGGGTAGGGACCATGGAATCAAGGCAAAGCAAAGCTTAATGAATTTAAGCCCTCTCAGAACAGTCTTGTTTGTCTTTCTATCATTAAATTCAGCAGTTAATGAATAGTTTTAACTCTGTTGTTGTGTGTGTGAAGTGCAGGACGGTAAAAGGAGAGCTGGGTTAGGAAATATCCCTGTCTGTGCCAGGCTGGCTGTGGAGAGAGGGAGATTCCCTCAGCAGCCTCCCCCCTTATTCCATGGGGAATCAGAGATGCAGGAAACAGGAGCACAGGGAAAAGCTGTTAGGGCAAACACTGGGGCTGTTTGCTGGACCAGCGAGGACACTCAGAGCCAGAGGATTTTTTAGTGAGGAGCTGCCAGGAAATGGATTATGCTCTCTTTGTTTGCTGTACCAGCAGATTGTAGGGAAGCACTTCCAGCTGCAAGGCTAATTAAGCACTGGCAGGGCTTACCTGGAGAAAAACATTCCAAGAACAGTCAGGTCAGCTTCCAGGAGGAGACCTGGGTGTCCTTGGTCCAGCTGTGGGGAGGGAGCAGATCACCTGAGGGGTTTGCAATGAGCACTCACCCAATCACAGAGCAAAGGACATTTCCCCAGTCCCTGCCCAGTGCAAAGGTGCTCAGCACCCACCTTGGGTGACATTTTGCACCTCTGAGTCCTCTGGCAGCTGTGTGATCCCCAAGCCCTGAGCAGTTCTGCTTAGGCAGTGACTGGTGATTGAGTTTGTCCCAAACAGATGTTACAGGAAAGCCCTGGGAGCCAGGGAGCACCCCAGGAGTGTGGCTGTCCTTGTGCCTGTACCTTTTATGGATGATTTAAAATTTTTATTTTAAATTTTTATTTAATGTTATATCTATATTAATAATATATAATATTTATATAATAATATAATATTTATATTTATATAATATAATATAATATAATAATAATATAATATATAATATATAATATATAATATATAATTTTTATATATAATATATAATATTTATAATAATTTTATATAATATATTTTTATTAATAGTTAATATTAGTTATTATTTGTTATTATTTGTTATTATTAGTTTATAGAATAATATAATATTTATATTATATTATAATAATATATAATATACTTATTATATATTACTTATTATATTATTTTAATATTTCATATACTAGAATGTGCTTCACTTTATGAACATAAACATGCCATGAATGACACTCCTGCCCTTAATTTAGTTTGATTCCTCTGTCTGCTCCACATGCACTGAATTTCACACAATTCCCACCCTCCCTGGGCTTTTCCCTGCCAGTAAACCCAAGCACATCCCGTGTGCAGTCACAGGAGCTGCTGGGTGTCCTGTGCCCTCTTCCTGTCACTTAATGCCACGGCATTTCCCAGGGCAGCCAGAAGGCAAAGAGCTTGCTTAGGCCTTTTCCTGCCAGGGGCGATTTTGGGAGCTGGATTTTGGGTTCTGTGCCACTAGAGGGAAACCTGGCCCTTTGCATGGGAATAAGGAGAGCTGCAGGATGCTGGAATGGTGTGGGTGGATGGAACACAAAGCAGTTGTGCTGTGTATCCCAGGCAGCCTCACTGCTGGGGTAAAAGGTGTGGTCACACAAATTCTCCAGCTCCATTTCAATGTGCTGATGGATAAACCAGGATTGGGGACATGGTCAGGGTGGCCTTGGCAGGGTTGGGATTATCTGGATTATCTCAGAGGGCTTTTCCAAACTTTATGGTTCTGTGACCTTCTTTGGAAGGAAATAGATCAATTATTGCAGCAATGGCAGAATCAGCACCACAGGAGAGTCCCTGAGCACCTTCAGACCTGTCACAATTCAGCTGTGTGTACACATCTCCTTTTTGCTGCCTGTAATGGTGGGACAAACAGAATCATTGCCAAGTGTCAGTTCTTTAATTGCCCCAGTGATATCTATAAATGGTTTCCAGCAGCCCAGGCAGAGGACTCTGAGTTTTGTTAAAGAGGCTTGGAGGAAAGGCTGATTTTAGAATCATGGAATGGTTTGGGTGGGAAGGGACCCTGAAGCCCATCCTATTCCCCCTGCCCTGGGCAGGGACACCTTCCATTATCCCAGGGTGCTCCGAGCCCTGGCCTTGGACACTGACAGGGATGGGGATTCCACCACCTTCCCTTCCTTCATTTCCCTTCCCCATGCTTGGGAAGATGAGGTTTCACAGCAGTTTCTTGGGATCTGAGTCTCTTCTGTTTGTGTCGAGGCTGTCCCACAAAGAGCAGCGTTATGGGATGCAGTTTTCCCAAACATTTGATAGTTTTTGTGGTTTTAATGTGGGTGAGACCCGCTGGGGGTGCTCAGCTGAGGCTTTGCAGCCCAAGGCTGCCCAGCTGTTCCTGCTGGGAATTCTCCCTGTGCTTCTGGAGCCGTGGGAAGTCAGGTTTGTCAGGGCAGGAGTCGCATGAGCGAACGGGAGGTAACAGATCTGTTCCCTTCCATTTTAAGAGTGACCTTTAACTCACCAGACTTTGCAAAATAGCTGCAGCAGGATCCTGCTGGAAGTTTGCCTCCAGAGCCCCAGCGTGCAGCCCTGCCCTGTGGAACCGGGCAAACACATCCTAGCGGGGCTGGGCTGCTCCCAGCTCCCTGCCCCGGGCAGATCCGCACGGATCGGCACTGCTGGGCTCCATGGCATGGCCGGGAGCAACGCCTGTGGCCACCAGGAGGTGACAGAGAGAATCCTTTACCGTGAGGGAGAGCGGTGTGGAATTGTGCCTCCTCCTGACATTGATCCCCCGCCGCAAGTGCGAGGACGCGGCTTCGGTTACAGAAGGTGCAGGGAGCTATTTTTGGGGGCCCAACGGCTCCCCCGAACTCCTGCCTCATAGGTGGGCCATTGCTGTGTCAAGGTTGGGGGTTAATTTTGCCATATTTGGCTTTTTAAATGCCACCCGTGTGACAAAGGGCCATGGAAGACGCTCCCCTGCCTGTGGTGACGGTGCCGACCTCTCCCTACGGCGACCAGAAACCGGGAACCAGCGGCCTGAGGAAGAAGACCTTCTTCTTTGAATCCAAGCTGAACTATTTGCAGAATTTCATCCAGAGTATCTTTTTTTCCATAGACCTAAGGGATCGCCAAGGAGCCTCTCTGGTGGTTGGAGGCGATGGGAGGTACCTCAATAAGTCTGCAGTGGAACTGATTGTCCAAATGGCTGCTGCCAACGGGGTTGGTAAATGTTAAACGGCTGAATTCCTGTGGGGTGTGGCTGAGAAATGCAGAAATCCAGCAGAAATTAGGCACTGGGAGATTGAATTTCCCCAAAATGGCTGATCAGCTGGGGAGTACAGAAATTGCTGGTTTTTCACTCTAAGTGTTGCAGTTGGGCACAGAATACATGTGGAGAAAGGAAAATAAATTCTGCTGGGGTTTGTGTGTCCTTGCTTTGTGCTTTGACGTGCCCCAAGCTGTTGGCACCTGTGGGTTTTTCAGTCTTTGCACAAGAATATGAACCCCTGATACTGTTCAGAAATGGACTAACAGGGAGAGCCATGAGAGTGGCAAAGGAGAAGAAACAGCCATGTTCTGCCTTTCTCACCAGGTGTAAGTTGTGGCTGTGGGATAAATGCTTAGGGAGCCTTTGAAAGTTGATATGAGAGTCAGCAAGTGAGTGACAGCCTTTATAGGGAGCTCAGTTGTGCTGGAATTCTGTGTTTTGGAAGCAGAGCAAGAGGCTTGTGTGTTTGTGGTAGATCATGGTTCATGCAATGAGCTTTTGTCTTTGTTTCCTTCTGCTTTTTAAGAAGAAAAGGCTCTGCAGAGCAAACTTTGTGCAAAGGGACCTGGATTTTAGGAGTTTGTTTGACAAAAAACCTGACAAGGACAGTGTAATCAACAGTGAAGGGGAAAATAGGATGAGAGAATTTTATTCATTTATCTTTAAAATCTTGTGGGGGAAAAAAAAAATCTTCAGGCATTTCAGATGAATGTCTTCCTTTGAAATCAGTGCATGGGCAGAGCAGAAGAGCTGGAAATGTGCACAGAGCCAGGCTTGGAGTGCCTGACCCCAGGACAGACCTGCTGGTGAGGGGAGATCAGGCTCATCTCCACCAGCTCAGACTTTGCTCTCCAGCACTGGGCCCAGGCCTGCCTAAATGGGATTTAGGGCATGATTTGGGTGTTTTCCATGGATTTTTCTCCTCAGTCTGGCTCATGCTGTCAGTGCTGTGCTCAGGGTGTGGATTGGTGCCTTGGGCTGCATCTCCTGCACAGAAAGGGCTGCAAGGGTGGGCTGGGGACACTCTGGGGCTTCCATGGCCTGGAAAAGCTGTTCCCAGTGTGCAGGAGGTCCCTGTGTGCATCCTCATGGGGCTCTCAGTAAAACCAGGATGGAGTTGTTTCCTGGGTGGTTTGGAAGTGCTATAATCCAAACTTGCTGCACAAAGTGGGTCTGTTTTGAGAAATCCATGAAAGGTGTTTGTCCATCATTACAGCCTGAGATTCTCCTCATAAGAAATTCCCCAGACTCAAAAAGGATGAAGTGTGAATCGTTCAGCACATTGTTACACTGAGCAAACTTCCCCAAAGGATTCAGCATTGGCTGGGTGGGGAATGGCAGCTGAAAACCTCTGGAAGCCACGGAGGACCCAAATGTCAGAGCAGCTCACATGGAGACAAGTGTTTCTGTTTCTTCCCTTCCTTCCTTGCTGTGGGGAAAAGCTGCACTTCAGGTGTGCAGGGAAGGCAAGGACAGGGGATTTGATGTGTTCACCCAGCTCTCCTGCAGCTGCTGCCTGCTTTGGCAGGGAAAATCCCTTATTTCCCCTTCCTCTGCAGCGTTCCTGGGGCACTGATGCACAGGGTGCTGCAGAATGGGACCCTCACAGGAAAACTGGGGAGCAGGAGGGGAAGTTTTGGAGAGGAGCTTCTGGAGGTCCTGTGAGTTCTCAGGGAAACTGAAGGAGCAAGGTTTGGAGGCTGGAATAAAGCACAGGACTTGTCTGAGAATGGGGCAAAGCAAACCCTGCTTCAAATGAAACGTGAGGTGCAGTAAATGTGTGATCAGTGTGTGGGCACAGCCAGGGCCCCAGTGTGAGCTGCTGTGGGCAAGGCCCTCACTTTGGGTTTGTAAAGTGCTTTTTTCCCATTTCTGCTGTTATTTTCTGGAGGTGCAGCTCTGCCAGCAGCTGGGCTGTGACAGCTGGACCGTGCAATAACTGATGGGCAGCGAGGCTGGGGCTTAGCACCTGGCAGTGCCAGGGGTCAGGAATCACAGCCATCCCTGCCCTTGGCTCAGCACCCACCACAGCCTGGGAATGCTGCTCTTGATTCCTGCTCCGGCTTGGGATTGAATGAAATCCCTCCTCTTTCCCCAGCCTGTTCTGGGTCTGACCCTCTCAGCTGGTGCACAGGGGTCTGGTGTGGTTTTAAATCCTGTCACCTCCTCTGGGGCTGTGGGAAGGAGCGTGTTCTTCCAGGGAATTCTGCACCTCCTGGTTCATTGCCTGGACTCTGAAGGTGCTGCACTGCTCAGCACATTGCTCTGGATCCAACCTCAGAGGTATCCCTGGATTTATGGGAAGGAGGAATAATCTGCAGCTGCTCCCAGGATGTTCAAGTTTTGTGTTCTTTTGGCTTCTCTCTGCCCCACTGTGTGTTTTGAAGGCAGATTTCAAGACCACAGCCAGAGGGAATGCTGTTTTTGTGGTGTTTAATGCCAGCCCATCAGTGCATCCACGTGCAGCATTCATGGAGGAAACTGCTCCAACAGAGCGGGGTCGGATGCACCATGGGGAGCTTGGGCAGGAGCAGGGCTGTGCTTTACCTGTTGGCAGAGTCTGGGCTGAGTGGGAAATAGTGAAGGTGAGAAGACTTTCAGAGAGCTGTGAAAGCAGGCCTCAGAAACAGAAAGAGCAGAGAACTAGCTGAAAGTAGAAAAGTTACAATAGTACAGCAAGCAAGGCCATGAAATGATATTTTGAGTTTTAGGCTCGGTTAAGATAGACCTTAAGACTTCAAAAAAATATGCTTAGTAAGACAGTAGAAGGTTTTAAGCTTAATATTGGAGTATTGTGGGTTGTTAATAGAAAACATAAAAACAAACATTGTGTGAAGCAGGTGAATGTGTGCTTTAAGTGATTGGCTAGAACAATTATCTGTAAGCTTTAACAACGTGCTGTTGACTAGAAAGTTTTCAAAATGCTCTATTACCAAAGAAATCTTTGGTAGGACTGCTGGCAGGACATGAGCTGCTGCATCTTTCAATTGTCTCAACCATGCAATGAGGCTGATGCTCATAAAGCTCAAGGAATGTGTCCCAGCAGTCCCATCCTGTTTGTGCAAACCTCCAACACCGTTAGTGCAACGGGCCAGAACTGGGCAATAAGTTATGTAAATGAGCAGAAGGCTGATTAATTTTCTTTGTTATGAAACCCACTGCTTCTTTATACCCTGTTTTGCTACACGTGGACTTGATTGGTCCTTTAATGAAAATACCATCACCATTGGTTAATTAATTGGTAAACAAATCTCCATAACACATTCCACATGGACTTGATTGGTCCATTAGTTAAAACACCATCACCATTGGTTAATTAATTGGTAACCGGATCTCCATAACACATTCCTCATGGACTTGATTGGTCCTTTAATTAAAACACCATCACCATTGGTTAATTAATTGGTAAACAAATCTCCAGAACACATTCCTCATGGACTTGATTGGTCCTTTAATTAAAACACCATCACCATTGGTTAATTAATTGGTAAACAAATCTCCATAACACATTCCTCATGGACTTGATTGGTCCATTAGTTAAAACACCATCACCATTGGTTAATTAATTGGTAAACAAATCTCCAGAACACATTCCTCATGGACTTGATTGGTCCATTAGTTAAAACACCATCACCATTGGTTAATTAATTGGTAACCGGATCTCCAGAACACATTCCTCATGGACTTGATTGGTCCTTTAATTAAAACACCATCACCATTGGTTAATTAATTGGTAACCGGATCTCCAGAACACATTCCGCATGGACTTGATTGGTCCATTAGTTAAAACACCATCACCATTGGTTAATTAATTGGTAACCAGATCTCCAGAACACATTCCACGTGTTCACAGCAGCAGGTGCAGCAGGAGGAAATGATGGCAGGTCTGCTCATTGAAGTTCAAAGGTGTGAGTTCAGAGATGTGTAGACTTCGACTGTAATGAAGCCAAGAAATGGAAAGGCAGAGAAGAAAATTGACTCAATAAATTATCCAAGTACTTATACACTGGTTGATGACAGCAACTCTGAAATAAATATTAAAAAGTCAAATGGGCAGTTAATTGCTAAGAAGGAAAGAGGCTCCCGGAGTGAGAAGGCAAAGATATTATCCAGAGCATTTGACAGAGGTGAGATGGGAAGGTCCTTTCACATGTCTGCACCGAGGTATACAAAGGTAGCAACAGAAAAGAGATTCTGCTATTGATGATAAGAGTTGTTCCTCATTCTTTGCCCTGCTGCTCTGGATGCCTGGGGCAGTGCCCGTGTCTCCCAGTGCCACAGAGCTGCAGCCCCAGCAGCAGCAGCAGCGTGGGCTGGGCTGTCCCTGCAGCTGCGTGTGCTCCTCCCGCAGATCGGGCGCCTGGTGATCGGCCAGCACGGGATCCTGTCCACGCCGGCCGTGTCCTGCCTCATCCGCAAGATCAAGGCCATCGGGGGCATCATCCTCACGGCCAGCCACAACCCCGGCGGGCCCAGCGGCGACTTCGGCATCAAGTTCAACATTGCCAACGGAGGTCAGGCCTGTCCCTGCTGCCCGCTGCTCGCTGCTGCTGTTATTGCTCATTTCTCGTGTCCCTCTGTGTGATTAAATGTCGCAGTCGAGGCGGTCACGACATAAAGCAGAGACCACAAGCAGTCTCAGTTGGTAACACTTGGCAACAGTTTATTAATGAAAATGGCTGATCTTTTATACACTTTGCAATTGTTTACCCTTCTTCTACCTTAGCTATTGGCCACAATAATTCAATATCATGCCATTGGTGAAAAGTTACTCTGACTCCACCTAACTTTCTAAAAACGCTTCATCCAGCTGCAGAATGCTCTTATCTTCCTTCTCTCGATCTCCTTGGTTACGGCCTTGGAGAAAGCTCCTTATCAGCTTCTTCTTCTTCTTACTTCTCGCTCCTTTAGCTAACAGGCCCGCTGCTAGCCCCTTCCACAATTAAACCCTTGTCTGGCCCACACGTGGGGTAACTGAGAGCTGTTAAAAACTTTTATTCCATTTTCAGTCTCATGGGAAGGGTGAGATAATACAGATGTTATAATTCACACCATCACAATCAGAAGCAAACTATTCCCTAATTACAATACTCTATAAGTATCTCTTGGCCTATCAGCTTTTGTCACACCATGCTGTAAATGCCTTAAAGCCAATCATCCAAAATTACTCTTCATGGGTCCTACTACAATGCATCTTTCATAGTTCAATTTCTCTAAAGTACCTAGTCTTATTTGCAAGGCCACCCTTTGAAATTTGTTTCCAGTTTAATTTCTCTCTCAGCAATTCGAAGTCATTTGCCATCTCCATGGCATTTCTTGTCTCAAGGTTTGCATATAGATGCACACTGTGTGAGCCTTCTGCCAGGCTTTGAGAATTCCCTACAAATCCATTTCCCACACCACCCGAGAATCCACATTTCTGTTCACATCCCAGGAATCAGTGCCCTGAGCAGTGCTTTCCCTAATGGAGCCAGTGATGCTCTGCTCCCCTCATTCCCCGGTGTTCCTCTCCATTCCCAGCCCAGGTCCTTGCTGCATTCCTCAAATTCACTCCTCTTGCAGTTGGATTCTTTAACATCTTCCCTTTGCCCATTTCATTTTGCAGGTCCTGCTCCTGAAGCCATCACAGATAAAATTTTCCAAATCAGCAAGAAAATCGAGGAATATGCAATCTGCCCAGACCTGCAGGTGGACTTGGGCACCATTGGGAAGCAGCAGTTTGACTTGGAGAACAAATTTAAGCCATTTACAGGTAAACAAATGTTCTTGCTCTTGGCAAGGGTGAGGAACTGGGGTGTTTCTGTGGCCATTCTGACCTCTCCTTCTCACCTGTTGCATAATCATGTGAGGACATTCCTCCTGGCATTTATTTATTGATTGATTTTGATTGATATAATTTTCTGTCCTACAGAAGTTTTTCTACTTCAGTAGCAAAACCTTGATCCATCAAACTTCCCTAAAATCAAAGGCTGTTTTTTCTGCAAGGCAGACATGTACTTGAAAACAGAAAAATGCAGTTACAGTGCATTTTCCTAATTAAAAATTGCAGACTTTAATCTTTCAACTGATTTTTTTCATGGTTTCACATATAAAAGTTGTCACTGTGAGTGGGAAAGCTGTTACATTTCACATGTGACTTTTCTCAGTCAACACTAAAATATGAAAATAAATTTTAAAAAGACTTAAAAATACTGCAAATATTTTTTTACCATCTCCTGGTGCTTGTAATTAACAAAGTTAAAAGATGATAAAAGTTGGTATTTCTCTCAGTCTCCATTTCTTTATAGTGGGATTTTTATGCTGTATTTTGTTTTTATGTTGGCTGCAAAGATACAACTTTTTGAATGATGCAGTTCACACTTCCCATTGACTTTGGTGGAAATTAAAGATCTGATTTTATATACATATTTATATACATATTTTACATTTTATATACATATTTTTAAATTTAAGTGAAGTGGGACTGATCCCTCTTGAAAGAAGTCCAGGGAATCTTAAATGGGAACAGAGTTTGATTTTGTAGGTCCACTTGTGACCTGATTAGCAGTGAGAGCCTGTAATTAAATTGCTCATTTAGCCCCATTATTGCTGTCCCTATTCTGGGATGTTCAAGGGCTTTGTTCTGGGCTGGGCCCTCAGCCCTCAGCAGAGCTTGGCTGTCACAATTCCAGGCTGTGAGGGTTGATCCCTGTCTGCTTCTCGTTCCCAGTGGAAATTGTGGACTCTGTGGAAGCCTATGCCAGCATGCTGAGGAACATCTTTGACTTCAGTGCCTTGAAGGAGCTGCTCTCAGGGAAGAACCAGCTCAAGATTCGCATCGATGCCATGCACGGGGGTAAAAGGGCTGGGATTGGGGCACTGTGGGGTCAGGGGTCCTTGGGGATTTGTCACCTACTCCATTCAGGAATTTATATGGCAGGTTTGGGGTTTGGTTTGTAGCCCACTGGATTTTTCTTTTTGGGAGCAAACTTTTTATGTCTTGTGTTATTTTCTCTTGTCAAGTGTTATGTTTTGGGGATGGGATGAGCTGGTCTTTAAGGTCCTTTCCAACCCAAAGCATTCTAGCATTCTGTGAAATGTTTTATGCAATTCTGAAATGGTTTGGGCTGGGAGGGGACCTTAAAGCTCATCCAGTTCCACCCCTGCCATGGGCAGGGACACCTTCCACTGTCCCAGGCTGCCCCAGGCCCTGTCCAGCCTGGCCTGGGATGGATTTTGATGTGAGCTCCAAAACCACAAAGCACCCAAGGTGACCCAACCTGAGCAGCCTGAGGTGGGTGGTGCAGAGCTGCCTGGGGGCTGAGCCAGCTCTTCCCTCTCTGTTTTGCTGAGACAGTTGTGGGCCCTTACGTGAAGAAGATCCTGTGTGAGGAGCTGGGAGCCCCAGCAAATTCAGCTGTGAACTGCACCCCCCTGGAGGACTTTGGGGGCCACCACCCTGACCCCAACCTGACCTACGCTGCTGACCTGGTGCAGACCATGAAGACAGGGGAGTACGACTTTGGAGCTGCCTTTGATGGAGATGGGGTAAAGGAGTGCTCAGAGTTCCCCTTCCTTCCCTCTAACCACCTCTGGGGGCTGAGGAGCACCTTTCCTCTGCCTCTTTCTAATCATGACTGAAGTGAACCACCACAGAAATAGCTGGATACTGTATCAATAATCCCAAACTGCATTTAAATGACTTTAAACCTGTGAAAAATCAGCAGGAAGGTGAAACACCGTGGAGGTGCTGCTGTGTTATTGAAGATGGAGGGAGACGACCCACCTTGCATTGGTCAGCCATCGACTCCACTTTATTAATCAATCAATCACCTTTTATAACAGTGTTAACTCACTTCATGCATATTGCGAAATCTGAGCTCACAATAGGTCAGAGATAACACACCAACCCCTCCTTATGTTTCCAATACCAAGATTTGGGTTCTCAAAATTATTCTTGCTTTCCCAAAACAGCCAAAGATAGAACATCCACTTGTTATGAGAAAGCTGCCTGAGAACTCTGATGTGCAAGGCTCTCAAGGCCTTCATGTTTGTCACCTTTACTTGTAATTAAAAATAACCTGAGAACCTCTGCTGTTCACAGAAACAGGCTGTGAGAACCTGCTCCTCACAGCTGCCTTCTAGGCCATCCCTGAAAAAATCTCCAACACTGTGTAACTTCTTCAAAGCTCGGTGGTTATTTCAGAAAATCTCTGGGGACTGCTGGGTTGATGGGCAGGGCAGAGGGAGCTGGGTTTATGGGCAGGGCAGAGGGAGCTGAGCTGTGCCTGTGCTGTCTCCCCCAGGACAGGAACATGATTTTGGGCAAGCACGGCTTCTTTGTCAACCCCTCCGACTCGGTGGCCGTCATCGCCGCCAACATCTTCAGCATCCCCTACTTCCAGCAGACCGGGGTGCGCGGCCTGGCCCGCAGCATGCCCACCAGCGGGGCCCTGGACAGGTAACAGCAACCCCTCTGTGGGCAGGGAGCCCTGCCAGGGCATGGTGTGCCCACCAGCGGGGCCCTGGACAGGTAAAACCCCTCTGTGGGCAGGGAGCCCTGCCAGGGCATGGTGTGCCCCTTTCCTGGGGTTCCACCCTGACCTGTCCTGTGTTTTTGCTCTGGTCAGGAGTGCAGCAGTGCCAGGGCAGCAGTGAGGTTTGATGGGTTAAGCCCTACCTGGGGACGTGGCAGAGCTGGGCTGAGCTCTGGGCTGAGCCCAAATAAATGACTCTGCCAACCCTTCTGTTCCTTAAATTTGATAGTGATGCTTTCTTGGTGAAATGCTTTGAGATCTGCAACCTAAAATCGCTGTGAAGAGCTGTGTGTTTGTGTCTGTTCTGTAAATGCACATCCCACCCATCTCCCAGATATCACACTGGGATTGTTCTAAATACAGGGATTGTTCCAAAGCTGTGGCATCCCCTGCCCTCAGTGGCACCCCAGCAGAGCTGCTGATCCCATTTCCCCTGGGAGCTCTGAGACTCCAGGGATGTGACTTGGCCTTCTTACCTTGGCAGGGTGGCCCAGGCCACAAAGATTGCTTTGTATGAGACTCCAACGGGCTGGAAGTTCTTTGGGAACTTGATGGATGCCAACAAACTGTCTCTGTGTGGAGAGGAAAGCTTTGGGACTGGTAAGTCAGCATTCCCAGTATCACCCATGATGGTGGTGTTCCTCCTCTTAATTGTTTATTCTTTAGAGCTTGGGATTTATCTTTCATCTGCAGTTGTTCATACCTGTGAAATATTAAAATATAAAAAAGGCTTGGAGGAATTGGTGTGGAGATGAACACAATGCTAAAGGATTTGTGAGGTTGGAGCTCCTTCTCCTCCAGGAAGGCACATGGAGGTGGAGGTTTGGGGGCCTCTTTAGCAGCCTGGTCACTGAGTCTGTGGGGACTCAATGCAATGCTAAATGTATTTTTCAACTCTTGGTGGCCAGGAAAACCTTCTCAATGTTTTCATTTCTGGAAAGAAATACGGTTTGGAGCACGGAGTTTTATTAGGGAAGGTTTCAGGTCACTATTAAATCTCTGAGCTTAATAGGGCCCTCATTTTCCTGTTCTGAAAACAAGGTATGATTTATAAAGTTTAAATTAACACTCGCCTTTGAACAGTCGAAGTGAGTTATTGAGTCACTGAGAAACCAAGTGAACATCACAGGGAGTTTCCTGGGGGTGTGCAGGGGGGTGGATGGGGGCAGGATTTGCTCCAGGTCAGAGCAGGGTGCTGCTCTGGATATTCCCAGGAGGTCTCTGCATGCCCTGAGCCCTCCCTGGCATCTCCCCTGTGCTTTTGTGTCCTGCCTGTGGAAATGGGACCTTCCCTGAATCTGCACAAAGGCTGAGTGTGTTTTATCTGCTCTGAACTCTCCCTGAGATGTTGTTTCTCCTGTTCTCTGGTGGGATATGCAGGGCACAAGGTCCTGAGGGAATTTCTCAACTCAAACCTTGTGTGTTTCCATACCATCACCCCAGAAAAACCTTCTAGCTTGTGTGTGGGTGCCTTAAACCCCCAAATTCCTGGAGTGCAGTGTTTTGTGGGCTGGGATGCACAGCTTGACAGGAGAGGATTAGCCCAGCTTTCCTGGGGCTGAGGGAATGGAATCACAGCTCTGGGGGGCTGAGCAGTCTCCAGGGACAATATTTTTACAGTCAGATCTTACTCTGATATGTGGGGCTGGGATTTGGCTGTGGGTTGGAAGAAAAGGTGAATTTCAGAGAACCTGGTATCTCTGTAAGGAAATCTTGAAGTAACTAATGAGTAAAGAAAGATTCTGGAGCTTTGCCCTGAGTGATTTCAGCATGTGCTGAGTTTATATCCTGGACCTTGGCTAATGAGAGGGCACTGGTGCTTCAGGAGGTAAATGAAACCAAATTCCTGGAGCTGCTGATAGGAGATGATCTCAAATGAGCAGCTCCCCAAAACTGTTTCCACCTTTGTAAGAGCAACAAGCTCAGTTTCTGTCCATCCCTAAGGGACTGCCTCCCAAATCAAAGGGATTCCAGTCTGAGAGAGGTTTGGGATTTTGGCCAGGCAGCAGCACATCCAGGTGGTGGGAGCTGAAGGAGTTTGGGGGAACAGATTGGGAAAGGGCCCAGGAGAGTTGGACTCCCCTAAAATGCAAAAGGGTTTGCCCATGTGGCAAATGCAGTCAGGAAGGAGAAAGGAGGGGAAAGGGGTGAGGAGGGTTGGTTGATAGGAAGTTAATGAGGAGTTGTTTGGAGCTGGACTGAATGGGAGTGCTGAAAGGGAGAGAGGTGAAAGAGCAGCCCAAAGACCCAGTAAAAATTGAAACAAACTGTGGGGCAGTGGGACTGGAGTGCAGCAGCAATTAGAGTAATGCAACATGACAGAATTCCTGCTTGCTTCCCTGGGTATTTTATTCCAGCTATAAGTTGATACATCACATGGGACTGGTGTTTATTTAGCATTCCTCTGCATCACCTCTGCCCAGCTCTCTCCACCCTGAGGGACCGTGGGGATAATTTATGGCCACAACAGTGGGATTTGTGCACCACGTAACCCCTGCCCTGCCCCAGCCCTTTCCCAGAGCATTCCCACTCTGGCACTCCTTCAGAGGGTGCCATGGCAGCTCTGCAGTGCTCCTGGCATTTCTTTAATACCTGTTTGGAGGTTTTCCAGTGTGGGAAGGAGGAAACTTTGCATCTGTGGGGCACAGGGTGGAGCTGGCTTGCCAGAGGCACCGAGTGTGGGCTGGGTGTGCTCTGGGCCATCTGATCCCATTTCATCTGGGGGCTGTGTAAGGTCCAGCCCCTCTCAGGTTTCCCAAGGGATCAGTGCTGTGTGATCCCACTGCGCTCCCAGGGCAAGGCTGGGCTGCCTCTGGCTGCTTCCTGCTCTCCTTGCAGTGCCAGCTTTGGGGGAATCCACAGAGACAAACTGAGGCAGCAAATTACACCTGAACACGAGGAGGAACTTCCTCACTGTGTGGGACAGATCACCCAGAGAGGTGTGGAGCCTCCCTCACTGGAGACATCAAAAATCTGGCTGCAACCTGGGCTCAGGGATGGCCCTGCTGGAGCAGGGAGGTTGGACCAGGTGCCCCACAGGTCCCTTCCAACCTGATCCACTCTGTGAATCCTCCTTTAGCCAAGAGAGGGGCTTTTGCAGCCCCCAGTGAGAGCAGGCTGGAGGCTCTCCTGCTCTCTGCAGGTGGATGGAGCCTGTCCTTGCCCTGCTGCTGCTCCTCACCCTGTTCTGGGCTGATTCTGGGGTTGTTGGGGTTTGGTTCCTCAGGAGGGCTGATGTTCCCTTGGTGCTGGGCCAGGAGATGACCCCAGGGTGCTCCTTGGCAGGCAGGACACAACAGCTGCTGAGGAGTTGATGTTCTTGTTGATGCTCTCCCTCCCAAGCTGCTCCTTTGCATTTGCCTTTTGTTTTTTATTTGATGCCTTTTTTTTACTGTGCATTCCCTGTTACTTCCTTGGAACAGAGTTAAGGATGTGTGAACAATGAGTGTGTGTGTTAAAAGATGCTGAGTGTTTTACTTGGGCCAGAGCTGGAGCAGATGAGATTCAGACCCATTTAAATGACCCAGCAGGGCTGGAGCTCTGGAAATATTCCCATTTGTGAGCTGTGCAGAGGGATGGGGAGAGGAGACGAGGTGGGGCTGTGGTGTGAGGAGTGGGAATTGGGAGTTGTGTCTGTGCTGTGGCTCCCCCAGGCTCCGACCACATCCGAGAGAAGGACGGGCTGTGGGCAGTGCTGGCCTGGCTCTCCATCCTGGCCGCCCGCAAGCAGAGCGTGGAGGACATCATGAAGGACCACTGGCAGAAGTATGGCAGGAACTTCTTCACCAGGTGGGCAGCGTGCTCCTGACACCTCCCATTCCCTGCCCTGTGGCAGAGCAGAGCCCTGGTGGCACAGCTGTGTCACCATCAGGCTGTTCCTGTGTCGTTCCACTCCCCAAACACTTGGCATTCACCATAACCCTTTGTGGTGTCCAGCTTTGGATTGTTACTCCAGATGTAAACCTGCTACCAAAGTCTGGACATTTCATAAATGCAAAGCACTTTTTTTTTTCTTTTAATTGAGATTTTTCCTCCAAGAGTCATTTTTGCCATGGTATCAATATTCTTGAGACCCCACGTCACAAGTTAATTTGTGATATCTTCAGTGACAGCAGTGTCTCACAGAATGCATGCCCAGCCCCATTTATTTACCTGCCCCATGGCTGTTATTTACCTGGTTGAGTTCCTCTCCAGCCCCCAGATACTCAAATTAAAGCTGCAGTAGACATGGGAGATGGCAAGGGAAGGAATGAGAACCAGCCTGCACACAAGCAGAGGTGGGAACACTGTGAAAGCATTAGGCAGAAATCTTTCAGCTTGGAAGATCTACATGAAAATTCCGTCTCAAATTGCCAAGTGAAAGAACTTGTCTCTCCTTTTTTATTTTCTTTTTTCCCCCAACTCACCAAAAAGCCAGCACACATCTGAGGCATGGAAACCTGGGGGAAAATGCCAAAGTCTAGGATAAAGAGACAGCCTTTTAGCACTGAGGTATGTGTGCAGTGCAGGCTGAGTGCAGGGCAGGTAGCAAACAGAGCAGCACAAATCCCACTGCCAGTGGGAACACAGACTCTGGGATCCTGGAGTGGGCTCCAGGCACTCTCTGCTGCCTCTCTGCCCGGGCAGGGACATCAAAGCTGGCACTGGATGATTTCCTGCTGCAGTCACAGCTGCAGTTTGCTGGGGGGATGCACTGAGGGTGTTCACAGTAACCACGAGGGAGCTGGTGGGGTGCTGGGGGCACAACTGCAGGAAATTCTTGGCAGGCAGTTGGATCTTGGCCCTGGCCCTCGGTCTGTGATACTCAGTGTGAGACAGCACTTTGTGCTTTCATCTCCTGGCACCAAATGCCTGTGAAATGCTGTGCTGCATCCCAAGGATCTGTGTGGTTATGGTGTAGTGCTGCACATGGATCCTCCTCTCTTTCCATAGAATCCCACACTGGGCTGGGTGGGGAGGGACCTTAAAGCCCATCCAGTGCCATGGCCAGGGACACTTTCCACTATCCCATGTTGCTCCAAGCCCAGTCCAACCTTGCCTTGGACACTGCCAGGGATCCAGGGACAGCTTCTCTGGGCAATGTGTTCTGGTGCTTGGATGGGAGCAGAGAACACCCCCAGAGCTCGAGAAGGGCATCCCACACCATCCCAACTCATTGCATCCTCCCTCCCTAATCCCTGCGTGTGGTGCTGGTGCAGGTACGACTACGAGGAGGTGGATGCAGATGCTGCCAACAAAATGATGAAGGATTTGGAGGCGGTGATGTTCGAGCGCTCCTTCGTGGGGAAGCAGCTGTCGAGTGGGGACAAGGTGTACACGGTGGAGAAAGCTGACAACTTCGAGTACAACGACCCCGTGGATGGCAGCGTCTCCAGGAACCAGGTGGGCACAGCCTGGCCTGAACTGGGACTGTTTTCTCCATGTCCTTTGCCAGAGCAGTGCCTGGGAATGCTGTGCCTGGCACCTGGCTCTTGTGTCAGGTTCTGCAGTGTGGGTTAGGATGGGCATTAATCCCTCTGGGAGTGGGGAGAGGGGAGCACAGGAGCTTTCTGTGGCTCCCTGAGGAGGAGGGATGGTGCAGGTGTGGCACAGCCATGCTGGGTGATGCTTGTGAAGGCTGACCTAGAACAGAGGCTAGGCAGAGTTAAAGAATAAAGCAGGGATTTGTTAAAAGGACAAATGGATACACCAGCTGCTCCGGGCCCACCATCATCACATAGAGCCAGCCCGTGCTGCAGTGAGCACTGGGGCAGCCCAGCCCCTTCCCCTGGCAAATATTCACTAAAAGAGGAATATTGATTTTATCCCTGTATTTAAGAACACTGTTTTGCTGCTAAGGATAGCCAATAAACCCCAAGAGCCCAGCCAGGGCTGCACTCAAGATGAACCAAAATGGTCTCAAAATGCACAAGTGGGCACGGGCTCTGTCCCTGGGATCAGTTCTGCTCCATTTGCACCTTGCAGTTCATTGTCCAATTCCAGCTTTAGGTTATTAAGTCCCATCTTTGTTTTTCTCTCTTGGTTCTGTTGTTGTTTGTGCTCTGGGCTGAGATTTGGATCATTTGTCCTTGGTGCCCAGCTGGAGCAGGAATTGTTTTGTCTCCCTGCTCTGTGCACAGAGCTCAGCACCCCCTAACACAAATCTCAGAATTGCACACTGAAGCAGCTCAGAATCTGAAACATATAAAAGCCAAACCTGAGGCACCGTGGGGATCATGGAACACCCCTTGGCCACCCATGGTCCCAGGGCTGAGAGCTTCCCTCCCTCTGTGTCCCGGGCAGGGTCTGAGGCTCATCTTCTCCGACGGCTCCCGCATCATCTTCCGGCTGAGCGGCACCGGCAGCGCGGGGGCCACCGTGCGCCTCTACATCGACAGCTACGAGAAGGATGCTCAGAAAATCAACCAAGACCCACAGGTGGGTGCTGCACCTCACTCCTGCCACTGCTGCCTGCCTGAGTCAGCCCTTTCTTAGCCCTGCTTTGCTTGGAGATCTGTGGAGATGACAGGAATTTTGAGAGTCAGAGGTTTGTATCTTTTGTGCCAGTATCAATAGGATTATTTTAAAAAGCTCAGTGTGGAGCAAGTATTCCTGAGAATCCCTCACAGCTGCCTCTGCCACAGCACAGTTTTCCTGTCTGTGCTACCCCTGTGCTGCTTTAAAAAAAAACAGTGGGTCACAGGATGCAGCTGTGCCTAAGGTGAGATGCCCTGTTCTGCACTGAGTTCAGTAAATGTTTTGCAACATCATTTACAAATGCTGATGAGCTCTTGTGGGCACTGCAGGAAAAGAATCCTCCTCTCGTATTTAGGTTTAGCCTGGATATCAGGGAAGGGATTTTCACCCAGAAGATGGCTGGGCACTGCCCAGGCTCCCAGGGAATGGGCACAGCCCCAGAGCTCCAGGAGTGTTTGGACAACGCTCCCAGGGACAGGGTGGGATTGTTGGGGTGTCTGTGCAGGGCCAGCAGCTGGACTCCATGATCCTTGGAGATCCTTCCAACTCAGGATAGTCTCTGATTCTGTACTCCCCAGTGAACACTCTGTGGGTTCTTTGTGCCTAACTCACTGTGCCATAATTGACAGAAAGACTGAAAATCCCCCATGCCCAAAGCAGCCTCTGGTCGGGAGAGCTGAGCTTTGGGGTGTCCCAGCCTGGCCTGGGTGCTGAGGGATGCACTGTGGGAAGGCTGCACCGTTGTGTGTGCAGCTCTGCAGTTCTGAGGCCTCTCTTTGCTCCCTGCAGGTGATGCTGGCACCCCTCATTTCCATTGCACTGAAACTTTCCCAGCTCCACGAGAGGACCGGCCGCTCGGGGCCCACCGTCATCACCTAGAGCTGCAGCGAGCACTGGGGGAGGCAGCCCAGCCCCTCCCCGGCAGATTGGCACTAAAAGAGGAATATTGATTTCATCCCTGTATTTAAGAACACTGTTTTGCTGCTAAGGATAGCCAATAAACCCCAGCCCTCAGCACCCCTTGTCCCCTTTGCTGCCTCTCTTTGTCCCCAGCGCTGCTGGACGTTGGGTGTGCTGCTCCTTACACAACTTTTGGGGCAGCACGTGGGCTCCTGGCTTTTCCTTAAACAAATAGAAATAACAGAGACACCAAATTCTTCAGTAATTCACAGGCTTTTTTTGCTATCTTGGAAACTTTCCTGGGAAAGGAGCAGAAATACTTTATCCCAGTTTGGATGAGCTTGTTTGTTGAATGGGGACAGTAAGAGCCTTGGAATAATCAGATTTGCAGGCATTAATGTGCAATATCTTACCCAAGGGCACAGAGAGGGTCACTTGGGAGACAGCTGGAGCTTGGTTTGATGTTGGGGCTGTGCAGCTGCACCTTCCTGCCCTTTTCCTGGCAGTACTCACATTAGTGGGACGGGTTTAGGTCCTGTCCCCTCTTGGTTTGCTTGCCTTTGCCACCCAAATCCTGCAGTCCCTGTGTCCCATCTCACCTCCTGCCCGGGGCTGAAACCTGGGCTGGTCCCTGGGCAGAAGGGAGCAGCTCTGTTCCCCAGGAATGTGGAACATCCCACCCTCATCCCAGCCTGCCAGCACCACTTCCAAGGGAGTCTGGATGTGCTGACAAAAGGCTTCTTATCTCACCTGTGCACAGGTGAGGGGTCTCTGACATTTCTCTGGGGGAGCTGCTCTGCTGTGGGGTGGATAAAAACCCTCAAAAACCAGATGCAAAGAGTTCAAAAGCCAAGACAGGACCCAGGAAGGGCCTGAGGCTGGGAGAGCTGTGCTTTCCACACCATGCTGCCCAGTCCTTGGCAGGATTGTCCCACAGGTTTCCCTGGCTGGCTGCAGAGCACTAAAGCAGGAAGCTGAGATTAGTGGGGGAAAACAATCTGGCTGCTCTAATTTGCCTTTCAAGCATTGTGTGAACAAGTGACCCCAGAGTTTATGGTTGGCCTCTTGTTAAAGCAGGTCAGTCCTGGCTTCCTCCTAATGGAACTGGGAGTGTTTTCCAGTCACACTGTGCTAAAAGCTGCTCTCTGCCCATCCTGGTGCTAACAGCTGGCTGGTGACACACAGCTCTCCTCTCCTGGGGCTCCCAGCTTCTTTCAGCACCTTCAGAATGAGAGGCAAAGTTTCCTTTTGTGCTCTCATGGCTTTATCTGGGCTCAGTTCCTCCAGCTGCTCCTTCCCACCACACCTGCAGGAGCTGCAAAGTAGAGCCCAGACTGTTCCCCTGTGACAATTTGTGCCTGTGCAGCCCTTGTGTCCCAGGGTGATGGGGTTTGGAGCTTTGTGCCATGGGAAATGTTCCTACAGCTCCCTGCCAGGATCTGGAACCAGGCGGGGATTGGTTCCTCTCTGATTCCTGCCACTCAGCAAGAGGGAGCTGCACTGTGGGAGGTTTAGGTGGGAGATTTGGGAAAATTTCCTCGCCAAAAGGGCTCTCCAGCCCTGGCACAGCTGCCCAGGCTGTGGTGAGTGCCCATCCCTGGAGGGGTTCCAAAGCCAGGTGGATGTGGCACTTGGGGAGGTGGTTTAGTGGTGGGATTTGCAGTGCTGGGGAACACTCAGACTCGATGGTCTGAGAGGTTTTCCAGCCTAAATGATTGTGTGGCTCTGTGGCTGCTGGGGAGGCCTGGCTGGGTTTGCCTGCTGGGTCACTGGGCAGGATGCAGCTCTTGGCAGTGCCCCAGTGCCAGCACAGCCTGAGGGCACAGCACACGCAGGGAAAGGGGCTCTGGCTCAGGGCAGTGGGGCAGCTCCAGCTGTGGGACACTCCTGAGGCTCAGCTAGTGCTGATTTTCTCAGGAAATCCACTTTTCCCCCTGGGCTGGATCCTGGTGGAGCCCTTCCAGGTCAGGGACAGAGCAGGAGCAGGGGAGCAGGGTCAGTCTGTGCAGCATTGCTGGTCTTTGCCAAAGCTGTGCCCATGGAGGGGTTTGCAGAGACCCAGCCCCTGTGCAGATGGAGATTTGCATGAAAAATGACTCCTGCTCTTTCTCTGCCTCTCTCCAGGCCAGAGCTCAGGACTCCTGTCCCAGAGGAGCCCGATGGGATCCAGATGTGTCAGCTGTAACCTTTATGTAAGGCAGGATCTCATTTCTGGGCGCAGTTTGTGCTGCACAGAGATGGAAACACAACCCAAGAACTTCCTGGGAAGAGCAGAGCCCAGCCCAGAGCAGAGCTCAGCCCAGCCCCAAACTGTGCTCAGCAATTCCCTGTCCCAGCCTGGCTGCTCGAGCAGAGGTGCCATGGCCAGGAGCTGGCAGGAACCAGTGTCCAGGGTGATCCCCAGTGTCCAGGGTGATCCCCAGTGTCCAGGGTGGTCCCCAGTGTCCAGGGTGGTCCAAAGTGTCCAGGGTGGTCCCCAGTGTCCAGGGTGATCCAAAGTGTCCAGGGTGGTCCCCAGTGTCCAGGGTGGTCCCCCAGTGTCCAGGGTGGTCCCCCAGTGTCCAGGGTGATCCCCCAGTGTCCAGGGTGGTCCCCAGTGTCCAGGGTGGTCCCCCAGTGTCCAGGGTGGTCCCCAGTGTCCAGGTGGTCCAAGTGTCCAGGGTGATCCCAGTGTCCAGGGGGATCCCCCAGTGTCCAGGGTGGTCCCCAGTGTCCAGGGTGATCCCCCAGTGTCCAGGATGATCCCCCAGTGTCCAGGGTGGTCCCCCAGTGTCCAGGGTGATCCAAAGTGTCCAGGGTGATCCCCAGTGTCCAGGATGGTCCCCAGTGTCCAGGGTGATCCCCAGTGTCCAGGGTGATCCAAAGTGTCCAGGGTGGTCCCCAGTGTCCAGGGTGATCCCCAGTGTCCAGGGTGGTCCCCAGTGTCCAGGGTGGTCCCCAGTGTCCAGAGTGGTCCCCCAGTGTCCAGAGTGGTCCCCAGTGTCCAGGGTGATCCCCAGTGTCCAGGGTGGTCCCCAGTGTCCAGGGTGGTCCCCCAGTGTCCAGGGTGATCCAAAGTGTCCAGGGTGGTCCCCAGTGTCCAGGGTGGTCCCATGTCCAGGGTGGTCAAAGTGTCCAGGGTGGTCCCCAGTGTCCAGGGGTCCCCAGTGTCCAGGGTGATCCCCCAGTGTCCAGAGTGGTCCCCAGTGTCCAGGGTGGTCCCAGTGTCCAGGGTGATCCCCAGTGTCCAGGGTGGTCCCCAGTGTCCAGGGTGGTCCCAAGTGTCCAGGGTGTCCCCAGTGTCCAGGGTGGTCCCCAGTGTCCAGGGTGATCCAAAGTGTCAGGTGTCCCCAGTGTCCAGGGTGGTCCCCAGTGTCCAGGGTGATCCCCAGTGTCCAGGGTGATCCAAAATGTCCAGGGTGATCCCCAGTGTCCTGAGTGGTCCCCAGTGTCCAGAGTGGTCCCAAGTGTCCAGAGTGGTCCCCAGTGTCCAGGGTGGTCCCCAGTGTCCAGAGTGGTCCCCCAGTGTCCAGGGTGGTCCCCAGTGTCCAGGGTGGTCCCCCAGTGTCCAGGGTGGTCCCCAGTGTCCAGGGTGACTCCCAGCACAAAGGAGATGGTTGAATCCCTGTGCTTGAGGCACAAAAGCCCTGAAATCCTGGTTTTCTGGAGGATTTTCCACTCTGGAGATGGAGTGTCTCTCTCTAGGTGGCAGCATTGGTAAAGAGTCTCTGGGCCGCCTCCATCCGAGGCAGGGTCTTGCCACACCTCACCCTGTTGGGACTTTATCAATAATCCTGGGATTCAGCCCCAGTTCCTGTGTTTCTGCAGCCTTGGTGAGTGCACAGGCTGCCCAGCTGGCCCCTAAGGATGGGCTCCCACTCAGAAATATTGGCACAAACCACAGGTTGGGCACTACCTAAAACAGTTCAGGAAAACACTGCAAGTGCTGCTATTGATGGGGTAATTCCATGTGATAAATCCAAAATCTGATCCCCAGATCTTCAGCATGTAGAGTTTTGGGCAAAATTTCCAGGTACCACTGAAAATAATGTGTTCTTTGTCATGTTCCCATCACAGCACTGACAGCTGTGCCCAGGCTCGGGTGGAGAAAGTGGCAGCAGATGAACTAAAACAATTATTAAATGAAATCAAATCCCATTTGTTCCCTCAGTTTTCAGACACTGGCCAGGGATGTGGGACCAGAAGAGCTTTTCTCATCCCTTCCCTTGGTATTCCCTCACATTTACCCCTGTGGAGGCTCTGGGAAGATCCCAGAAATGCTGAACTGGGAGCAGAAAAGAGCAGGGCCAGGCTGGGGCCAAAGAGGTGAAGGACCAGGTGAGGGAGGGATGGCAAGGATGGGACAGGATCAGGATGCAGTGCTGGGGTGGAATATAGGCAGAGTAGAAGGGATAAAACAGAGAAGGATTTGGTTTTACTGCCTTTATTTTCACAGGCTGTGATTATGAGCCAGAATCCACAGGGATAAGAGCCCTATTCCCCATTTTGGGAAAAGGCTTCCTCAGAGCCCCCAGCACCCCAGTGCCCCTCAGCTCTGAACTCCCCCTCTCCTGTGGGCCCAACGCTCAGCTCCACACCTACAGCTTGATTGCAGGCAACAAAGGAAGTTTTAATTAGCATGAGGAATCCTGGTGAGGAGCAGCAGCCCAGGTTTGAAATGCATCCAGGCCCCTCGTGTGAGAGCAGCCAAGGGCACAGCTGCTGGGATGGATCTGAGAGATGATGGGGATCCGATGCTCCAGGGCTGCTCTGAGATTTAAAGAAGATTCCATCTGGTGGAATCATGCAGGTGGATGATTCCTGGGGGTGCTCACCTGGAGAGGAGAAGGATCCAGGGAGAGCTCAGAGCCCTGGCAGGGCCCAAAGGGGCTCCAGGAGAGCTGAGAGGGGCTGGGGACAGGGATGGAGGGACAGCACACAGGGAATGGCTTCCAGAGGGATGGATGGGAGATTGGGAATTGGGAATTGTTCCCTGTGAGGGTGGGCAGGCCCTGGCACAGGTGCCCAGAGCAGCTGTGGCTGCCCCTGCATCCCTGGCAGTGCCCAAGGCCAGGCTGGACAGGGCTTGGAGCACCTGGGACAGTGGAAAGTATCCCTGCCCATGGAACTCAGTGAGCTTTAAGGTCCTTTTTATCACAGCAAGGCAAAAGTCCTGCCTGTGGCACAGATAATTTGCCATAATTTTGACCTTTCTAGAAGAAACCAGGATGAGCTGAACACTGGGGGAGTTTGGCTGCACTTCATGGCTACATTTGATATCATGACATGGCTCAGAAAGACTTTGGATGAACTCAGATGGATCCAGCTCCCTCCCCTGCTCTGTGACAGCCACCTGGAAGGACCCTCCATGCCCTGCTCCCTCCAGGTGCCCGTTTGGGTGCCCAGGGTGATGCTCAGATGCAGCTCCCATGCTGGGGAATCCCCACAGTCCCTCCCCTGCTGTTTCCAGTCCCTGCTTGCATCCAGAGCACAAGGAAGGGGAAAAAGGTGAGTTTTGGAAGGCCAAGCAAGCCCTGTGAGCGTGCAAAGCTTTGAGTCAGCTGTGTCTGCCCAGCACTCCTGGGAGAGAGGAGGGAGCTGCAGGCAAGGGGAGCACTGAGGGAGTTCACAAGCAGAGTGTGCTGGTGTTGTTCTGGCTCAGAACTGCCAGTCCTGAGTGTCCCTCCAGTGTGCCATGAACCTCCTGTGGTGGGGCTGGGAGACCCTCAGGGATCCCCAGGGAGCACTGGGGGACACTCAGGGATCCCCAGGGAGCACTGGGAGACCCTCAGGGATCCCAAGGGAGCACTGGGAGACCCTCAGGGATCCCCAGGGAGCACTGGGGGACACTCAGGGATCCCCAGGGAGCACTGGGGGACCCTCAGGTGTCCCCAGGGAGCACTGGGAGACCCTCAGGGATCCCCAGGGAGCACTGGGGGACACTCAGGGATCCCCAGGGAGCACTGGGGGACCCTCAGGGATCCCCAGGGAGCACTGGGGGACACTCAGGAATCCCCTCAGGGGTCCCCAGGGAGCACTGGGGGACACTCAGGGATCCCCAGAGAGCACTGGGAGACTCTCCGGGATCCCCAGGGAGCACTGGGGGACACTCAGGGATCCCCAGGGAGCACTGGGGGACACTCAGGTGTCCCCAGGGAGCACTGGGAGACCCTCAGGGATCCCCAGCTCCTGCAGGGAGCACTGGGGGACACTCAGGGATCCCCAGAGAGCACTGGGGGACACTCAGGAATCCCCTCAGGGATCCCCAGCTCCAGGAGGGAGCACTGGGAGACCCTCAGGGATCCCCAGGGAGCACTGGGGTGGCTGTTCCTGGCAGCAGCACTGGGGGCTTTGCCTTCTCCTCCAGGGTCACCTGTCTGCAAAGAGGGTAAAGAACCAGAGACAGACACTACAAATCCATCCTGTGCCAGCGCAGCCCGAAGAGAGAAGTGTTGTAATGCTCTGTAATTACAGTCAGCCTCAAAGAAGATGCTTTGTGAGGGCATTAATCAGCTGCTCAGCTCCTACAAAACGAAATAATGGGATTTTTAAACAGTGCTGGGGTTTAATTTGACTCAGCAGCAGTTTAGAGGTGTTGCTCCCTTTGCAAGAAGTTCCAGCTGTTTGAGAGTTTGACCACTTGGATGACAAAGGAAAAAATACATAAATATGAATTTAAACGAGGTCCTGCCTAGTTTCAGATACCTACAGCTTTTCCAAAGCCAAATGACAGCCTCAGTAATGTGCAGCTTAGGCTGGAGAAGTTAATTAGTGTGTAGGTGTTATTTAAATAGCTACATGGACTTTATTGGAATGCTAAAATGCATTTGGCCCAGTTCAGGAGTACCTGAGCTCCCTCTGCTTTCAAAAGATCAGAGCTTCCCCCACACTTACTGGCTTTTAGCTTTCAGTGACCTCCTGCTTAAACTGTTGCTATTGTGAAAGTTGAATATTTAGGTTGTATGGAGAGTAGAGAAATTGAATGCAAAATGAAGCAATTTGTTTTTTAATTTCTTGCCAAGCAAAAACGTGCAACATGTGCAGGGCTGTTAATTAGTGTCTCACTCCCAGCAGCAGGTGAGACAGGGCAGCTCCTGGCAGCATTTCAGGCGTTCACTGTTGATAATATTTATGGCAGAATGAGCAAGGTAAGACATTTTATTTTGCTGCTTTCTTAAATTAAAAAAAAAGAAAAAGAAAAAGAGGAAGATGGGATAGATCAATTCAAATTAACCAGCAGCAAAAGTGAAATGAGACATTTGTGCTTTCAGCTCCCTGGCTGCACTGGTGAGCTCTCTATCAAGGGAATCCCAGGAAGTTTTTAAGCAGCTCTTGTATGTTCTGCTTTGAAGTGACTGCTGTAGATGTCTTATAAAAAGCAGCTGAGCTGCGTTTCTCAATTTCAGATAGAGGGACTGAAAAGCCACCAAGTAACTGAATGTCCTGATGTGTGTGTGTGAAGTTTGTGTGTGTAGAAGGAGGTACAGAACACACCTCAGCTCCTCCTGACTTCTGCTGTGCCAGCTGGGCTGATGTAAACAGCAAATACATCTGGGCCTTCCCAGGAATTGGCTTTTACATCCAGGGAAGTGCAACAGGTTCCTGTCTCTGTGCACTAATTCCTCACAAACTGGATTTCATCTTACATTTACAAGTTTCTTCTCCTCTCCTTCTCCCCTTCTTTGTTTCCAGCTTTTCCTCCTTTTTGGCCTCCTTCACCCTTTTCCACACTCCCACCTCTCCATGCACAGTATTTCTCCCCTCTAGGTTTAATTTCTTCTCTGCAGTTCTGTGTGGGAACACAAGACTTCACAAGCTCCAGCACGGATGTCTGAGGAGTTACTGAATGATCAGGTGAAAAAGAAACCACATCAACCCCTATTTTCAGAGCTGGTAAAGACAATTTATAAATTAATTGCATTGGGAAATACAGGAAAAGAAGCTCCATCCTGAGTTTAATGATTAAACCTCAGCTTGTCCAGTTGCAAGGCATGGCCATCACCCCATGCACACCCCAAAGATCTTCTTAAAAGTTACTCCTGTGGGACTGAACTCCCTCAAAACAATATTTAAAATGTTTTTCAAAACCAAGTTGTCTTTGTTTAGGCACCATTTTTTCCCCTTTTAATAATAACTCCTGTTTGTTCCTTTGGCACTGCAAAACCACCCCAAAACAGAGGCCAACTGTTAACAGAGGCAAAGCCAACTTCATCTTTTGCAGGCTGACAAATGGTCATGTAAGTTACCAAATAACCCAAGACCTCGGGATTAAACTTCTCCAATTGTTTTCACATGATGCAACTTTAAATCTTTCTTTTGAACAGTATTAAATTTCCTTTCATTCCCATAAACTTCAGAAAAAGTTGACTGCTCTCACATTTCAGACTGTGACCCAGCTAACTTGCACTTTTCCCCTCTGCTAGTCTGGAGAATGGAATAATGAAATTCAGACAACAGTGACCAAATGTTGTTCTGTAGAACTTTCCTTTTACAAAACAGATGAATACTCCTGGGCTCCAAAACACTGCAGGGAACAAAACTTTCAAACCTTATGGAAATAAAATAGTAAGGCTGTGCAGTGACTTCATCTCCTTTATCAGATCAGCGCCATTTTCACTGGAATTGAAATGGATTTAAAAAAATAATCAACTCTATTTAGAGGAAAAGAATTAAAGAATCCCACTGAAGCCATTATTGAAATACTACTTCATTTAAAACCTCCACACCACCATGAGAGAGAGCTAAATTTCACAGAGCTTTAGAGGGAGATATCTTCATCATAATGAAGATATAATTGACATGATTCTTTGTTGCAGATAGAAGTGAGCTTTCATAAGACAGGAAAATAAACATTTTAGTGTTTGTGATTCACGAGGAGATAAGCAGCTGCATTGTGAGCTGGGACAAAGGGCCACAGAGAGGCACCACAGACACTCTTGGGGCTGGAATTTCTCCCTGGAGGTGCTGAGCCCTCCGGGATCTCACTGCAACCCCAGCAGGGCCGGTGCCCTCAGCATCCTGCCAGACAAACCCTGTATTTACACAAGGAGAAATCCCCACTGTGCTGCAGCTCTGCTGCTGCTGCCACTGCGACTGCAGTCACTTAAACCCAGCCCAAATTCAGCCACCAGAGTCACAAGAAAAGGAGCCAAAAGATATAAATCCAGCAGATGAGGTTTATGGGGGAGCTAAACCAAACATCCACCACAAAGATTTAGTGCAGCCAAATTGTTCTGAGTGAATGGGGCACCTCAGCTCACGTTGGGGCACATCTCTGGGTTAGCTCTGTGCTAAACTCATGCTGATAGCAATAAAAGTTTTACATGCAAAATGAGTGGAAAATACGAGATGTTAGATAGGACAATACAAGTCTATAAAGCTGATACCTAAACCCTGCTATCAGGGCTTTGCCAACCCCCTGCTAACTTCCATGCAAATTCCAGCCCTGGATCCCCCGTGTTTGTCTTAATTGGAAGTCTTAAAGGTGAATTGAAATGTTGTTGGAGTAAAAACCTGTTTAAGATGCCAAATCCCTGCGTAGACTTGCAAGTAAATAAATTATAAAGGCTGACTAGGGGCCTTCCTATTAACCTGTCAAACCACCAGCCCTGGAATCTCTTTTTCTCCTGCAAAAATGGTGATGTTCTCCTTCCTCTTGCCATTGAAGTGTTTTACTGCCTCACGTGCCTGGCCACAGAGATGAGGATGTTTGGGAAGGTGATGAAATCTCCTCGTTCATCCTGAAGATTCCGTGGCCCTTCCTGGCAGGGAGGGCTGGGGCTCCCTGCAAGTGGTGGGAAGTGATGGATTATGACTGTTGGGTGTAATATTGGTTCAGTTTTTCCAAACTACTGCCCTAATAATCTTCTCTCTGAATCAGATTTTGGTTGATTCCTTTTAGAAGCAAACAAACTCTGCATGAGGAACTTGGAAGCTATGGAGCAATTTCACCTGAAACTACCTGAGGTGTTTTGCAAAAGGACAACTTGGTCATGTCCAAACTGAGCTGTAAATCCATGTCCTTCTTTTCCTGGCTCCTTTCTGGAGCTAATGAGAATGCCATCAAATAATTGTAGTTTCCTTTAAGGATAATTACAAAGCTCAGCACCTGAGGTGTGAATGCCCAGCCTGGGTGTTTGGAATTGCTGCTGTCACACACTTCTCCCACTGACTGCACCATGTCCTTAAATGAACCACTCCAAAGTGCCCAGCACAATGGATGCCAGCTGCCCTGAAAGGCTGGGGTGCCAGTTCAGAAAATAAAGCCACAATAACAACAAAACTAATGTGTAATAAGTGTGCCAATATTTGCATGTGTTATTAAATAGTTGCTGGTGTTTGTGTCCCATTGTCACCCTCCTTTTCCCAGAAGGGTGACACTTCATGTTATGGAGTTATGGAATTCAGGGATGTAAAGAACAGAGTCCTCCTGAGACATAAATATATGTATATTTATTTATATATATAAAATTCCAGTGTAATCCACACATGAAAGAATTGTGGTCTATTTCAAGGCTTTTCCTTTCATCTTTTCTGCAGTTTTCTGCCAATTCTCAAAGTGCTCCCAGACCACAGACTGAACGAAATGATCTGAACAGGGCTGACCTGCTGCTCCTGATGTCCCTGTGCCATTCCCCAGGGCCACCCCTGTCCCCACAGTCCCCCTGTGCCACCTTCCCTGTGGCTGCTGAGCCTTTGCTTTCCTCTCCCAGCAAAGGAAACATCCCACCTGAGGAGATGGAGCTGTTGCAAAGACTGGCACAAATGCACTTCCTCCTCCTGCTGCCTTCAGGACAGAAGAACAGAATAGAAAAAGATAAAATAAAATATAACAAATAGAAAACCATTTATTCTCATATCTCCCATCCCTTTTAAAGAAACACATTATTTATGCTGTACTTGCTCCTGAAACTCCACTGGAAAATAAAGCTGGCACTAAGTGGGCAATGATTTCACCTGAGTTAGAATTCCTTTCCTAAAGAACTCAGTGTAAGTTATATCTAAATCTTGCACCTTTAAACATAACAGAAACTGGTTTTTTCCACCTTATAATTGAAAAATCCATGGTGAAATCAGATTTACACTGGGTCTTTCCATGGATGCACAGATTCTGGGAATCCAGGGAAGTTCTGCCCTCCCTTCCAGCTTCCACTCTGGAGGCCTGAACATGCTGGTGTAATTCCAGTTGAATTTCAAGGGGAAAAGGATGATTGATATGGCCTCAAATGGTGGAATCAAAAAATCTGGTACAGATTAATAGGAATATTAGTGAAAGCTGGAAAGGAAAACAAGGATTCTTTTCTAATGTGACATGATACTTAAGAACACACATTGTCAGTAACTACAAATGTGTAATGTTTCTCTTTTCTTTTGCTGTACTTCTGACACGATTCTCTTACAATGCTTTGCTTATCATCCTCTTGTGAGGTTTATTGTACTTACAAATCATTCCCAGACAGCTTCTTTGCTATCTTTTCATTAAAAAAAAAAAAAAAAAAAAAGAAGAAGAATAAGAAAGTTTTGTGGATAATACATTTTCCCTGCGGGAACTAATTCCACAAAGATATTGACTACAAGCCTGTCGTTGTTTTAAAATATGTGGCCATGTATCAAATGGTTGATTCTTTCCCCAGAGTCACCTTCTGAAGCTTTATGTGTGCACTTCATCACCCAAGCATCCTGAGACCATGAGGAGAAACTCCAATCTGTCCTCCCAAGCCAGGGCTGACCCCTACCTGGAATTCTTTTTGCCACCAGATCACTGTGGACACTCCCTGCTATCCATTTTGGGTCTTTAGGGCTGTGTCCACTCCAGTCCCTTTGTTTCATATATTTTTAGCCCTTGCACTGTGGGATGACAGACTGCAGCATGTTAAAGCAGGGAGAATATTTGTATTGATTTCCAAATGCTGCAGATTGAGAGCAGATGTACCACGTATTCCCCAAACGTATGTTTTAACTTTCATTTATGTGCTGTGCTGAGCAGCCTGCGAGCCAGGAAATGATTTATATCTGCTAATTGCATACACTTTGGTAGATTTGCAGCTAAAAATAAGTGGTTTGTTTTTTAATTATAAATGATTTATCCTCTCACGCTGCATGGAGCTAAAACTTCGAAGCTAAAAGAGAACTTGGAGAATCTGCATTTAGTTTCTGCAGCTGCCACGGACTTTTTTTTGTGTCTTTAGTGGGTTATCCATGTGCCCAGCTCAGAGGAATCTGGATCTCATGGACATCTTACTTCAGAGGGATGAAGGAAACACTCCTGTGTTGGAGCTGAGGAGGTGGAGCAGCAGTTGCTGCCAAGAGCAGCGGCTCAGTGGAGACCCTGCAGAAGGGTCCCCCTCACCTCTGCTGGATCCAACACTCCTGCAGCTGTGAGGAATCAGACCCAGCTGCTGATCCCGGGGAACACAGCTCCCATTCCCTCTCACCACAGGCTTCATGGAATGGCCTGGCCTGGGGGAACGCAAGGAAACACACGAGGGGTTTTCTTGCTGTTAGATCAGTCAGAAGTAACCTGAAATGTCACCTCAGGGGGGCAGGCAAGCCTGGGCTGGTGGGCAGCACTGCAATCCCAGCTGCACGGCCTGACCTTCCTGCTGGCACAGCTCTGCTATTCCCGCTACTCCCTGTCTCCAGGACAAGTGTCAGAGCCCTGAGGGCACGCAGAGCTCTTCATGAGTCCCACCCCACCTTGATGGGGCTCTCTTTAAGCTCAGCCCTGGTCCCCTCAGAGTCTGTCCCTGCAGCATCCCTGTGCTGGGCTATGGACCCTCCTGATGCACGGACTGACCTCAGACCTGGCTCATTCTGAGCTTCACCTCAGACCTGTCACATTCCCTGCTCCATTTCAGACCGGTCTCATTCCCTGCTCCACCTCAGATCTGTCTCATTCCCTGTTCTCTCTCAGACCTGTCTCATTCCCAGCTTCACCTCAGACCTGTCTCACTCTGAGCTTCACCTCAGATCTGTCTCATTCCCTGTTCTCTCTCAGATCTGTCTCATTCCCTGTTCTCTCTCAGATCTGTCTCATTCCCTGTTCTCTCTCAGACCTGTCTCATTCCCAGCTTCACCTCAGACCTGTCTCATCCCTACAGACCTGTCAGCAGCCCCAGTGTCTAGAATGTCCCATGTTGCTGGAATGGCCCTTGAGGAATGGCTCTGAGGAACGGTCCCTGAGGAACGGCCCTGGAGCTGCTGTTGGTTCTCAGCCTGATCTCAGACCCGCCACCATGAGCCAGCCTGATGGTCTTGCCTGGAGCTGGGCCTGCCTTGTTCACCTGGATTGGACGTGGAACTTCAAGGACCTAAAGCAGCAGAAACTCCACTCAGGTGCCAGCAGCTGACAGTCCCTTCCATGTGTCACACCAGATCCTAAAACACATCAACCTTAGCTCACATCGTCCGTTTCACCCATGTTTGTTTATTGGCCAGTTTTCCTGAGAAAGTGGATAATCTCTTGTCCTTTTCCTGGCTGCTGAGAGGAGGTACATGGGCATGTTAGTATCTGTGAGAAGAAGGAGGTTCCAGACCTCAATCTCCTTCCCTAACACGCTGCCAGATGTTTATCTGGGTTTCTTCCTCCTCTTGAAACTCTGTTAGTGTCTGACAAGAAATACAAGATTCATATGGCAGAAGAAAAGCCTAAGGGATCTGATCTAGCAGGAAGCGAGGGGGAAATTCCTTTAATCTTGTCCTTGTTTCCACTCTGCTTATGAGCTTTTTATTAAACAGTTGCTGACTTTTGAAACCCTAAACCTAATCTAAGCATCCCAGAAATGTGATCATTCTCCTGGATGGAAAGTAGTTATCACTCCTAGGAGCTTCAACCAGCTTTGGCAACGTCCTCCAACTCCAGCAAAAATGTTATCCACTGTTGGCAGGAGGGAACTCCAACCCTCCTGCCCAAAATCTTGCTTTCCAGTCACCAGAGAGAGGGAAAAGCATATTTAAGGTCTGGGTTGGTTGAAAAGGCGGGGATGGATCACAGGTTGGACTTGATGGTCTTGAAGGGCTTTTCTAACTTCAACACTTGTGTGATTCTGTGAAAAGCGTGTCCTTCAGAGCGCAGTAATCCCACAGACTGCAGTTACAGGATGCAGGGCAGACCCTGGGGAAGGGATTGAAACCATTCCAGTGTGGATGACCACGCACTGGAACGGAATGTCCGGAGAAGAGTGTGGAGTCTCCCTCACTAGAGACATTCTGGAACCTTCTGGACACAACCCCATGCCATGGGCTCCGGGCCATTGGAGAAGGTAGGCTGGACCACATCACCCCCACTCCTCCATTCTGTGGTTGTGTCTGCTCGCAGGCTGGACTCGATAATCCCGCAGGCGATTCTGTGGAAAGCGACAATCTGGACTCGACAATCTGCAGGGACTGTCCCTCAGAAGGGAACGCGACATCCCCGCAGGGACCGACCCTGAGGAAGGGAACGCGACCATCCCGCAGGGACGGTCCCTCAGAAGGGAACGTGACATCTCCGCAGGGATTGTCCCTCAGAAGGGAACGCGACATCTCGGCAGGGACGGTCCCTCAGAAGGGAACGCGACATCTCGGCAGGGACTGTCCTTCAGAAGGAAACGCGACCATCCCGCAGGGACGGTCCCTCAGAAGGGAACGCGACATCTCGGCAGGGACTGTCCCTCAGAAGGGAACGCGACATCCCCACACCACCGCCTCCCTCACAGCTCTGAGGGGCGGCTCTGAGGGCTCTGAGGGCGGGCGGCTCCTCCGCGCGGGGACAAAATGGCGGCGGCGCGAGCAGCCGCGCGGGGGCGCTGCGGGGCCGGGCAGCGCTGACAGCGGGCCGGGCTGAGGGCGGCGGGCCCGGCCCCGCTCCCTCCCCGCCCGCGCCGCCTTCCCCGCCCGCCCGCCCGCCGGCACAGCGCGGGACGGAGCAGCGGCGGCCCCGCGGTGGATGCGGGAGCAGCGCCGGCTCAGGAATGCAGCAGCCGGGCGGCGCGGACGGGAGCCTCCCGCTGCTGCTGCCGCTGCTGCTGCTGCTGCGAGCGGGGAGCCGCGCCGAGCCCGGGGACGCCACGCAAGGTAAGGGGGACGGGACAGGGCGGGCGGCGGTCCCGGCCGGGATGAGGGAAAGCAGCCGGGCCGGCACCGAGGGGAGCCCCGCTGGCCCCGCGCCGCCTCCCGTTAACCAGCGCGGGGTTTTATGCTCGGTCCGTGTTTAATTGCTTCGTAAAAAAGCTCTTTCCAAGTGTTGGGGCCGGTGAGCGTTCCCAGCGTAAGCACTGCCAGGCGGTCCCGCTTTGCGGTCCGTGATTGATGGTGCCCGAGGTGTGTTACCGCACTGGGGACTCGGCCCTTGGATCCGCTCTCAGTGCCTGTTTCGCCATCCCACCCCCCTTGCACCCCTCAAAAATGTTTGTTTATTTATTTATGTGTTTATTTATTTGCAACCAGAAGAAAGCGTCTCCGTTTTGCTTTTAGCGAGTGATACTTATCCCGCGATCGTTCTGCTCTGTCAGGGTTCTGACTCCAGCCTTTTTGCGAGGGATTTCTGTGTAAAACATAGCGTAGCCCAGGCATAAAGGGACCTTGGAGCTGGGAAAGCTGGAGTTGGAAAAAGACTGATTCCTTCAGGCCAAGTCAGTAAAAAGTGAGCAGTGTTTTTGGACGCCTGCATGAGAATTTCACTGCGAGTTGGATGTACGTGAGCTCCGGCTCCTCCAAAGCGGTTTGTGGTGGGTGCTTCAATCACAACCCACCTCGGAGCAGTGCTGCTTGATAATATGCCTGCATTTAATAGCTAAAGAAGTGAAAAAAGTGAACGCTAAAGAGCGAAAGTTGGTGGAAAAAGCTAAAATGATAAATGAAGTGGGATAACTGCCTTTAAAATGTGCTTGTAGCTAGCAGATAAAAGTCTTGTGGTGTCGCTGAGCCGGGGTTGGTGCCGCTGTCCCTGAGGATGCTGTTCCCGGCACTGAGAGGGGGAGTGGAGCTCTTGGAATGACTTCCCCACATTCAATGGCTGGATGAGCTCTAGCTAGGGGTGGGAATTCTTCATGACATCTCAATGGGAAAATTTTCAAAAGTCGTTTTCTAGTGTCTCCAGGGAGTGCTGTCTATGCTTAACAAATGGATGTATTTTTTAAAGGGGCAAAAAAGGCTACTTCCCCCCTGGTTTTTCAGATAGTTTCAAATCTTTAGGGCAATGCAAGTTGTTGGTTTTTTTTGGTTTTTTTTTTCATGTTTCAAAGAGCCTGGAAGGAAAAAATAAAACCTCATTAGCATAAAGCAATTGATCACATTGAGTCTGAAATGAATAATTTCTTATTTTCTGTGCATTCTGCTGGGAAGTACCTAACAAAGAATGAATTTACCTGTATGTGAATATATTAATATTGTTATTATTAGTCCTTATATATTAATGTAGTCATTACAGCACAGCTCATGTAGTACTTACACCAAGAAGGGTTTCAGCTCAATATAAGAAAGTGTTTTTTTATAGTGAGAACAATAATTTACTGGAATTAGCACCCCAGGGATGTGGTGGAATCCTCGTGGCTGGAGGTTTCCAAGATGGGAGTGGATAATCTCCCTTTCCCACAAAAGGCTGGACCAGGTGATCCTTCCAGTTCCCTTCCAGCCTGGACTGTGATCTGTGATTATGTACAGTTACTCTCCACAGAGAAGTATTTCCTGTATTTTGAATAATATCTTTGGCAAATGCTTACAGCGTGGATTCATGGGCAGATCAAGTGATTTATTTATTTTTTTATAGATAGACATCTATTACATGTTCAACCACATACTAGGTTTTGTGGAAGAATAAGGGAACCTGAACGTCCAACACCAATTAAAAAAGCCAAACAAAGAAAAAGCCTGTTCTAAAAAGTTTTACAGGTTTCTTTAAGGTGGCTGTAGTGGTTGGGTAAATAGAATTTGCTCTATCAGAAGCCCAGCCCAGATGGAATCTTCAGTCCCCACCCTTTAACCCTGACACGTTCAGAAAGAGAATGTGGACCACTGTCTCCTGCTGCTGCCTTTTTGTCCATGACCTTTCCTTGCAGGGAGCAAAAAAACCCCAAAATCTTTGTCCATTCACTGCCTTTTGGGTGCTCAGGGGCTGGCCCGAGCGTTCCAAATAAAACCACCAAGTTAATGTCAATTTAAGGAACAGCACCTCTCCAGCCTGGACGTTTTCTGCAGCATGTGGCTCTGGATATTCCCAGTTCAGCTCCATTATTGTTCTTCCAGATCGTGGAACTTTGTGAGGAGTCACAATGAAAAGACGTGTGAGTAATAGAAAAACATTTTAAAAGCTTGGAGTAAACCCACAGATCTCCAGATTGTGTTTTAGATTGTGGGGGTGCTGCTGATTCCCTTGAAAGTTGTGAGATAAAGTTGCACAGCTCTTGATTAGTCCCTGTGGTTAATTGTTCCATCCCTGGGTCACAGGCTGCTGCTTCAGCCCATCCAGGAATGAGTTTAAAAACAAACAAAATGCTTTTGTTGCCTTAAGCCTCTAAGAGGATGAGGGTAGATGTCACTGTTTGAGGTTGCAGCCTTGTATTTCTTGACAAAAGTGGCTTGAAGTAGCAGCAAATTATCTTCAGGACATCGTTCCTTTGTTTCCATAATTAACTTCTGCCGAAACTGCTGTGTTAATTATGTCCTCGCCGGGATTTAAAGTGTTGCAAATGAGTGTTAGGAGGGGAGTATTTTAAAGCTTGTGCATGGATTTAAGTAGGCAAAGAGAGGAGGAAAAAAGAGTTTCCCTGAGGTGTGACACTGGATCCTGCTCTTTAGAAACAGATGTAGAAATCCAGCGGTCTGCTGGGACTCCAAAGAGCACCTCAGAGCTGAAAACTCTTTTAAAAAATCTCTAACTAAATGCAGCTGCTTTACACACAGCGATTGTCTTGCGAGCCAGGAGCATGTAGAAAGCTAACTCAGACAAAAGAAAAAGTGTAAACCTTTCCTTCCCCAAGCCCTGGAAACAAAAACCCAAAAACCCCCTCAGTCATCCTCAGCTGCAGATTGGATGTGTGCAATGTTGTGTCTCCAGAAGCAGGAATTGTTTGTCCGAGGTGTTTTCTGCTGCCTGGTGTGCTCTCACCTTGGGTGGGTATCCCGGGAAAAATCACAGCTGGCACAGCTGGAGCAGAGGTGGGGCTCTCACACCCAGCCTGCATCTGACACACTCCTCCCTGTCCAGCTACTTAAACCAGTACAAATCCAGTTGTTTTGCTGTTAAGGTGCTGCCTTTGATCCAGGTTCCTGCTTTAAAAATCAGCAAACCCCTGTGCTGTGTCTTGAAATCAGCTCCCCAAAGCTGAGCTCAAAGCAATTCTGGGTTTGCCCCCAAAGAGTTGAATAATGAAGTGAATTTGCAGGGCTTTTCTTGTTTCTTTTTCATTGACTTTCAACATCTCCTTGATGACAACGAATCTGCACATGTATAATTGGAACAGCAGTGCAATGAGTAAATGACAGCAGTTGTCAATGATTCTTTGTAAATAAAAACAAAATGCTGGTGTTAGCTGAGGGATGCTTCTGTGGGGGTGGTGATTGCACTTTTACATCCTTTATGATGAAGTGCTTTAAAATTCCTGGAATTCTACATTTGGTGTAAAGTTTCATTTGGTCAGGTGCTGCAGAGGAAATTCCAGATTTTTGGTTGTTTTTTTTTTTTCCTGTCTGTTTACAAGCAGAGTCACTGCTGTCCTTGCCAGGAGTGTGGCATGTGAGAGGCTTGGACATGTTTAATGTCATTTAATTGGGCTGGAACAACAGGAGAGCCAGGGGGGGCTACACTGTGAAGTTTGCCAAGGTGGAAAAACTGAATAATTTCAGCTTAAATATATATCTATATTATACTAGTGTGTGATGTGATGATAAAGCTCTAAATATTGCTATTATTTAATAGTAAAGTTCTTTGAAGTCCTCCAAGGAATATAATGTTAAAGAAAAGAATTTGCCTATATTTGGACTCTGATGCAGTGCAATATTGAAAATGGTGCTCTGCCAAAGTCAGGCACCTTGGGGAAAAGAAGAAGCTTGAGAAAGGAACCCTTTGGTGAGGAAAGCAATAAGCTCAGCCTGTTCCCTGCCAGCATCCCAGCGTGAGGGAGATTGCTTTCCAGGACCCCCTCCTCAAGTGCAGACACTCAGTGCCACTGTTCCAAGGAAATCTGCAGGGCAGCAGATGAAAGGAAGAGCTTGTGGGAAGAATGCCATGGTTCGTGTAGGTGGGATGGATGCAGATTTGGAGGATGATTGCCAGGTAGGATTCCTGAAAAAATGATGGTGCAGAGTGGTCAGCAAGAGGAGCAGAGGGCATGGAGGAGGGAGTGGCAGGGATAAATGGGCTGTGGGGCCAGGGCTGTGTGTGCAGAGCTGCCCTTTCCCTGCTGGTTCACCCCGTGGAGCTCACACACACCCAGGGCAGGAGCAGGACAAGGCTCAGCTCGGGGCTGCTTTGCTGCTTCACCGAGTTCTGTGGGGTTTTTGGCCTTGATATCCTGTTCTAACAAACCCCTCTGGAGAGCTGAGTGGGTCAGGTTGATCAGAGAGGGTAAAGAACAGCACAGAATGGTCCTGCAGGACATGTCCTGGGTCGTGGTGCTGGTGGGGCTGGCTGCTGTGTCCCTCCTGGCTGGAATGTGCCAGTCTGGGGGTGCTGGTCCAGGCCTGGCTTAACCCAGCTGAGATTTTCTGACCTCTTTGCTCTTGTTACCAGCGGCTCTGGGAAATGGCTGAGGCTGTCAGGGGAGGTTTGGGCTGGCTCTCAGGAAAAAGGCTCTTCCCCCAGAGGGTATTTAGGCACCAGCCAGGCTCCCAGGGAATGGGCACAGCCCCAGAGCTCCAGGAGCGTTTGGGCAATGCTCCCAGGGACAGGGTGGGGTTGTTGGGGTGTCTGTGCAGGGCCAGCAGCTGGACTGGATGAACCTTTGGGGTCCCTTCCAGCTCAGGATTCTGTGATGTCACACTGGAGACAGGAATCCTGGGTGTTTTTATCATGCCCTGGGAATGTTGAAGGCAAAGAAAATCTGTCTGCTTTTTGTGTCAGAGAAAGCTAAAAAAAACAACAAACAAGGCAAGTCCCTGTGTGTACAGGCAGCCACTGTCCCCAGGAGCTGGAGGAGAAGTGCTGGGGACTTTGTGCAGATGTTCATGGTCTCTGTAAGCCCTGAGCTGTGCAGAGATGTGCTTTCACTCACTCTCAGATGTTTGGGACTAGCTTTAAGTTAGGACTTTGCCATCCCAATATGCACTGGGAAAGTTTCATAACTGGGTGAGTTCTTGAGAAAAGTTCCTGCAGGCTCTGGGGGAAGCCTGCATTTTATTAAAAGCTCTCTTTCAAGCTGCTCAGGTCATATGCTGAAACTGATAGGGCACAAGGGCTTCCTGTGACCTTCTGCTCCTTCCCTCCCAGGGCTGTCCCCCTGTCCCGTTCCCAGATGCTCTGTCTGTCTGCAGCACAGCCCTGAACATCTGCTCCAGGCAGATCCAGGAAGGAGCTGGAGTGGTGGGGCTGGGAGCTGGAGCAGCAGCAGCCATGGGAAGTGCAGAGATCAGAGATAAGCCAGGGAAAAATGCTTTGTAACCTCCTCACACGTTCCCTCCAGAGGCTGGGAATGGAGCAGGGGATGCTTCTGCTACCCTGGGAACTCCAGGCTGCCTCTGGAAGGATGTGCTCTTCCACAGCCACAGTGTGGATGCTCCTCTGCAGAGCTGCTCTGGTGGCTCCGTCCCTCCTGAAGATGCTGAAGCATCTTAAAGCATGGAGGGTGTGAATGTAATGAGGCTGTCCATGCTGTGGCTGGTCCATACAGAACACCATGGCTGGTCCATACAGAGCTGGTCCATACAGAGCACCGTGGCTGGTCCATACAGAACACCATGGCTGGTCCATACAGAACACCGTGGCTGCTCCTGCAGAGCAGGAACACGTGCTGGACAAGGAGGGAATGGGATCTGGGTGACCTTAAATTCAAAATTCTTGAGGGCCTTTAGCTCTGACCATGTTGCCATCCGCTCCTGAGGAACATTTAAGGTGTAGAGGGGGTTTGTTCTCTCTCTGAATTCAGCTCCAGTCATTCTGTCCTCAGAGATAAATGTGGCTGTGAGCACACAGAGGTCTCAGGAAGACACAGGCTTGGTCAGAGAATAAAACCACAAAATCAGTGTTAGAACTGAGACTAGACCTGGTTTTCCTCAAGTGAGGTGCTCTTTGCAGAACCTCTGCCAAGCTTTCTGCTCATGGAGAGGGATGATGCTGCTGCACAGGGAACATCTCACCTGGGGCACTCTGTGCAGTCAGTGTGCATCTGAGCCCTGTGCAGTCTGCACTGGATTTACAACAGCTCTTGCCTCTCCCAGTTTTTCCTGTAAGGGGTCAGTTATCATGGGTGAGCATCTCCTCTCCAAAATGAACTTGGCTGCCAATGAAAGGAAGTGTCTTTATAATTGTTTTGTTTACTCTGAAGTCCTTGATGTGCTGTATAAGTAACAAGCGTTCTGCGCGTTTTCATTTTCAATTCTTTTTTGTGTATGCTAATTATTCATTCCATATGTTTGGGTTTTTCTTTATAAAACACATTATCTCTCTGTGCATTTAATGAAAATCTGGAGCACGATGGAGACATCTCTTTTTCTCCAGAACGTGCTGAGTGGAGAGAGCACCACGTTGAGCTCTGCTTTCAGTGAGTTTCACCTCCAGTGACAAGAGGTCATTTAATTCCCAGCTGATTGTCAGGAAGATGGATTTATATCATTAAATGCTTTCAGGAGGCCAGGGAAGAGCTCGTGGTGCACCTTTGCTTCTGCCTGCTGGCATCTCTGAGGCTGAGACACTTCATGCTCACCAGAGGATGTTTCTGAACCGAGGGCCCCTGACTTTTACATTCACTTTTCTTGGCAGCCTGACAGAGCCCAAGTCTGGCAACCTTTGCAAGTGAGATGCAACAAGCCTCGCTCATTTCTGCTATTGCTCTGTCACTGTGTTTTTAATTTACTGTAATTCAATAACTGACACAATGCTGCAGTAAATAAATGGGCTGTGAACGTTCTCATAGACCTTGGGCGTCCAGCTCAGGGCAAGATTTAGCTTTTAATTAACACTGTCCATGAGATTTATTGTTAAAATTGCATCCTTTTAAAGAAGTCAATCTGAAGTTGATTAAGAGATGAATAATTGAAACCTGCTGTGGGATAACAGAATGCATTCTAGTGGATGCAGCAGTGGAGCACCATTGGAGCTCCAGACCCCTTTTCTCCCAAGTTTTGGGTCATTCCCATAAGCTGGATGTTGTCATTATCTTCTCAGTGCAGGATTTGTTGCTCTGTGTTGGGGGAAAAAAAAGTATTTTTCAATATATTAAGAACAGCAGCATTTTACCTGTGTATAAACTGCATTTTTAGCACAGCAATGAGCTTTAGGAAGGCCTTGGGACACCCTGGTAAAAACCCTTATAGAGTTTTTGCTCCTTTCACTCCCCTCTGCTACACAAATTCTCCAAAAAAGAGGCCCAGGCAAGGGAAGAAGCTGCAAAGGCATCCTCTCACTGTAGGGGAATCTTGTTAGCAAAATTATATTTCATCAGGGATTAAAAGAAAATGCTGACCTGATTTTCTTGTGTTCTATTGGGAGAGTTGCTATCTGATTTGCTCTTTTGCTTTGGAGAGCCTGTTTGTAGGATGTGATTTATGTTCTTGCATTCTGTTTGTGATTGATCTTTCTTTAAATCCTAATGAGTATTTCTGACTCCTAAGCAGCAGTAGAATATTCGCAAACTTGAGAGTATTTTATGTGCAGAACTTAGACAATTTTCTCTTAAAAATCTGTTGTCTCTTACTTTTCCCAGCAGCAAATGTGGTCCTGATGTGAGGAGTGTGTGCCCAACCCCTCTCATTTCAAGCTGAAAGCCTCCAGGGAATGTCAACATCAATATTTTGTTGGTTGAGCTGTTCAGGGTGAGACAAATTAGGTTGGGCATTGGGTGAACTGGGCCATTCCTTCCTTCCTGAACTGGTTTCACTGGGGAGCCACATTTGGCACTGATCACACTTTGAACATTTCTGTAGGTCCCAATGGTTCTGGGGAGGTTCTTTGATCTGTCTTGAAAACTTCAGAAGTTGAGAGTTGGTACTGGGGGAGAGAGGAAAAGGTGGTCTTGGTGTCGATAGCAGGGACATTGAATTTTCAGGGAATTCATGCAATAAAGAAGGAGAGACCACCTGCAAACTGACAGCTTTTCCTTTGGTAGGGTAACAATATCTCATGGTATAACTGCTGTAAGCAGGGCACCTTTACAAGGATTTTTGGGAATCTGAACATTTAAGGTTGCTCTGTTGAGTTTATGGTTGTGTTTGGTTCCCTCACCCAAGAGAGGAGACTCAGTCCTGTTCAGTTCTCTCACCCAAGGTCATTCTGAAGGCTCTGGGCTTGGAGCTCTGAAGCACTGGGGGAAGTTTTTTGTCTCATATTTATTGTGGAGCGCCTCTGGTACATCCAACTTTAAAAATCCATGGTTAGCTCTAAGAGCAATCCTGCTTTTCAGAAAGTTTGGACAGAATGCAGCAGCAAAGTCTAAACTGGAGTTTTCTGTGTCAGTAAATGAGTGAAGCTGTGGCCTCAGGCAGCACAGCCCATGCAGCAGGGTCACAGCAGGGACACTTTGGGACAGTCAGAGTTCAGGCTCCTGCACAGGTCTGTACATCAGATGCTGTTTATTTTGTTGTCAGCTCTGCAGAAATCCCCTACCCAAAGCCTGTAATTGTCGGATGTTCTGTTATCCTATTCCTGCTGCCAGGTATTATCTCCTGAGATTATCAAGGGTAACTTCAGCTGGACTAATTGTAATAACTGCCAGGGCCCGAGGGCAGGAGTTGTGTCTCAGCAGGGCAAGGGGGATTAGGTGTGTGTATATCCCATGTCATTTGCTGAGAGGTGTCTATGTACAGAGCTGTCAGGAGAACTGTAAAATCATTTGAAATGTTGCAAGGGATGGATGTGTGGTGATGAGAGGCTCAACTTTCTTCAGCTTTTGTTGCATTATCCCACTGAAGTGAATTTTATTGGCTTTTTTCTGCCCTTCCTGTATAAGCTGGTGTCAGGCTCCTTGAGGAGGCACTTATGTTCTTGAAGGATTATTGTGCTAATTTAGCTTTCATTTCATCAAGTATCAAGGCTTGATTTTATCCTGCTGTTTGTTGCTCTGTTCTTGCTGGGAATTACTGACACCAGAGATGTTGGGGATTACACTGAAGATGACTGAGGTGCAGCAGGGAAATAGTTTTTGATCTCTACCTGCTTTGTTATCCTAAAGATCCTGGTTATGGCTGAGTCACTGAGCAGTGCTGATTATTCAGTCAATCCGAGCAGCAGAGCCTGACAGATTTTCTGCCAGGATCCTTTAGAGGATGCATGTCATGAATCTTTTAATAACTTCAGTGGGCAGTTGCTTTCAGCCAGCTGAAATATTTCCTGTGTAAAGGAAGACAGACAGAATTTCCACGTGAGAGTCACGATGTGCCCACCCCTGGTGTGGGATATTATTGCCTTAAAAGAGCTCCAGAGAATGAACTCAGGCCTGCTAATGATGGCACTTGTCACCAGTACACAAACAAAGTACACTCAACATTTATTTTGATATATTTCTCTTATTTTTAGACTGAAATCCACTTTTTTTTCTCCTTTGCTGCTTTGTTTCCAGACACTTCAAACGTAGAGTGTCCTGGAATATTTTATCCTGTAAAACAGAGAAGTGCAGTTCCTCTCAGGGACTTTGTTGGACTCAAAATACACGTGGTGCTTAAAGGAATGGGAGAAATATTTTGTACTGCTACAACTCCTGAATGTTCCCAGCATCTCTGGTATCTAAATGGACCATCCTAAACTGGGATGGTTTTTGCCCTGTGGGATTTTTGCCCTGTGGGGTTTTGTCCACTGGGATGGTTTTTGTCCTGTGGATTTTTGTCCTGTAGGTTTTTGCCCACTGGGATGGTTTTATCCTGTGGGTTTTTGCCCACTGGGATGGTTTTTGTCCACTGGGATGATTTTTATTCTGTGGGGTTTTACCCACTGGGATGCTTTTTGTCCTGTGGGTTTTTGTCATTGGGTTTTTGTCCACTGGGATGGTTTTTGTCCACTGGGATGGTTTTTATCCTGGGGTTTGCATGGTGTTTTGTCCAATTGGATGGTTTTTGTCTTATGGGTATTTCCCCACTGGGATGGTTTTTATCCTATGGGTTTTTCCCCACTGGGATGGTTTTTGTCCTGTGGGTTTTTCCCCACTGGGATGGTTTTTATCCTGTGGGGTTTTTGCCCACTGGGATGTTTTTTGTCCAATGGGATGGTTTTTGTCCATGGGTTGTTATGGTTTTTGTCCTACTGGATGGTTTTGCCCAATGGGATGGTTTTTGTCCTGTAGAGTTTTTGTCCACTGGGATGGTTTTTATCCTGTGGGTTTTTGCCCACTGGGATGGTTTTTGTCCAATGGGATGGTTTTTGTCCTATGGGTTTTTGCCCACTGGGATGGTTTTTATCCTGTGGGTTTTTGCCCACTGGGATGGTTTTTGTCCTGTGGGTTTTTGCCCACTGGGATGGTTTTTATCCTGTGGAGTTTTTGCCCACTGGGATGGTTTTTGCCCACTGGGATGGTTTTATCCTGTGGATTTTTATCCTGTGGGTTTTTGCCCACTGGGATGGTTTTTGTCTTGGGTTTTTGTCCTGGGATGGTTTTTATCCTGTGAGTTTTTGCCCACTGGGATGTTTTAGTCCATTTGATGGTTTTTGTCCTTGGATTTCCCCTGGATTTTTTGTCCAATGGGATGGTTTTTGTCCTGTGGATTTCTGTCCTATGGGTTTTTGCCCACTGGGATGGTTTTATCCTGTGGGTTTTTATCCTGTGGTTTTTTGCCCACTGAGGTGGTTTTTGCCCACTGGGATTGCTCTTGCCTACTGGGATGGTTTTTATCCTGTGGGTTTTTGCCCACTGGGATGGTTTTTGCCCACTGGGATGGTTTTGTCCAATGGGATGGTTTTTGCCCACTGGGATGGTTTTTGTCCTGTGGGTCTTTGCCCACTGGGATGGTTTTATCCTGTGGGTTTTTATCCTGTGGGTTTTTATCCTGTGGGTTTTTGCCCACTGGGATGGTTTTTGTCCTGTAGGGTTTTTGCCCACTGGGATGGTTCTTGCCATGGGATGGTTTTTGCCCACTGGGATGGTTTTTATCCTGTGGGGTTTTTGCCCACTGGGATGGTTTTTGCCCACTGGGATGGTTTTATCCTGGGGTTGTGGCCCTTCCCAGGGCTGGGCAATGTGCAGAGGTGTGAAGCTGGAATCCTGGGATCAGTCCTGGGGCAGGATGCAGCGCTCCCTTTGCTCCTGCTCCTCGTGCAGGGCAGCAGGGATGGCTGGATGTGGGTGAGATGTGCTGGGAGATTCGTGTCCCCTCAGCCCTGGGGACACACAGGGCTGCCCCACAGGGACACACCAGGGCTCTCTCTGCAGACAGGAAAACCCTGCTCAGGGGGGGATTGGATTTCTCCAAACAAAATATTATCCAAAAAGGTTCAAATGAGCAGCCAAATGCAAATGGTTGCACTTTTTGTTCCATAGATGTTCTCATGCTCTCCAGCAACCCTAAGGATAATATCCCAGTTTTTCCTCCAAAAATGTGCACAAAAGGTATCTCATTTGGCTGCTGATAAATCAGTTAAATCCTAATGAAAACACACCTCTTCTGTGAGGAATATTTCTCAGACTGAACGTGGAACTTGAAATAATTTCCAAATTTTAACTCCATTTGTGTGTCAGGAAAATATTTGCAGTACTTGGTGAAAGCTGCTGCAACTTGAGACAGAATTTGTTCTTGGAACCTATATTTAATAATTTCTTGTGCAGTTCAAGGAGAGCAATACCTCTCTGAGAAGGAACTTTTCGCATTTTGGAGGAATATAAAGATAAAAAAGGAAATGTTTAATGCTGTGCTTTTAAATTTTGACTGGGAAGCAACTCCCATTTCAGTCTCTCACGTGGCTTTTTTGGCTTTTATTACTTTTTCATCACTGCATAGAGTTATGAAATGAGTGATTTTTGTATATGTAGAGAAAGGATTTTATAATCTTCAGGATTTTTCCGTTTTGCTGAATTTATCAAACATTTGTTAGATGAAGTGAAAGGGGAGGCAGCTTCAAGTGTCTCTTTCCTGTTGCACAGAGCTTGATCCTTTCTGAGCTCTGCAGAATTTCCCACTCTGAGCCAAACTAGGAAACATTTCAGATACTTTGTGCTCGTTCATCTTTGATGTTTGGGATTTGGGACTTGGGTGGTTTATTTTGGCCCCCAGCCCAGGTGGAAATGTGCTGGAAAAGGGGGGCACCTGGCAGGGCAGGCTCTGGCAGCCCTTTCCTGGCCTGCACCAGCACTTTCTGCCCTGGGCCACTGTTAATCCAAGTTATTGCTGGGGCTCCCAGCTCATTCCTGGGTCCTGGGATGTCTGAAGATGCAGGAGGATCACCTCTGCACTAAACATTTGGAAATTCACTTTTACTGCCTGCTTGGCAGGGTGGATTTTTAAATTTTTGTTATTTTCTTGTGTTTTAATGACAAGCTTGCCCTCTGTGGGAGCGAGCTGGTGGAGCTTTGGAGGGGGAACGTTGTGCACTGAATTTGGGATGTGCTGTGCCTGTGGGGAAAGGCTGCCTCAGGAATGCTGGGGTTTGAGGGCACATGCAGAGGGGGGCATATGTGGCCCGAAGTTTGGAGTCCGGCTAGCTGAGGGCGAAAGGCCGACGCCCCTCTGCAATTCCTGGCCAGCGCCCTTCGGCGTCTGAGGGCCTCGGGCTGTGCTGGCTGCGGACTGGCTCACACCGCTGGTATAGGGGAGGAACGGAGCTGACCATTTCCCGGGGGTTAAACATCGGTTTATTGAAGGTGTTGCGGGATCAAAGCGGGAAACCAACCGGGAAAAGTTTTCCATAGGGGGTGAAACAGGATTATAAAGGAGGGTGCAGAGGGGGCATATGTGGCCCGAAGTTTAGAGTCTGGCTAGCTGAGGGCGAAAGGCCGACGCCCCTCTGCAATTCCTGGCCAGCGCCTTCGGCGTCTGAGGGCCTCGGGCTGTGCTGGCTGCGGGCTGGCTCACACCGCTGGTATAGGGGAGAAACGGAGCTGACCATTTCCCGGGGGTTAAACATCGGTTTATTGAAGGTGTTGCGGGATCCAAACGCGGGGAAACCAACCAGGAAAAGTTTTCCAATAGGGAGTGCAACAGGATTATAAAGGAGGGGGGTGGGTACAGGCGGAACCAATCGGGAAAGGTGAGGGGATGAACTTCACAGAACTGACACTCCATGGAGACCAATAATCAAAAGGTAAAGGAGGTGTCCTGGGACCCCAGCCAGCCACCATCTCCAGAGAGGAGAAGGTTCTCGAAACCTGGGAGGAGAAAGGGAGTGATTGACTGGACCCAGGGAGGAAACAACTTTCACTGATAAGGGAAACCAGGGGAGGAGCAATTACATATCGGCAACTATGAATAGCGGTTACCATAGCAACTTAGCTGACAGGGTAGCAGTGGCGGGAAAAACTGGGGGAACGAAACCATTTTACACCTAATAGGGGAGAACAATACATAAATTGGGGGAATAACACAAGAAACTTAACAACACACTACAACAGGCACATCCCACAGAGCAGCTGCTGTTCCACTCCCACTCCTGGGGAGCAGCAGGGCCCACTCGGGACTGCGCCTCTGAGCTGCCCTGCTGGATCATTTCCATTGGCAATTCAGGGTCCTGGGGGTTCTTTGGGTTTCTGAGGATTCTTGTGTCAGCCAAGAACTGCTTCCATGCTTTCTATTAGCATCTCTTTCATTTGGGGAATGTGCTTTGCTTAATTGGATCTTTAAAGCCACAGGAAGATATTTTGACCAAACCTGTTCCTCTTTACACTCCAGTAAATTCAGAATAAATGCATCCTGTACCCATTGCTGGTAATGAATTGTTAGTGAGTCCATGATAAATGCTCCATCACATACTTTGCTTGGATTTTATTTTTAAGAAAATCACTTTAAATGGATTTTTTGAACAGATGGAGCAGTTAGAGGTTTACCTGAAGGCCCTGATGTGGTGTCAGAGATGTGCTGCAGCTCACATGGTGAAGAGCAGAGAACACAAGCCATGAAGTGCTGCAGCAGTGCCAGCTCCTCAGTTGGTTTGTGTTTATAAGCAGATGCTTCTTCTTTAATCTGGGCAGAGAGAGATTGGTGCATTCTCCACAGAGGGGCTGATTTACCAAGAGATGCAATCAATTTGTTTCCAGGCACAGACATGTCTGGGCTAATACAACACAGGCACACCAATAACAATGCAGTTTTTAATGCTTTCTACTTATTTTCCATTTTTTACTGACTAGGGTTATTAAAAAAATCCTCTGTACCACTTTAATTTTCAGGGGAGAAGGTACTGGGGAGCAGGGTTACAGATGTTCACATGCCTAGACCTTGTAGGGGTATTAAGAAATAAAAAATCTGTAATATTATTCGCCATGGCAGCTGCAATGATTGACCAGTTTTTTCTTTCAGAAACTTTGTTTATATTAGAAGCTTTATATCTCAAATAAAATTAGTTTTATGTGAAGGGGAACTACACTGGTGATGATTTTGTTTAGGAAATAATGTCAACACCCCAAAGGATTTCTGGTCTTTGATTTTTCCAGTGTCCAATGGAAGCCTTGGGTAGGGGCTGAATAATGTCTGCTTCTGACTCCTGTTGCAGCACACAGAGAATGTCCTGACAGCTTCCAAACCAATAATATCTTACTTATGTTTCAATATATGAATAACAGCCCAGGCTTTGCAGAGATTACCTTGCTGTTGGGCAGTTCTGTAACATGCTGCAGCCAGATGAATGGAAGAGCAGGAATATTTCCCTTCAATAAATGTGTGCTGTAGCAGGGATGTGCAGGCACATTGTTCCACTGAGCCACACTTGTGTTCTTTTAATTAGGAGGTGCAGTTAGCAGAGCACATGATACCCCTTCCTCCTCATGCTGTTTCTTTCCTCTTTTCTAATCTCTGCTCTCCAGTGTGGTTTTTCTTCTTCACGGTCCTTGGGAGTCTTGTTTTTCCAAAGGGATCCCCTGCTGACTGTGCTGAGGTCTGTTAAAGCAGTTTCTTCTGCTCTGCTTTGAAGAAAGCTGTTCCTTTGATTGCTGGAACGATTCCTGTGCTGGCTGTGGGTGCCTTTGTGGGGCAGGGATGGGGAGGAGGCCCGGGAGCTGCTGCTGCTTCCCTGTCCCTCTGCCCTGGGGATGTCCTTGGGGCTGGGACAGTGACAGCAAGGGGAGGCTGCTCTGGGCCAGCCTGGGAAAGGGCCCTGCTGCAAATCCTGTGGCAGGGCCTGGTGTTTGATCAGCCACGGCCAGAAGGGAGAACTGCTCCTGCTGATCTTCCTCCCCAGGCAGGGGCTGTGGGGAGGGAAAACACCTCATGTGTCACCTCCTCTGGAGCTGCTCACTGCAGAGGGGGGCATATGTGGCCCGAAGTTTGGAGTCCGACTAGCTGAGGGCGAAAGGCCGACGCCCCTCTGCAATTCCTGGCCAGCGCCCTTCGGCGTCTGAGGGCCTCGGGCTGTGCTGGCTGCGGACTGGCTCACACCGCTGGTATAGGGGAGGAACGGAGCTGACCATTTCCCGGGGGTTAAACATCGGTTTATTGAAGGTGTTGTGGGATCCAAACGCGGGGAAACCAACCGGGAAGAAGTTTTTCCATAGGGGGTGAAACAGGATTATAAAGGAGGGGGGTGGGTACAGGCGGAACCAATCGGGAAAGGTGAGGGGATGAACTTCACAGAACTGACACTCCATGGAGACCAATAATCAAAAGGTAAAGGAGGTGTCCTGGGACCCCAGCCAGCCACCATCTCCAGAGAGGAGAAGGTTCTCGAAACCTGGGAGGAGAAAGGGAGTGATTGACTGGGCCCAGGGAGGAAACAACTTTCACTGATAAGGGAAACCAGGGGAGGAGCAATTACATATCGGCAACTATGAATAGCGGTTACTATGGCAACTTAGCTGACAGGCTAGCAGTGGCGGGAAAAACTGGGGGAACGAAACCATTTTACACATAATAGGGGAGAACAATACATAAATTGGGGGAATAACACAAGAAACTTAACAACACACTACAACAGCTCACTTACTCATTTGTTGAGAGTATTTAAATTTTTTAAGAGGTTATTGGTTTATTGAAATGGGTTGATTGGTTTTCTATGATAACTTTAGAGTGGTAGGTGATGTTGTGGTTTCTATCAAAAACTTACTCCTATCTTTGTTCCCCTCTGAGACAACACATCTCTCTTATACTGGGATGGGCTTTTTTACTATGAAGGGATGGATGTTGTTGTTTAGTTGATTTCCCCTTTCCTGTGTTGTTTTGTTGATTTCCCATTTATTATGTTGTTTCATTGATTTCCCCTTTCCTACGTTGTTCCATTGATTTCCCCCTTCCTATCATCTCCCTTTGCCCCACTTTGCCTTTTTTCACTTTGCCAGTGAATGGTGCTGATTTTACTCCTGTCTAGAGGAAATCTCTGAAAACAGCAGGTCCCCTTTGCATGTAGTATCTGCCGGTTCCTACATGGCTGTGGTGGCAGAATGTCAGTGCTCAAACTGGGGACATCTGTGTTTGTTCAAGGAGCACCAGGGGATGCAGCGGATGGGAAAGAGATGGAGTTTGCTGAGGCACCAGGAACTGGCAGGATAACTCAAAGAAAGTGTTCAATAACAATCCCTGCTCAAGGCCCCAGTCCAGCAGAGCACTTACCCCTAGGCTGGGGCTGTAAACAGAGCAGGGATTTAGGCGGGCCCAGCTCTGTGTTTAAAGTTAGATCCCGCCTGAGTGCCTTGCTGGAGCAGCGCCTGAGACTTGGCCTTGTTTTCATTTACACCACTGAGGCTTGAGAGTGAGACCTGGCTGCTGCTTGGTGCTGTGCTGGGCACCCAGGAGCTCACGGAGCCTTTTTAGGGCTCTGCTCCTGTCCGGTTTTCGGCTGTTTGGATGGCCTGGAAAGGCCCGGGGTGGCCTTGGGGCAGCCCGCGTTTCAAAGGATGAGAAGAGGCTTCAGTTCTTTTCTCGGTCTCGGTGTTTATTAATTGTTTATCTAAAAGATTTTCTCTCGGCCCGACAGAGCTCTGCTCAGCAGCCAGCCATGAGCACACTGTGCTGCCCTCCGGGCGGTCACCTATCTTTATACCCATGGTTACGTGTACAATATTTATCATTTTTCCCCAATACCTTTCACCTTTATTGCCCAGTGCACTTTTAGTAATGACCAATCCCAAAGTGCCACCATCACCACAGAAGATGGAGGAGAAGAAGAAGAAGAAGAAGGACAGGACACGCCCCAATTCCTCCATCTTACTTCTCTAAACCCCCCTGTACAGAAATCCTAAACCCTGTGTTTCACTCTCTAATTAACCAATCCCTTCACCATTCACCCCGGTGAAACCCTCCTGTCCTCATACAGGTGTCGTCTCCTGTGTAGGATCAAAGTGCAGCCACCAGACACTTCTGGAACATTCCAGGACTCCCGAGCCCCCCAAGGGTGCTCTCGGTGACACCTCAGTCCTGAGGTGCTGAGATCCCACATGCTCCTGCTGCTTTTTCCTGGCCTGTGTTCCTGCTCCAAGCCCAATGGCTTCTGCAGAATGGCAGTCTGAAAGATGCAAATCACTGCATGCCAGGGCAGTGCTGTCACTGGTCATGTTTTCCAAGGGCCTCAACCCAGCCTGAGTGGTGGAAGAGCAGAAGGAGAAGGAGCAAAAAAAGCAGTGATGCAGAGGTGTCTTTCTATTTCACTGGCATTAAATGCATGCACAACTTTATGGACATACACACAAAACTCGAGGTGAGGCTTGAAAACACAAACATAGCTAATCTCTTCTTGTGACTCTTCCATCCATTTTTGAAGAGTTTCTTAAGGAAATAGGATTTTTTTCAAGCAATTCTTTGCATATGACTTTGATTAGTGGGAGGAACTTTCTTAGTGGGTTGGTCCCACAAACTCTTTCTTTTGCAAGTTGTCTTTACTGCAGAGGGCTGGGTGCTGGCTCCAGGGAAATCAATCTGCCCTGCAGGGAATGACTCTGCTGCAGCTTTGCCATGGACTCTCAACAATCCAACTGAAGCTGGATAATCATGTTCACCCACCTGTGTAATGCAGGTTCAGATCCTTGAATGAAAGGCCCTGCTGTGCAGAAATACAAGGTGGCACTATGGGGCACAGGGGGCATTCTGTACCTGCAACTTCAGACTATTTACAGTGAATGTGGGGAAATTTCATTAATAAAAAGGTGTAGCTGGTTTGCATTTGTGGGGTGCAAAGGATTCATATTAAAGAACAACAAAGAAAGAACAACACTACAGTCATCACTATCTTAGTGCTTGCAAAAATGTGAAGGATGGTTTTTTAATCCTTTAAGTGTGGAAATTCTATTGCTGCTGTTCCTGCAGTATTATATTCAATATAGATATTAAATATTCTGCCTGCCTCTACTCTCCTGGACTGTGTCTAAGTGTCAGCAGCAGGGAGATGAAGGGGAGGTAGCAGAGGAAAAAGTTTCAACAGTTGGATGATGAAGAGGAGCGAAGATGAGAGTCAAATTTGCTAATCAGTAATGCTTCCAGAATATAATATTTATTGTGGGCTGTACCTGTGGGGCCTGGACAAGGTTTATGGCACAGCCCAGGCTGTTCAAACTGCTGGGAAGGAGCTGGAAATCCTTTCCCTGGGACTTTCACAGTGTAGATCCCAGTGGTGGTGATGGCAGTGGTGAAACTCCAGTGGCTAAAAAGGAGTTTGCCTCTCCCTTCAATAAATATTCAATAAAGATGAAGAGGAACTTTTTTACAAGGATGTTTAGTGACAGGGGAAGGGAGAATGGCTTCAAACTGAAGACAGGAGGTTTGGGTTGGATATTAGGAATAAATTGCTGGCTGGGAGGGTGGGCAGGCCCTGGCACAGGTGCCCAGAGCAGCTGTGGCCGCCCATGGATCCCTGGCAGTGCCAAGGCCGGGCTGGAGCAGCCTGGGACAGTGGGAGGTGGCAGGGTTGAAACAGGATGAGCCTCAAGGTTCCTCCCAACCCAAACCATTCCAGGATTCCATGAATCTGAGAGGAGGAAGGGTAGCCTGCAGCAGAGATTTGACCAAAAGTCACCAAAGAGGTTAAAAATCAAGCCCAGGCTCTCCCAAGCCTGCAGCAGCACTTTATGTACGCTCCCCAAAACAATTCTTGAGGAGTAAATGAAAGAATACAGCAAATGATGGAATAAGCAGGAGCTCTGTTACTCTCCAGCCATGGGGGGCTGTGTGTGTGCAGCACTCACTGAAGGGCCCAGAATTGTTCCTCCAGAAGCCTCAGGGCAGGAAATACACCTGACAAAGCTCTGACTTGGAGACCTGGTGAAACACCTTTCCATCAGGCTTTGTTTCATATTCGCTTGGCTGAATCTTCTGACAAATTTTCCTCGAGCTTTACGTGCACAAACTGTGTCGTTGTTTTGGAAAATGCAAGCCTGACCACTGTAAATGGGTTTATATTTCCAACAGGGCAGTTATTTAATTTCCTGTTGGAAGTCTGCAAATGTTGGCACTGTTCACTCTCTGGCAGGGAGCCAGAGGAGAGCACGGTATCATTAACAGCCTGCAGCCCAGTGGAGGTTTCTTTTGGTTTCATCCAAACTTTTAAGACTGGGCTATAACAAAATATAATTTTTGATTGAATGTCATAAAGGCAGGCAGGGAGATCAGGGAAAAGGGGGTGACAGGATGTTTTCTGGGATAGAAACAGCTTTTGTCCTTCCTTACCTCCTCTTGGGCAGAACTAATCCTGGTTTTGCTGCAGATTTAATCTTGATGTGCAGCTCAGAATGAAGGCTGAGGGCAAATTTGCTCTTTGGGTACAAAGCCATTCCTGGTGCTGTTATCTTCCTTGGGATCCGTGGCACAGCCCCTGAGGAAGGGCTGGGGCTCTGACAGTGACACAACTCCAAGTCCTGGAGCCACCCAGGTGCATTCCCAAAGGATCCCTCACAGCATCCAGAGGCCTGAGCTGGCTGGAAAATGCCATCTTCAGAGACAACCACTTGGAGAGCAGAGTCTTGTAAACAAAAAAGGTATTTTTGTTCAGAGTTTGTTTTAAATACCCCGCCTTCAGTCAGCAGAGATGAATCAGGCTGGTTGGCTGTGAAGACACATCATTTATTTTGAGTATTTTGGATCTGGCACAGGCTCTCTGTAGCTGATGATGCTCCAGGCAAGGCCCTTTCCCCACGTGGATCTTCTGGTGCCCCAGTTCTGCATCCCAGCTTTGCTCCTGCAATTCCCCATCTCAGTGTGGTTTGCAGTGGGGACAAACTCTGAAATCTCCAGCTTGAACTCAAGGGAGCCAACTTCATTTTCTTCTGTGAGTTTTCCACTTTGAAAGGAGCTATTTGTGGAAAACAAGCAGTCAAATGATGTGGGAGGCTCCTCATCACTTGGGAGCCTTTAAATCAGGCCTGGCTTGGGGAACAGTGTGCTCCCAGCAGCACTGGGATGTGTGCAGAACCACTGGAAATAGGGAATTGTGGCGTGTGTCATGCAGGGGATCAGATTTAGGATTATTGTGGTCTCTCCTAAATCTCCCATAAAGCAGCACTTGAGTGTAATCTGTTTGGATTTCCCCTGCTCTGGGCTGCAGCAGCTGCTTTTTCTCAGGGATCCAGGGATGGAAGAGGAGCTGCTCGTGCAGAAATGTGCACAATTTCTGTATTAGAGTCAATATTTGCACTCACTTTGCCTGGATTAGGGGGAAGAGCTGGATGATGGAAAGCAGAAAAAGGATAAAAAGCAGGTTTTGACCACCTGTCATCCTTTGGTGCTGTTTCTTGAATGGTTTTCTTGAGGCTGATAATATGTAGCTTAGGCCATTGATATGTGTGGGATCAGAATGGGAAATACCCAAATAAATTTTGTGTGTCAGATATATTCAGTTGTTTTTTCCCCTGAGTCCTGAGAAACATGAAGTGCAGCTAAAGGAAAAGGCACATAAACCCCAAACATATAAAACATGTGAAAAATGATGTGCCTGGACTGATGCACTGCAAAGATGTACTTTCATATTTTTGTGATAACTTATTTAATAAAATCTGGAGGTTTTCTTTTCTTTTGACTCATTTTTAAACAGATGAATGCACTTATCTGTATTTACATCATCTCCAGGCAACCCAGAGTGTTCTTTCCATATGCTCATGGAGCTCACAGCAGTAATAAGTGTAGAGGGACAGGAGACCCTCTGCTCCTTTACAGTTTCTTCTGGGTGTTAAATTTCATGCAGAAAATATGGTTCTTATTGCAGCTTGGCAAGCGTCAGAAAAAAGCAAATCTTCTCAATGTTCCATCGAAAAGAAATACTGAGCACTCAGTTTTTATTTCTCTGGTGATAGTATCCAGAAGTTACTGATTTTTTTAGCAGCAGTTTTGATCAAGGATGTTCAGAACTGTTTACAAACAATTTTGATTTTTTTTTTTTTTTTGCTGTGCGTTATGTATTTTTTTTTCCTTTTGTTGAGGAGTATAAGTTAAATCTTGTATGAGCTTCCAAAAAAACCCCATATAAGGTCTAGGAATAAAAGCTGGGGATCTGCTCTTCCACATGTCTCTTTTACTGAAATTCCAAGATCAAAGCATTTTGATTTATTTCTTTATTTGGAAGTAGTGTGGGACCTATCTAGGTGTGCCATATGGAGCCATCTCACGTACATAAATCCTTGTTCCTGAGCCCAAATTCTCAACCACTGCCTCCTGGGCAGGTCCTTCCCAATCCTGCAAAAGCCATTCCCAGCTTGGTGGGTTTGGGGAGGGGAGTGGGATGTTGTCAGGAAAAAATCATTATCAGTTTGCTTTTGGAAGTGGTAATTATTTCGAAATAATTCTCACCTTCATAAAATAAATGCATTTTGTGGTATTTCTTGAAATTGCCCAGTGTGGGGTTGAAATGCTCTTGTCTCAATTATAAAATAAGAAAAATGCTTATAAATTTGCTGTTGTGGCTTTGGGAAGTATTTTAATGAACAATTTTGAATTATAGAGTTCAAAGTTTTTAAGAAATAGAGATGATATAAAAATATCATGTGGTAATATGAGATTTTTATATCATCCCTAATATGATAAATCCCTAATATGATAAATATGTGATTTGTTAGACTAAAGTTCATTTCTTATGGGAAGTAAATCTAAGCAAAGTATTGAAGGGACTCTATAGTTACTTATGGAGAACACTTTTATACTTTTGATTTGGGAATTCTGAGGGTGAATAAAAGAGAGAGAGAGGCCCTGGATAGGAGAGGAAGGTATTTTAAAGAGAGATCAGAATAAAAATTTAGGATAAACACAGCAACAAAGTCAGGAAAGCTGAGGCACAGAACGGGATTGAAGCTCCAAGTGATGATGAGGGGAGCAGGAGAAGAGAAAGCCAGGAGAAAATGCTGACTTGTGACTCAGAGCACAGGAAATGTTCTGGAGAGTGAAACCAAAGGCTGAAATCTTTAATGCTCTTTTTTTTTTGCACTGCTTTTGACCCTGCCCTGAAAAACCCAGCAGACACCAGGAATGCAGAGACATCAGCGCTGCAATCTCAGCCTAGAATGAGAAAAAACTGCTAGGGAATGCTTGGATAAATTAGATGTTTTGGGATTTCTCCCGTCAGCTCCTCAAGCTCTGAGGAAGTTGCTCAGCCCAGGTCAGACTGAGGAGTGAGAGACCCTAAAAAATTGGGAAGGAAGCAAAAAATGAGTGTGAGGATTTCAACATCAATCTGCTTAACAGCAGATAAAGCATTTGCAAGCAGCTGGGAGATAACAAGGAGATAAATAGCGAGCTCAGATGGTTTTGTCAGGGCCGAATGCTGTCCCGGCAGCCTCGTTTCCCCTGAGGGCAGCTTGTCAGGCCCTGTGGGGGACACGGGACGAGTCTGGAGCTGCTGTGAATTGTGATGGCGGGGACACACACAGGGGCTGAGTGAAGCTCTGTGAGGGCAGCACTGGAGTGGTTTCCATGCAGGGAAAACAGAGAACTTCCAAATATCTGGGAAGGCTTGGGCTTGGTTTGGTTCTGGTGGGCAAACTGGGAATGGGAGCAGCAGCGGTGCTGGAGGACGCTGGGCGGGAGGGATGGGAGGCAGCTCAAAATGATCTTGCTGTGAAAGCACATTCGCTGTCCGGTGAAAATGTAAACAGTTTAATAAAGGACAATGAGGAGACAAAGTAAAGCAAAGATTACAGCTCACACTGTCACCTTCGGGGATACCCCTGAAATTCCTTTTAATGGCATCAGCCTGCTGTATATTCATAGAGGAGGCAGCTCAAAATGATCTTGCTGTGAAAGCACATTCGCTGTCCAGTGAAAATGTAAACAGTTTAATAAAGGACAATGAGGAGACAAAGTAAAGCAAAGATTACAGCTCACACTGTCACCTTCGGGGATACCCCTTAAATTCCTTTTAATGGCATCAGCCTGCTGCATATTCATAGAGGAGGCAGCTCAAAATGATCTTGCTGTGAAAGCACATTCACTGTTCTGTGAAAATGTAAACAGTTTAATAAAGGACAATGAGGAGACAAAGTAAAGCAAAGATTACAGCTCACACTGTCACCTTCGGGGATACCCCTTAAATTGCTTTTAATAGCATCAGCCTGCTGCATATTCATAGCCCCTCATGCATATCCATAAAGTAGTTTACATTTTCCATCACTATTTTACATGGCCCCTCCTTGGCCTGCCTTTTCAGAGCACGCGTGTTTCCTGGCTGTGGTTTTGGCTCCTCCTTATCACTTCCACTTTTTGGGCCTTGGTTTACTCTGCCTACAGAGGGTGAGTGCTGATAGCTGGGATATCTGTCCAGGTGTCCTCATCCTGTGTGCACTGGGTGTTATCCCATCCAAACAGGCACTTTAACACAAACACACTGATATCAGCTATTGCACTACTATGGCTAAGCTTAAATAACAGCAGAAATACAAACTATATCTTTATAACAAAGTTAACTTTAACATCACGCATATAAAATCCATTTTAATATTTGCAAAAAGCCAATATTATGATATATGTATCTATTACATTGCTAAACTAGAGAAATAGAATAAAGATGGACTAAGTGCAATGTGTAAAACTCCTGAAGGAGAAGCCAGCTGTGTAAATGAAAAAAAGGAAAAAAAGGATATTGATTGCATCACCAAAAAGGAAAAAAAAAGGATATTGATTGCATCACCAAAAAGGAGGAAAAAGGAAAAAAAAAGGATATTGATTGCATCACCAAAAAGGAGGAAAAAGGAAGAAAAGGGATATTGATTTCATCACCAAAAAGGAAAAAAAAAGATATTGTTTACATCATCAAAAAGGAGGAAAAAGGAAAAAAAAGGATATTGATTGCATCACCACAAAGGAAACAAAAAAAGGATATTGTTTACATCACCAAAAAGGAGGAAAAAGGAAAAAAAAAGTATATTGATTGCATCACCAAAAAGAGAAAAAAGCAAAAGGACATATGCATCACCACAAGGAAAAAAAAGGATATTGATTGCATCACCAAAAAGGGAAAGGAAAAAAAGGATATTGATACATCACCACAAAGGAAAAAAGCTATTGATTACATCACCAAGAAGGAGGAAAAAGGAAGAAAACTATATTCATTGCAGCACCACAAGAGGAAAAGGAAAAAAAGGACATTGATTGCATCACCACAAAGGAGGAAAAAAAGGATATTGATTGCATCACCAAAAAGGAGGAAAAAGGAAAAAAAGGATATTGACTGCATCACCAAAAAGGAAAAAAAAGGATATTGATTGCATCACCACAAAGGAAACAAAAAAAGGATATTGTTTACATCACCAAAAAGGAGGAAAAAGGAAAAAAAAAGTATATTGATTGCATCACCAAAAAGGAGAAAAAAGAAAAAAAAGGATATTGATTGCATCACCAAAAAAAAGGAAAAAGAAAATTAAAAAGGATATTGATTGCATCACCAAAAAGGAGCGAAAGTGGAAAAAACAGGATATATTGTGAGTTGTTACTGCATCAGCTCTTACAAGGAAGGACAGAACAGCTTATTCCCAATGGCAGTGATTGCTAAGACAAAAGATATTTGACTTAATTTAAAGCAGAATGGGCTTAATTTAGATATGAGAGAGAAAACTTGCCAGGGTGAGGAGAATAAAGCCTTTCATGGTCCTGGGAGGCTGTGAGGGCTGTGTTTTAACAAGAAATTAGATTTACATCTGTTAGGACACAGTCTGGGAGGAGCACGGCCCCATCTCTTTCACCCTGGATATCTTGGTGACTCTGAAGGGATCCCGGAGAAACCAAAGCTTCCATTTAGTCTTTGTCAATATTTCCCTCACCTGTTTATGCAGACCTTTACAAATACACTCCTTAATTAAAGCAATAACGGTATCATAGCTAAGTTTTTCTCCTGCTGGAGTATGAAATGCTTTTTGATATGAACATTCACAAACAAGCATGATTCAGACCTAAACTGTGTTCCATGATGCTGAGAGCTCCTGCTGTCCTTGCTCCTGGGAATTCCCATAAAAAAGGGAGTTCCTGCACATCCCTGCTGCTGTGGGTGGGATTCGCTCACCTGAGCTGTTTCTCTCAAAGCCTGTTTGGTTTTGCTCCGAGCAAAGTACATCTCTAGCTCTGTCCAAGGAGATGACAAATATATCTCCTTTATTAATCACATGAGTCACTGGAGAACAGCAGAAGATCAAACATTCTGAAGGGATTGAGCATGTCAGAATCTCTCTCATGTTTTTGCTCTATCTGTGTAATAGTCTTTGATTCACTTCTGCCTTCCCAAGTAGTTCAGGTCTGCCAAGAAGCCTCATCACTCCACACCAGCCCACAGAACTGAACAGACTTGGGTTCACTGTCGTTTTGAGTTAATGCACCAGTGATGAGCCCAGTCCAAGAGCAGAAAAAAATCTGTTTTTCAGGGTTGTGTGAGCCATTAAGAGGGGTAGCTCTGCTGGGACTAGTTTACATCTAAGTTAAATACCAGATAGGAGGGGTTGTCTGTACTGAAAAATAAGTAGTCTGTTGTTCTACAGAAAACAGAGGCCTGTTTCTCTCTGGACATGTGTCTAACTCACAATTCAGGCCCCAAAGGATGTGTCTGTTGAAAAGAGAAGGCAGAGATTGCCAAGAAAAAAGGCATGGCCTGCTCAAATAACCAGTGCTGCTTTCCCCTTTCCCCTTCCTCCTTCCCCCCAAAATACATGGAGACACACACAGCCCACCCCTTCTTTAATACTCAATTTTTTATTCAAATGGGCTGACCTGTAATCTCAGGAGTCTTGGGCTGTGTTTAGTTTTTCTTCCTTCCATTGCAGTTTTTTTTTTTTTGCCCCAGTAATCTCCATCTGACATCACCCTGTTTATGAAGTCTGCTGCTGTTCTGGAGAGATCAAACTCAGCCTTTTAATATTTACTAATCAGACTTTAGGTAAGGAGGTTTGTGTGCTGTGCAATGGTGTCAGTCAGTTGTGCCAGGGTCCTGCTGTTTTCCACGATGCAGAATGCCTGAATTTTATAAATTGTGGAATCCTTGTAATGCTGCCCCAGGGAACCTGGGGTCACCTATTCCAACCTCTGCCTTGCAACCCAACCCCTGCCTGTTTTCCCTTCTCTGTCACAGAGGAAGGAAGAGGGATTTAGGCAGCAATAAATAGATAGTTGTTCCTAAAAACATCCCCCAAACCTGATTTCTGCTGAAAGGAACGTGAAGAGGAGGGGACACAGGAGCAGCAAAGTCAGGGGCTGGCACTGCACTGCCCTGGGAGCACATCTCTAATATCCAAGAAAAGATTTCAACCAACTGGGCTGAAGCCTGGAGGAAAAAGTTCAAAATCAATTCTGTGTTTTTATTTTGGGGAAATGAAGCCCTGTTGCAGTGAAGGGATGATGTTTTGTGCACATCTTTGTGCTACCAGCAGGGACAGGGCTGTTATTTAGAGCAAGGCATGGCTGTAAATAGGGGGGAGCCAATGCAGACAAGGAAACCTCAGCTAAATTCCAGAGTTTCCTACGAGTGAAATCCCTGGGAGTGAATAATCCTGCAAGGGAGGTTATTGAAGCTGCAGTGCTGGAGATGTTTAAATTGGACAGGGCAGAGCTGGGGGATCACATTCCTGGCACTGGGCTGGGGGCACAGGTTGCTGCAGCCCTTGGGAAGTCAATGGGAGCTTTGAGCTCGCCCTGAGCAGCCTTGGCTGGCTGGAGATGGCTCTGCTGTTGCTGGGATCCCTGTCAGCTTTAAATGGCACTGCAGATTGCCAGGTTTCCTCAGCTGGAGGGGGGGTGAGTGATAGGAGCACATTTGCTGTCACTATAATGATCTGAGTCTGCTGCATGGGTATTTTATTGTGGGATCTCAGCCCCTCAGGACTGAGGTGTCACCGAGAGCACCCTTGGGGGGCTCGGGAGTCCTGGAACGTTCCAGAAGTGTCTGGTGGCTGGACTTTGATCCTACACAGGAGACGACACCTGTATGAGGACAGGAGGGTTTCACCGGGGTGAATGGTGAAGGGATTGGTTAATTAGAGAGTGAGACACAGGGTTTAGGATTTCTGTACAGGGGGGTTTAGAGAAGTAAGATGGAGGAATTGGGGCGTGTCCTGTCCTTCTTCTTCTTCTTCTTCTCCTCCATCTTCTGTGATGATGGTGGCACTTTGGGATTGGTCATTACTGAAAGTACACCGGACTATAAGAATAAAAAGGACTGGGGAGAAATGATAAATATTGTACACGTAACCATGGGTATAAAGAGAGGTGACCGCCCGGAGGGCAGCACAGTGTGCTCATGGCTGGCTGCTGAGCAGAGCTCTGTCGGGCCGAGAGAAAATCTTTTAGATAAACAATTAATAAACACCGAGACCGAGAAAAGAACTGAAGCCTCTTCTCGTCCTTTGATACGCGGGCTGCCCCAAGGCCACCCCGGGCCTTTCCAGGCCATCCAAACAGCCGAAAACTGGACATTTTATAATATATGGATAATAGACATTCCCCTTTGGAGATGGTAATGTGTGTTTCCCACCCCTGGATTTTCATAAACATATTCTTACCCTGCATCTATTTCATTCTGAAATGACAAGATTTTTCTGTTTTTTTGTTTCTCTGCTCAGTGCAAAGTCCCTGTAACGAGAGCCTTGGTGGTCTGGAAAGAACCCCAAATATAGATTTGCTCGATAATGTGTAATGTAAATAAAATTAGTAGCATGTGCTTGCCTGTTTGTTTGTTTGTTTTACCGAGGGGAAAAGGTCTGCAGTAACATAATGCACACCAAACCCAGGGCACAGGGAGGAACTGTGGCACATCCTCAGCTTTGTTACCTCACATTGTGGAACTGCTCTTGGCCTTCACATTCCAGAGCAATAAAGAGCTGTATTTTTAGTCTCCCAGATTTAAATAACCCAGTGTGATCCCCTGATATTGCTCAGTCTCTGTGGGAAAGAGCTGTGGCATATTGTGTTTTTCCTCCCTCATTTCCCTGCCATCTGTAGTTAATCGAGTAGGAGTGGGTGGGATGCCTGGGCCTGGATGCAGCCACCACCACTGCAGGGAAGTTTCAGGCCCTTTGGCTTTTCCAGTGCCCATATCTTAGCAAATCAGTTCTCAAACAATGGAGCAAGTTCCTCCTGGATCCATGAATTCCTCCTGCTGGCATGTGGCAGCCGCCTGCCACTTGGCTTCTTGGCAAAAATTCTGGTCCTTAGGTGGTTAAAGCTTTCCTCTTAATAACCAGCTTTTGTTGGAGCTTATATAACTTTTTGGGTATTACAGCTCTCTTTTATTTTTTGTTTCCATTAAGAAAAAATTTACTTAAATCTATAAAACCATATTTGTGTTCCTAGAATTGTTCGGGAAAATAGCAATTGGTTTTTTTTTTCTTTTGGTTTTGTTGGGTTTTGTTGGTTTCTTTGTCATCCTCTGAGCTTTGGCACCGCTGACACTTTCCTAGTTCTTTCTGTGGTAAGTGGGAAGAGATTTTTCAGTCCTTGCACAGCACGGGGCAGCTGCAGAGAAAAGGAGACAGCCTGGACCCTTCTTTCTGCCTTGCCCAAAATCCACAGGGCACATTTGTGGCCACCCTTTTGGATCCTCTCCTGAACATGAATTCTTTCCCACAGCCACTTAAGCATTTCTAAATGTGTTTTTTTTTTCCATTGGAAAGACACATTTGGATATTTATTAAACATGTGCTTGGAGTGTCATCCTCACTGAGGAGAGGAGGGATTTGAGCTGGGCACAGCAGACTCATTTCAGATTTTCCTGAGGTTCTGGAGCTTGGGATGCCAAAAGCTCTGCACCTCTGAGCACTGGGCTGCCAGAATTTCACTCAGATGGGCCCAGTGAGGGCTTGTTCAGAGTCTCAGCCCAGAAAGGGAGCATTGCTCAGGGCAGCTCTCTCTCTGTGCAGGTATTTGGCTGCTGACACCACCAGGAGGGATGGACTTGGTTTATTATCCATCCATTTTATTCAATATTGCTGCTGAGCTGAACTTCAAAGCACTGTGGAGTGGTTTCCATCCTGATTTTTGGCTAACCCTCCATTTTCTCCTGTTTTCTGGCCCTCACAGTTCTCATCACTGTAAATACCCCAAAACCTCATCACACTGAAATAATTTTCCTTGTTCTGTTTCTCCTTAGGCAGGCAAAAAGTGCTATTCCCCTTGCACAGCTGGGAATGGATCCCTGCACAGGTGAAATAACTCTGTTAAAAATATATAAAAATATATAAAAATAACGGAGTTCAAGGCTGGCACCTGGAACTCAGCAATGAGCAGAGCTTTTCCAGCCTGGCCAGTGGTGGATGCAGGGCAGGAGGATGAAGGAATGGTTTTGCCTCCTCCTGCTCTCCCCTTATTCCAAACTCTGCAAGGCACAAAGAGCTCAAACCCTCTCCCTTCCAGAGTGGCTTCAAACTCCAGTTAGGAAATCTTCTTTCACTTGTTTAGTTATTGCCTTTTTTTCCCCATAAAATAAATCTGATTTTAGTTGCAAACCTTGAATTTACAGCAATATATTTTTTTCAGTACTTTCAGCAGGTACCTGCCCTGATGCTGTTGTTAAAATGCCAGGTTTGTGATTCAGCTTTTAAATCTGACATGGCAAAAAATGTTATGTTAGATCTGAGTTGGTGTTTATCAAATAATTTTCCATGGAGTGTGCTTGAGGCAGGTTTTTTTCACGTATTTTGTGTTAAATGTCTCTGTTTTGAGCACTTTGCAGAAAAGGCATGTAAAGCACAATGAATTTTTCCAGGGAGCTTTCAGCTGCTGCCACTCTGGAAATCCAGGTTGTGTTTGATGCCAAAACTGCCACACTTTGTCCCTGTAAGTGCCCTGATAATGGGCAGATCTCAGCCTGAGAAGCTGCAGATTATCCCAGAATTTAGAATAACTGGCCAGTCCATGCTGCAGATTTGGAGCTGAGCTTTGGAAAGCCATGCAGATTATCCCAGAATTTAGAATAACTGGCCAGTCCATGCTGCAGAGTTTGGAGCTGAGCTTTGGAAAGCCATGCAGATTATCCCAGAATTTAGAATAACTGGCCAGTCCATGCTGCAGAGTTTGTATCCCAGAATTTAGAATAACTGGCCAGTCCATGCTGCAGATTTGGAGCTGAGCTTTGGAAGGCCATGCAGATTATCCCAGAATTTAGAATAACTGGCCAGTCCATGCTGCAGATTTGGAGCTGAGCTTTGGAAGGCCATGCAGATTATCCCAGAATTTAGAATAACTGGCCAGTCCATGTTGCAGATTTGGAGCTGAGCTTTGGAAAGCCACTCAGATTATCCCAGAATTTAGAATAACTGGCCAGTCCACTCTGCTGAGCTTTGGAAAGCCATGCAGATTATGCCAGAATTTAGAATAACTGGCCAGTCCATGCTGCAGAGTTTGGAGCTGAGCTTTGGAAAGCCACACAGATTATCCCAGAATTTAGAATAACTGGCCAGTCCATGCTGCAGATTTGGAGCTGAGCTTTGGAAAGCCACACAGATTATGCCAGAATTTAGAATAACTGGCCAGTCCATGTTGCAGATTTGGAGCTGAGCTTTGGAAGGCACGCAGATTATCCCAGAATTTAGAATAACTGGCCAGTCCATGTTGCAGATTTGGAGCTGAGCTTTGGAAAGGCACACAGATTATCCCAGAATTTAGAATAACTGGCCAGTCCACATTGCAGAGTTTGGAGCTGAGCTTTGGAAAGCCACTCAGATTATCCCAGAATTTAGAATAACTGGCCAGTCCATGCTGCAGATTTGGAGCTGAGCTTTGGAAAGCCACACAGATTATCCCAGAATTTAGAATAACTGGCCAGTCCATGCTGCAGATTTAGAGCTGAGCTTTGGAAAGCCACACAAATTATCCCAGAATTTAGAATAACTGGCCAGTCTGTGCTGCAGATTTGGAGCTGAGCTTTGGAAAGCCATGCAGATTATCCCAGAATTTAGAATAACTGGCCAGTCCATGCTGCAGATTTGGAGCTGAGCTTTGGAAAGCCACACAGATTATCCCAGAATTTAGAATAACTGGCCAGTCCATGCTGCAGATTTGGAGCTGAGCTTTGGAAAGCCATGCAGATTATCCCAGAATTTAGAATAACTGGCCAGTCCATGTTGCAGATTTGGAGCTGAGCTTTGGAAAGCCACACAGATTATCCCAGAATTTAGAATAACTGGCCAGTCCATGCTGCAGATTTGGAGCTGAGCTTTGGAAAGCCATGCAGATTATCCCAGAATTTAGAATAACTGGCCAGTCCATGCTGCAGAGTTTGGAGCTGAGCTTTGGAAAGGCACACAGATTATGCCAGAATTTAGAATAACTGGCCAGTCCATGCTGCAGATTTGGAGCTGAGCTTTGGAAAGCCATGCAGATTATCCCAGAATTTAGAATAACTGGCCAGTCCATGCTGCAGAGTTTGTATCCCAGAATTTAGAATAACTGGCCAGTCCATGCTGCAGAGTTTGTATCCCAGAATTTAGAATAACTGGCCAGTCTGTGCTGCAGAGTTTGGAGCTGAGCTTTGGAAAGCCATGCAGATTATCCCAGAATTTAGAATAACTGGCCAGTCCATGTTGCAGAGTTTGTATCCCAGAATTTAGAATAACTGGCCAGTCCATGCTGCAGATTTGGAGCTGAGCTTTGGAAAGCCATGCAGATTATCCCAGAATTTAGAATAACTGGCCAGTCCATGCTGCAGATTTGGAGCTGAGCTTTGGAAAGGCACGCAGATTATCCCAGAATTTAGAATAACTGGCCAGTCCATGTTGCAGATTTGGAGCTGAGCTTTGGAAAGCCACGCTGCTGCCTGGATCAGCACGAACAGGGTTAATCCAGCCCTGCTGGAAAAGTCTCCAGGCTGGGGCTGAGGGAATTGACCTGCCCTGCCTGGAACAGCAGGGAATTAATGGAAGTTTTCTGCTCTATTCAGAGCAGGGTAGTGAAGCAGCTGAACTTCCCACCAAACTCTATTTTCTATTGTACTTTTGATGGCAGATTTCTGTAGCGCTCAGCTCCACAAGACAAATATCCTTCCAATTCCAACTACCCTGCATTTAGGCTTAAAAAATTAAAATAATCTGTAACAATACCAGTTTTATTTAAATTAGGCTGAGGGAAAGGAGCTTTGCTGCTTGCAACTAGGAGCATTCAATATGGTTCAGAATAAAGTGTGTAAATAAATAGGGCACACTTACAATTGTGTGCTGAGATAATCTTATCTCACTTTTCTTGAGAAGGGAAGTTTGGAGTGGGGTGAATGTCATTTTTATCTCTTTAAAGCACCTCTGTGGTGTTCTGTGCAAACAGCAAAGGCACAGGACCTGATTTCTGCTGTCAGCTTCTTGCTGCTGCTGTTCACTGAATTCAAGTATTTTACATGAACCTCCCAATAAAACACAAAATATTTGACTTTCATAGTAATGGAGCCCCACACTCATTTTCCTTTGTGGTGTTTCCCCTGTTTTTTTTCTCAGTAAGCTCACTGCTTTTGAACATTTTTTAAAAACATAAGTGCCCAAAGAAATCTGCTGTAAATTTTACATACACACAGAGATGAGGATGAATTGTATGAATATTGGTAATACACTTGCAAAACTTTATATATTGCAAGAATTTTGCACATTTGTGCCTGGATCCAGAGCAGTGTGTGGAGCATGGAGGCTCAGGAGACAGAGACTGCAAAACCCTGGATTGCATCTGGAGCTGGGAATAACTCTTGACCCAGCCCAGACAAGTGATTGACACAATGAACGGGGGGATCTGAGCTCAAATCCTTGGCAGCAACAAAACTGCCTTGTCCTGACTTTCTGTGATCCCTCAGCTGGAGTCTTTTGGAAAGCCATAAGGATGGAGACCCTGCGTTGAAAGAGTGTCTGGTAAGATATTGTTGAAAAGAGGCAGGGGGAAGACAAGTTTGTGAAGAATTTAGAGCCTTGTTGATCTACTCACCCCATTGAAGAAAGCAGCTGAAGCAGAAAGTCCCCAAAGGGTTAAGTGGAGGCAGGTGTTCGGTGGACATGATAAACTCTCTGCAGAAATATCCCGTTTCTGCTGGGGAAGGGGAGAGCACTCACTCTGTGCACCTCTTTATCCCTAAATGCTTTCCAAGGGCTGATTAAGTTTCCCTATTACCTGTTGTAAATATTCTCATTTAAAAAGGAAAAAAAAAAAGAAAGAAAAGGAAAAGCTTTCTTCTGAGGGCTAAGTGCTCACTGATGAGAGGGTGGGGAATATTGTTTTTAGTGTAAGGAGAAGTGGATTTGTTGGATAGCAGTGACCTTACATCCAGGACAAGCCTGTGTCCCTTCCACATGACACTATCAGACTGATTTGAATGTACTACAACAGGAGGGCTTATTTTAGGCTACAGAAAGTTTATCTTGAAGTGAGCATGATAAAAAATATCCTTTTTTCCCCTTTCCCCTCTAGACAAGCTCAGAGTCCTGATCTTTTCTCCTGGATCAACCTGCAGGGTCTGTGCTGCCTCACCCATCTGGGCTGCATTCGCTCTTTTTGTGTCTTTATTTTACATCCAGCCTGGTTTTCTTTGGCTCCTTGTTCTCCTGCCTCTCTTCAGGCATGGAAAGCTGATGGAGCTGAATTCAGCTTCTCCCTTGTCCCCCTCTGCCCACGTGTGCCTGAGTTTTATGACAACTCTGCCACATGGCACGGGAGGAAATCTTGGTGAGCTTAATGGCACGTCAGGAGCAATATTAAAAATCCTGATTTATATTGGGACATCTGGCAAATCTTATTTCCACAACTTCTTTTGGTCTGTAGGTGAACCCTGAAAAGGCTTTAAACTTCCTAGGCCTGCTCTGTTCCCCTGCTCACAGCAGGTATTTGGTGCTGGGTACTTGGATTTTGGACAGGTTTGTTTGGACTTTGTCTGGCAAGTCACATTATTTCTGTTGTTTTCCTCTCCAGCATTTTTAGGGCTGGTTGCATTTAGTTTTCCTTTCTTATAAAAAAGAAATAGAACATTTTAAACTTAAAAAAAAAAAAAAAGAGAGGGAAGGACTGACTCATTTTTTTAAAAGCTGTTTTTAGTGTAATTTATATAAACTTGAAATATGACTGCACATGTTAACATGAAGGAAAGATCCCAGGAATTTTTCATTTACCAGAATGAATTAGAATTTATCAAAAGCTCCTGACATCTCGAGGCAAGCACGATGCCTCCTTTGTGTCTCAGCCTCCTGCTGGCTCCGGGCCACGGGGCTGTGAAGGATCGTTTTCACCCGAGGCCTCTTGTACTTGGAGGAAATCAATCTTGTGTGATACAGAATTTCTCAGTGTCGGGGGCTTGTCCATCCTCAAAACTTCCAACTCATTCTCTTCCTTTCAGGGCTTTGGCTTGGAGGCAAAGGCTGAGCTCTGCTCTTATCCAAGAAAAATGAAGGAGCCTTGTAAAGATGCTTTCCCCTCTGCCCGGCTGTCTATTGAGCTGGAAGATGCTGACTTCTCCCTGGAGTGGGGAAGATGTGGGTGGCCCTGGGCAGAGATGAGGCCGCAGAACAATGGGCCCATTGTTGGGGCTGCTCCGGGAGGGAGCTCAGTGGGGCTGTACCGGGGTGGTTCTGCTGCTGGTGGGCTTTTTGTCTTGTAATTAGAGCGCTCGGAGCTGCGGCTCTGCCCCTGCCTGCTGCTGATCAGCGACGGCCGTGGCGCTGTGAGGGACAGTGCAGCAATGGGGCGGCCGTGGCGCTGTGAGGGACAGTGCAGCAATGGGGCGGCCGTGGCGCTGTGAGGGACAGTGCAGCAATGGGGCGGCCGTGGCGCTGTGAGGGACAGTGCAGCAATGGGGCGGCCGTGGCGCTGTGAGGGACAGAGCAGCAATGGGGCGGCCGTGGCGCTGTGAGGGACAGTGCAGCAATGGGGCGGCCGTGGCGCTGTGAGGGACAGTGCAGCAATGGGGAATGGCTTGGAGGCGGCGGCTTCTGAACCCAGCTCTCTGGGTTATGACTGGAAAGGAGCAAGAAGAACAAAAATCCAGCAGATTCCTTGAGGCTGGCACGGTGTGAGTGCTCCTCAGGGCACCCACCCACCTCAGGGACTGCAGCTGATCCCAGTGCCCTCTGCAGGGTGGATGGGCTCAGGCCTTATTCCTCTGGGCCTATTCCTCTGGGCTTATTCCCTTTCCTCCTTTTTTAATAATTATACGTTTCATTTGGGCTTATTCCCTTTCCTCCTTTCCTAATAATTATACATGTTTCATTTGGGCTTATTCCCTTTCCTCCTTTTTTAATAATTATACATGTTTCATTTGGGAAATGCTTTAATGCAGACTTGTGATTTCTAGTCGTGATTCCTCTGTGCTGTTCTTTGCTGCGTTCTCTGCTCAGGGTGGGATTCTTGCAGTGTCCAGGGCAGGGACAGGAGCTGGACTCTGATCCTGATGGGTTCCTTCCAGCTCAGCCTGTTCTCTGATAAGACACCCCCATGGTGGAAGCCTTTGGGGTTTTTTGTGAGAAAATCTGCACTTTGTTCTATTTCCCCACAGCTGCTTTTGGTAAAAACTGCAATTCCTTCGAGTTGCTGTTAAAAAGAGCAAATAAGAAGCTGTTTTCTTCTTGCTGGCTTACATGGCATTTTACCTTCTAAATCTGTTTGAAACATGTGGAATCTGGACTGGTACCCACACACTGCACAGCTGTAAATCCATGAGAGGGCAGATCTAGATGCCACTGAATGTGGACAGCACCCAGGAATCCAGCAGCTCTGAGATTTCACACATCCTCTCCCAAAATCTGCTGGATGAACTGCTCAGTGCTGAGTTTTTGGGGTGTTGGGGTGAGCTGCTTTTGGATTAAATTAAATATTTTAAAATAATTGCAATTTGATCAAGAAAAACACAAGTGATTTGATTCAGGTAGGCAGCAGAAAGATAAGGATTCTCTTCTCCACGTTTGTCCTGCTCATTTTTTGTTGGATGTGCTGTTGGACACCATATCTGCAGGACAACTGGGGCTTTTCCCAATCACTCAGCTGCCACACTCATTTCTCTGCCTGCCCACTGAAGCGATCTCTGAATTGTGCAGCAGAGTTTGTGTTGTAATATCTGCTCACCACAGCGTTTTCCTCTGCTGTTTATTTTCCAAAGAAAGCAGTGGATATTGACCCAACAAGAGCATGAACATCAGCACTGAGATTCTTTTTCTTTGCTGTGCTTGTGTCAGGGAAGTTGGGCAAAATGTCACAGCCCTGGAATCTGTTCTTTTCTTCTGCTCATTTCATTGCCTGAGTGCAGTGCTGGTGTCAGAGCAATAAATCCAAGGCTTGCCTGATGAGTTGCAGTTTCTAAAGCCTGTTGCACACAGAAATTGAAGCCCACACGACCTCTGAATGGTGGCTGAGTGTTGGCCTTCTCTCCACAGCAGAAGCCGAGCAAGGACTTGGCCAAACAACAAAATCTGGGCAACAAAAGAAATGATTGTGAGCGGCAGCTCCAGCCACTGGAGCTCCTGGTGCAGGGCAGTGCCAGAGCCAGGCACAGGGCAGGATTCCCAAGCACTTCCAGTGGCAGCCATAGATCATCATCAGTCTCACCCCAGCAGCCTATGGAGCTGCTTCCCTTTATTTGCTGCCTGAAAGCTGCAAGGGGCTGCAGTAATTGCTGAGAATAAATCTGATTTTATCCAAGTGAGTGCCTGGGCAGCCCTGCCTGGGCTTTAACCCTTGCAGGGAGCCAGGAGGGGCCGATCTGTGCTCCCTGCCCAGCTGGGATGAGCCACTCTTGGAGCTCTGGGTTCAAACTTAAAAGTTTGGGGTTTTAGAAAATAAAGCAATATCTATCAGGCTAGAATACAGGGGCAAGATGGAGGTTTTAGCGTGGAGGCTGGTTGTTCTTCTTTATCTTCTTTATCTTCTTCTTTATCTTCTTTATCTCCTCCTTCTCCTCCTTCTCCTCCACCTTCTTCTTCACCTTCTTCTTCTTCTTCACTTTTTTTTTCTTCTTCTTCTTCTTCTTCTTCTTCTTCTTCTTCTTCTTCTTCTTCTTCTTCACCTTCTTCACCTCCTTCTTCACCTCCTTCTTCACCTTCTTCTTCACCTTCTTCACCTTCTTCTTCTTCACCTTCTTCTTCACCTTCTTCACCTCCTCCTTCTTCTTCTTCTTCTTCTTCTTCTTCTTCTTCTTCACCTTCTTCTTCTTCTTCTTCTTCTTCTTCACCTTCTTCAACTTCTTCACCTCCTTCTTCTTCTTCTTCTTCTTCTTCTTCTTCTTCTTCGCCTTCTTCACCTCCTTCTTCACCTTCTTCACCTTCTTCTTCTTCTTCTTCTTCTTCTTCTTCACCTTCTCTTCTTCTTCTTCTTCTTCTTCTTCTTCTTCTTCACCTTCTTCTTCTTCTTCTTCTTCACCTTCTTCTTCACCTTCTTCTTCTCCTTCTTCTTCTTTCTTCTTCTTCTTCTTCTTTCTTTTTCTTCACCTTCTTCTTCTTCACCTTCTTCACCTTCTTCTTCTTCTTCTTCTTCTTTCTTCTTCTTCTTCTTTCTTCTTCTTCACCTTCTTCTTTCTTCTTCTTCTTCTTCTTCTTCTTCTTCTTCTTCTTCTTCTTCTTCTTCACCTTCTTCACCTTCTTCTTCTTTCTTCTTCACCTTCTTCTTCACCTTCTTCTTCTTCTTCTTCTTCTTCACCTTCTTCACCTTCTTCTCCATAGGTTTGGGATGATGTTTTGTAATTGGACAGAAAAGTCCACACTGCAGGCTGCAAGTGATCAGTTATTGGGTTAAAAGTGAAAATAATTTAGGTGTCTTTCCTTAATTGGATATTTTAGCCTTAAAAAGCTTTGTAACAAAAGATAGTTGGTCATTTTGTGCCTTGTTGGTGAAGAACTGCAGAGCTCACTGCTGTGAGACTGCAACATAGGTAAGAAATAATGAACACCTGAGTCTGACCTGACCCATCCTGCAGAGTGACAGAAAAAGGAGGCTGCAGAGCAGCAAGCCACATTCCAGGCGTGATTTCCCAGTGATAAGATCTGTGAAGCTGCTGGGCCAGTGGCTGTTTGTGGCTTGGTTCATAACTCCATTCATTGCCAGCAGCTCACTGAGCTGATCTGGCCTGCCAGGAGCTGTGGAAGGAACTCGTGGAATGGAGTTTTTTGGTTTTTTTTTTTTTTTTTTTTTTTAAATTTTTTTTTAAATTCTCAAAACCTGAGAAGAAAAAAAAAATGATTAACTGAACCCAAAGAAAAAACACTTTCACTTTATAAGAGAAACCAGGGGAGGAGCAGTTTCATTTCCATAGCAACCTAACTGACAGGGTCCTGGGAAAGGAAGAAACCATTTAATACAGAAAATGAAGAAAACAAACTAACAAACTTAAAAACACACCACAACAGGAGTTCACATGGAATTCAAGTGGCTTTCCAGAAAAATCCAACCATGTGCCTCCTCAGGGATTCTCCCCGTGCTTTTTCCAAAGCTGAACTGGGAATTTCTAAGGGATAGAAAAGCTGTAGTGCCCTGCTCGTCTATATGAATTTGTAGATAAATGATATTAAATTAAATTATATTAAATGTCACACACTGTGGCTTTTGCTGAGGTTGTGTCAATGGGAAAAAATAATCTTAAAGTTTTCAAAGACAGCATTTTAAAATGATACTTCCAATTAAAGTAATAACATGGTTCAGAACCTTTCACCCTAATATTGCTACAAATAGTGCTGAATTTGGTAGTACACTTATTACCTGTGCTTTCCCTAATTCTTTTCAATTAGGTAAATTTAAGAATGATGAAGTCCACAGAATGATTTGGACATGCCTCTCTTTCTTAGCATAAATTAATTTGATGTTTTCAGACAGAGAAATTTTCCTTACATTATTCAGATGGAGTTTTCAATTTATAATGATGTGATTTTGTTCTATCAATTTGTTGTTCCAGATGCTTGTAATTAATTATTAACCATTACCTCTGGTTTGCTTGGAGGCTGTTTGTGTCAATAAGCATAACCCAATCCAGGGCTGATATTAATTACAGATAAGGGCTGAGTAACACACAGAGCTTTGTGTGAGCCTGCAGTCCCCAAATCTGAATTTGTAATTCAGCTGCATGGGGTTTTCCTCACTCAGAGGCTGTTTCCTTTCATTTATTTACAGAGAAAGGAAGATGGCTAAAGTCAGTTAATGCCCAGCTTTTATGTTCAGGTTGAGTGACTTGCTGGAGGTATTTTAAAGGGAATGTTAAATTCTGAGGGGTTTTTGATGCCAGGAAAGTACCTCTTTATTGGAAAATAAGACACAATGGGAAGGAATGCTGCTGGACTTTTTTATCATTTGCACAATGGTGCAGAAATCGTTGTTTAGGTTTCCTTTGAGGTCAGACAGTGGCGAGATCTTATTACTGATGGCAAAGAAATATTTTCCTAAAAATAAAGATAAACTAAATGAATCCCTGCTTTTGTGTTGCCTTTTAAAAGAGCACAGCAATGGAAATGTCAAGGTCATGGTTTCCATTAGTGTCATTTAGAGAGGATAAACTGAAATGTTGTGTTGCTTGGGTGCTTGTCTTTGCCATCAGGAGACATCCCAGCTCAGCTGGAGGTTTCTGTCTAGAAATTTCTTTTTCCTTCTCTCTGCTGTTTTGAAATAGTGATGATGTTCATTGTCCTGATCCTGCTCTCAGAGCCAGCAATCTCACAGTCATCAACTTGGCAGAATTTATTTAAGGTACAAGAGAGAAAAATTTGGAGGTGGTGGAGGATCTTTAAAAAATATTTCTGCATTTCATTGTTGGATTTTTTTTCATTGTCTCTTAAGTATTTCTGGGTTTAAAACCGGAGTTAATAATCTCCCATGACTCGCAGTGCACAGCTGGCAGCTCTGGGCCTTGCAGCACAAATTCCCTTCAGGAAGGATTGGCAGAATTCACCTTTTCACCATGAGCAGCAGAGTGGCTGGAATAAAACTCCAGCTGAGCTCCTGGATGGGCTCATCCCGAATTTCCCTGCTGCTGAATCCCAGCAGGAGCCTCTCAGGAATGTGCAATCCTGAGCTCAGGCTGAGTGAAACAGTTAAATGCTTTTTCCTGAGTTTGTGGGAGTCTCTTGGGCACAACAATGGAATAAATATTTGACCTACCCTGGGGGGGTTTATTGTAGCTTAGACTGTCTTAACTCTGGGGCTCAGGAGAGGCCAATCCAACAAGCTGCTGATATTTTTAATTTAACCTTTCGAATTTCTATGGACGTGCTGAATGAAGCCAGCCCGAGTGCTGCCTGCCTCCTCCCTGGGCAGAGCCCTTAATTGGGGTCAGTTCTGGATAGTTACAATTTATGATCTGCTGCTTGTGTTCATGAATGCTTTGGGAATGTGCTCTTTCTTTGCGCTGAGTTTGTCCAGATGTGTCAATATTTTGGTTTGGATGATATAAAATAAATGGTGGAGATTAACTGCCTGCGACATTGTCTTTTAACAATGAAGTAGAGCCATTTTTCACCTCGGGAGATGTCTGTAAAACAAATATTGAGCTTTGCAGAATGGCTACAGCGGCTCGTGCACCAGGGGATTCCAGTAGCCTTTGCCACATCCCTTTGGGACTGAGAATCCCCGAGGGAATCTGCTCTGATGAAGGCTTCAGTGTGTCAGGTGTGCTGATAGCTCAGGTTTGGCTTTTGTATTTTCACATTCTGCTTTAGTGTGTGGGGCTGGGCTCACATCAGGGATGCTGAGCTCTGTGCACAGAGCAGGAGACAAAACAATTCCTGCTCCAGCTGGGCACCAAGGACAAATGACCCAAATCTCAGCCCAGAGCACAAACCCCGTGGGCTGGAGAGAGAAAAACAAGCAGGGTGGGACTGCCTGGGCTAAAGCTGGGATGGGACAATGAACTGCAAGGTGCAAATGGAGCAGAGCTGATCCCAGGGACAGAGCCCGTGCCCCTCGTGCATTTTGGGGCCATTTTGGTTCATCTTGGGTGCAGCCCTGGCTGGGCTCTGCTGCTGCCCAAGGTGGATCCATGGAGGAGATCCTGTGAATAAATCCCTGCTTTATTCTGGAACTCTGCACAAGGCATCAGTGGAAAGATGGGAAGGATCTCCCCAGCAGGGAATTGTGCACAGGAGATGAGCTGGGAGCCAGCTTGGGGAACTTCTGCTGAAATCAGGAAAGCCATAATGTCACTTTAATTCCTTAGCTGTGATCCAGGGAGCAGGTGAGGTCTGCAAAGGCCCCTGGAGCCCCTCACAGGCTCCTCTGTTGTGTTCTGTGAATCCCCAGGTGTTCCATGACAAAGGCAGGAGGTGTTAATGGCAATGAAGAGCCCATTTCCCCTCAGTGCCTTGGTCCTTCCCAGAGGTGTGAGCGGCACAAAGGGGCCTCCAGCTGCTCGGAAAAGAGGTGAAAACCCCTCTGGGACAATGGCAGACACCCAGATCCACATCAGGGAATGCCAAAGGCCATTCCCTGCTAAAGACCTGCTCTTCCCTGGGCTTGGGTGGAATGGAGAGCCCCAGAGTGTCCCTTGGCTCAGGTCACCCCAGCTGGGACACAGGCACTGAGCTCCTGGAGCTGGAGCCAGGTTATTAATTCCAGGATTTGATGGAAGAGATCCCACAATGAGCCCATTGTAGCAGAGTTGGGGTGAAGGGGGGAATGGCTGCACTGGGGACTGCAGGAGCCGCTGGCTGCCCCATCCATTAATTCAAAACGATCCAAGCAGGTAGGAAGGATTTTGCAGAAGGCATTCCATGGCTGGGGCTGGGTTCCAGAGAGAGCCTGGCTGGGGATGCTGGGAATGAGGTGATGTGAGTGTGAGTCAGCCTGACCCAGCGGGGCCTTACCAATGTACCCGAAATCGGCTCCTCGAGGGCTGGAAACACTTGGATTTCTCAAAGACAGAGCTGTTTCCACAGGATTAAGCCTTTGATATTTCTCAGTTGTTCTGTTTTTCTAAGCTGGAGAGCTTTGAGCGTGTAATACCTGCAGAGCTGTGTTCTTGCAGAGCCATAAACCAGAAATGCTGCACGGGGAACGCTTCAGATCCGTGGGCAAGCAATATGAAATATCCTACTATTTTAATTTCTATCATTAATACTTCTATTATTTTAATTTCTATTAGTAATACAATAATATTCTATTATTTCTATCGTATTGTGCACCTCCAGTAGGATGGAGGGAGTTCTGGATCAAACTCTCACCCTCCCTCTTCCCTATTAATCAACAGTGATAAATAAACTCCTAAATTGGAGGGCAAAAAGGAGTTTTTGGTGAGAAATATCCATATCTTGCTCTGAACTCTGAGCTAGAGAAGGAATTTCCTTCTAAAGTTCAGATTTATCTCTTTTATTACCCACACCCTTGGTGTTTTGCAATCTCTTGGTGGCAATGTCGTGTCTAAATCAGGAATATTTTATGGCTTATTTAAAAAAAGTGTTGCTTGAGTTACTAAAGGTATGGCTGCAGTGAGAAGTCGTGTATTTCATTTGAAACTGGTTACTTTAACTTGAAAAATATTTGTGTAAGCTTTCATTTGGCTTCTCGCTTATTCTATAGAAGTGACAGTAGTTTAATTGGAAACCCCAGTTTGTATTTATGGAAAGTTTTCACATGCTGTCTTTTCTGAAAGCTGAAGAATCCAAGAAGGAACACAATGTTTCCCACAAACTATACATCTCCACAATTCCACAGGCTCTCAGCAGCTGCATTAAAAAGGTTTTTAATCCCAGTTATGTGTTTAATTAGGGAAGGGAGCCTTGGCACATCTTCTGACTTACAGTTCATTTTAAAGTCTTCCAAAAAAAAAAAAAAAAAAAAAGGAGAAAAAGAAGAAATCAATCCAATTTGGTTTAATTGTCATATATAAATTAAGAACTCGTTTTTTTCCACTTCACAAAGCTGTGTGCTGTGGGCCCTCCTGATGGATGGCAGGGGGCAATTGCTTCCAAATGAGGAGCTGGAATTTGGGGCTGGAATCTGCGTGGTTCTCACCAGCTCCAGCCCAAACCTCTCCCACAGCACTGCCCAGCCCTCACAGGGGGAATTTCTTCCCAAATCTCCATCCCTCTGCAGAGTGGGGAAGGAAGAGCCCATGGGGAGATTCCTGCCTGGAATATCCTCCAGACAAACCTCCCCAAGTCCTGGGAATTCTTCTATTTGAATTTAAAAAAATAGGAATCAGACAGAAGATTTGAGTTGTTACATGGCAAACTGGACTTTAAAAATCTGTATTTCTGTATTTATCTGCCAGCAGCCTGCATTGCCAGGATATAGGGTTGGAAGCAGTGGGGTCTCACCTTCAGCAAGGCCCGGCTCCCTCTGGGGATCTCCCACCACCCTCTCTGCCCTTCCCTGATCATTTTGGGGCACAGAAATCATTCCCTTTGTGTGTGTGGGACAGGATCAGTGTGACAAGATCCCACTGAGTGGCTTTAAACCACAACAATTTAATGCAAGAATACAAATTGCCTACCAGCTCCTTTTGGGGACTTTGAGTAACAAATCTGAGGCAAACGGGGAGGAGAGGAATTGCTTCAAGCTGCCTGAAATGTTTTGGTGTCTTCATCAGGAAACACAGAGAGTTTGAGCTCCAGTCCATGGCAAACTGGACTGAAAAATATCTGTATTTCTGTCCTAGCAGCCTGCATTCCCAGAATATAGGGTTGGAAACACAGAGGGTTTGAGCTCCAGCATTGTTACATGGCAAACTGGAATCTGATACTAATAATTCTAATACTGAAAAATATCTGTATTTCTGTATCTATCTCCTAGCAGCCTGCATTCCCAGGATATAGGGTAGGAAACACACAGGGTTTGAGCTCCAGGGCTGTTACATGGCAAATTGGACTGAAAAATATCTGTATTTCTGTATCTCTGTCCTAGCAGCCTGCATTCCCAGGATATAGGGTTGGAAACACAGAGGGTCTCCAGGATTGTTACATGGCAAACTGGATTGAAAAATATCTGTATTTCTGTATTTATCCCCTAGCAGCCTGCATTCCCAGGATATGGGGTAGGAAACACAGAGGGTTTGAGCTGTTACATGGCAAACTGGACTGAAAAATATCTGTATTTCTGTATCTCTGTCCTAGCAGCCTGCATTCCCAGGATATAGGGTTGGAAACACAGAGGGTCTCCAGGGTTGTTACATGGCAAACTGGACTGAAAAATATCTGTATTTCTGTATCTCTGTCCTAGCAGCCTGCATTCCCAGGATATAGGGTTGGAAACACAGAGGGTTTGAGCTCCAGGGTTGTTACATGGCAAACTGGACTGAAAAATATCTGTATTTCTGTATTTATGTCCTAGCAGCCTGCATTCCCAGGATATAGGGTAGGAAACACAGAGGGTTTGAGCTGTTACATGGCAAACTGGACTTTAAAAATCTGTATTTCTGTATTTATCTGCCAGCAGCCTGCATTCCCAGGATATAGGGTAGGAAACACAGAGGGTTTGAGCTCCAGGGTTGTTACATGGCAAACTGGACTGAAAAATATCTGTATTTCTGTATTTATCCCCTAGCAGCCTGCATTCCCAGGATATAGGGTTGGAAACACAGAGGGTTTGAGCTGTTACATGGCAAACTGGATTGAAAAATATCTGTATTTCTGTATTTATCTGCTAGCAGCCTGCATTCCCAGGATATAGGGTAGGAAACACAGAGGGTTTGAGCTTTAGGGTTGTTACATGGCAAACTGGACTGAAAAATATCTGTATTTCTGTATTTATCTCCTAGCAGCCTGCATTCCCAGGATATAGGGTAGGAAACACAGAGGGTTTGAGCTGTTACATGGCAAACTGGACTGAAAAATATCTGTATTTCTGTATCTCTGTCCTAGCAGCCTGCATTCCCAGGATATAGGGTAGGAAACACAGAGGGTTTGAGCTGTTACATGGCAAACTGGACTGAAAAATATCTGTATTTCTGTATTTATCTCCTAGCAGCCTGCATTCCCAGGATATAGGGTAGGAAACAAAGATGGATGATTATTTTTTTTGAATTAAAACAGGAATTTCCCAGGACTTGAGGAGGTTTGTAGCCATAATTATGAACTTTTAAGCAGCCTCACCGTCCCCTCCTCCCCCTCCAGAAACCAAATTGTTCAGCTGGTGGAATTGAGTGGATCTGCAGAGAAATCCTCCACGTCTGCCTGAATTCGGTGCGGATCCTGTGGGCTGGGGCAAGTGCTGGAAGCGATTAAAGGGCTGAACAAAAAGCTCCATTCAGGGCCCATCGCCTTCCTGCTGGGGTAATCCAAGTCCCCAAAATTCAAAAATATGGGCTGCCACACAGCACAGCTTCTGAAGGTGTCCACAACATCCACTCACTTGAAAATGTTCCTTCAGTGGTGGAGGATTGGTTTGAAAAACCCAATAGAAAATATCCATATATATCCAATTAAATCAAATTGAGCACTTTTAATAAAGCGGAGTTTCAAGCTGGGAAAAATTTTCTCCTGTCACTCAAAGTTAGGCCAGGAAAGCATTTTTCTTTTGCCTTGAAATAGCTGTATTTATTATATCTGACCTGCTCAACATTGCTGGTTTTACTTAAGAACTAGAAAGAAACAAATGCTTTTCATTGCTCGCTGCCTTTTTTTGTAGCGTGAAATTGTTTTCCCAAGAAAAACAAGGTAGAAATGATTTCCAAAACACAGCCCAGAATAACCAAACAGTCCTTTTTACAGAAAGAATCAAAACCAAGCTGCTTAATCCTAATTGTTTGAATCTATTCTAAATTATTTACTTTCTGCCCGGCAGCTTGTTCTCATTTTTAAGCTTTCAAACAGCTCTATTGGGTATTTAGTTTTCAGTAGTTCCTTCCTCAAAGGTGAAAATGCAGAGGGGATTCTTGAGGGCTCAGAAAAACCCAGAAAATATAAACTGATTCAACTTCCAATGGGAGTTATTCTGGATTTTAGTTGCTTCCTAATGGAAAATGTCTGGACAGCAGGTGAGCCCTGGAAGTCCAGCCCAGGCTGGGTTTACTTTTAGCAGATATTTTGGCCATAGTTTTGTTAAATACAGAATTTTTAGAACATATTTTAGTTAAATACAGATTTTTTTTAGAATATATTTTCGTTAAATACAGAATTTTTTGGGGGGTTGTGCTGTAATGGATTTGCAGATCTGCTCCACTCACACTGGGCTGAACATCTCCAGCCATTCCCTAGGTTTATTGATATTACTAATTATTTATTTATATTATTTATATCATTTAAATGATATTATTCATATGATCTAAATTATATTATTTACATTCTTTTGTTATTGATTATATTAATATTATTTATCTTTCATTTGGCTTTAACCATCTCACATTGGGGTGTGCACTGTGCAGGTGGGGTGGGTGGAAAGCAGATTTTTCTCTCCTGCCTAAATGTGGAAAAATATTTTTGGTTTTCTTGTACTTTTTAGCTCCCAGGTGGTCACTGTGAGAGGTTGTTGAGCTTCAGAGGTGATTCCCATATTATTAAATCTGTGCTGGCAAACTTCCATTTTGTCAAAACTTTTATTTCCTGCTTCTGTGACAGCAGTGGAAGTGGGAAGATTCAAATTCTGATTTGATCCCAGGAATTTTTAAGTTGGAAATTGTAAGGAATTTACTTTTTAAGTTGAAAATTGTAAGGATTCATTTGCAAACTATAGGCTAAAAAGCAGAATGCTTTAATTGAAAATTACAATAAATGAGCAACCATTATAATAAATGAGCAGTATGTTAAAAATGGTGAAAATTAAAATGAAAATTATATGAAATTAATTATTTTATTAAGATTTTTCAATGAACATTATAATAAATGAGCAACCATTATAATAAATGAGCAGTATGTTAAAAATGGTGAAAATTAAAGTGAAAATTATATGAAATTAATTATTTTATTAAGATTTTTCAATGAACATTATAATAAATGAGCAGTAATCATGATAATTCAGTGTGAATGATTTTCCCCCATGGGATGAGCAGCATGATTTCCAGGAATGTGACCCAGTCACTGGCTCCTTTGTATGTGAACAATGGTAATTGATTTAAATTGATTTTCTTCTTGTAATTCTTGTTTTTGCCAGTGATTGCTTTGATAGGCCACGTTTGCTGTAGGTGTTAATTAGTGAATCTTTATGGCCTCCAGTAATCAGCACCTGCCTCCTGTGTTTCTGTACAACACACAGAACATTCTGGCAATTTTCCTTATTTCAGTGTAGTGCTGAGGCAGCACTGGGGTTTGTGTTGTGTTACTTTTTGTTACTTTTCACTGCCATCTTTTGCAGAAATAATGAAAAAATAGGCTGTCCTGCTCAAGAGAGAGGCGATTTTAATTTCTCAGCCAGTTAATCATTGATTGCTTTGTTTGGCTGCAGCGCTGGGAGTGCAATGTGCAGTGAGGATGCACCTGAGTGCCCAGCGAGAGCTGAGCTCTGAAACCCTGCCTGCCCCTAAACTGCAGCCCAGGCACTCAAAAATGGGCTTAAAGTGCAGCTCTGGGGGCTGCTGATCACCCAGAGCTCCAGCAAATGTCAGATTCTGCTTCTCGTGGCAAAATGAAAACGGCATCCTTTGTCCATTTGGAAAGAAATGTGTTTTCCTTGCTGGTTCCGGTCTCAGCTTTGATAATTTATAAATTTGAAATCTGTAATGTGACTGGAAATCACAGAATCATGGAATGGTTGATCCAGTGCCACCCTGTCATGGCAGGGACCTTCCCCTGTCCCAGGGTGTCCAACCTGGCCTGGGGCACTGCAGGGATCCAGGGGCAGCCACAGCAAATCTGGGAATTCTATTCCTGGGCCTGCCCACCCTCCCAGCCAGGAATTCCTTCCCAATATCCATCTAAATCTCCCCATTTTCATCTTAAATCCATTCCCTGTGTGCTGTCCCTCCATCCCTGTCCCCAGCCCCTCTCAGCTCTCCTGGAGCCCCTGCAGGCCCTGAGCTCTCCCTGGATCCTTCTCCTCTCCAGGTGAACATTCCTCAGCCAAACAGAGATGCCAGCAAACATCAGAAATTTGGTTATTTTCCTATTGAAATGCAGGCACTCCAAATGCCAGCACTGAAATTAAGTGTGGGTTTATAATCTTTGACCCAAAGTCTGTTGGGTGAGCACGAGGCTGGCATTGATTGCAGAGGGTTTTGATCAGTAACACTCAATTTATCAAGTGATTTCCCTGCTGTTCTCCTTCTCTCCTGTAAAGTTCCCAGAGGAACTCCCAGACTGGAATCCCCTGCCAAAGTCATGGGCAGGTTGTGGCATAAATGAGAATATTCCAGTGGAAATGTGGCTGCACCCTGAGCAAAACCAGGGGAAAGAGCTCCTGTCCTTGATCTGCCTGTGCTTTCATGGAGACACCATTCCTGTGCTGCTCCTTCAGAACTTGCCTCCTAAAAATGTCTTGCTGCAAAAAAAATATAAAAGAAAATCTTGGTTGGGAAGTGTGGAAAGTCTTATTAATGCCTGGTAAAGTCACATGGATTATGTGTCATGTTTCAGAGTAACTTCCTGTAACTCTATTGAAACTGAAAATAATTAAATCCCTTAAAATCTATTTGCTCCTGGAAGTAATAATAATAATAATAATAATAATAATAATAATAATAATAATAATAGCATTATCATCTTTTGGGGTGTTCAGGGAAGAGCTGCAATGTGGGGGTGTCATACAGGGCAGGTGTGAGCTGGATGTCCATTTACACAGGGATCAATTAATATGTACATGAGTTATAGATTTACATATATATAAAACATTAAAATATAAGCACCTCTGCCTGCAGAGTTCCTCATGGGAAGGATCCACAGGAGCTGTGCTGGCACACAAGGCAAAGGTGTTTTGTGTTTTTCCTCTTTCCAGGCTGGCAGCCTTTAGTCACTCACTTCAAAGGGAAAAGCAGCTCTTTATTCCTGTATCCCAGTGCCTGCTAATCCATAGGTTTGGGAGACTTATCCCATGGCTAAACCACAGGAACTGGGAAATCACAGAAAAATGTAAAGGGTGGGGTGGTGAGAAACCCAACAAAAGAAGAGCTTGAAGGGCACAGTGCTTTAGGAGGATTTGATTTTATTTCTGCCCTGCCAAAGCTTTTCCTCGTTTTGATTGAAGAGTGGAGATGGAAACCATCAGGGAAACTTCCTCAGTGCAGACAGCAGAGCCTTTGATCCAGGCTGTGCCTGGAGCTCACCCCAGAGGGATGAGGCACAGGGAAGGAATTCCTCATCATCTGGGCATCAGGATATGGGCAGGTGTCGCAGACATTTTTTCATAGAAATCCTTTCTTTCACATTTGTTCATCTTCTAAGAAGCAGAGCCCCAGAAGAAGAATGTAAACAATTGTTATCAGCTGCTGTGAAATGTAGCAGTGTCTCTGTGATTAACTCATCTTCCTTGTGTACCATTGAAGGCCAATCACAGGAGCAGCTCAGGGACAGATTCCCTGCACACAGAACTTTGTTATTCATTCTTTCTATTCTATTCTTAGTTTAGCAGCTCTCTGCAACTTCTCTTCTTATTCTTTTTAGTATAGTTATAATGTATTATATATCATATATCAATAAATCCAGCCTTCTGATTAAGAAACAAGATTCTCGTCCTTCTCTCACCACAGTGACCGTCTAAGGTCGCTGTAATAGCTCCATGGAAAAAGCAAATCCACGGAGAGTGAGGGACTTGGGTGCCTCTGCAGCCAGGGCTCAACCACCTGTGGCTATTCCAGAAGCCAGGAGGGAGCTCTGAACTCAGGGAAATGGAGCCTTTCCCTCACCAAACAAACCCAAGGCAAAACAAACATATTAGAAGGTGCTAAACATAATTGATATACCTAAATAACCAACTAATATAAAGCAAAGGAGGGACCCCAGGATGGCAGCCAACCATAACTCCCAGAGAAAAGAATGTTCTGGAAACCTGGGAGGAGAAGGGGGTGATTGACTGGGCCCAGGGAGGAGACAACTTTCACTGATAAGGGAAACCAGGGGAGGAGCAATTACATATCTGGAACTACAAAATAGCAAGGTTTCCATAGCAACTTAACTGACAGGGTAGCAGTGGCGGGAAGTACTGGGAAAGGAAGGAACCATTTATAGAAAACAGGGGGATACAATACAGAAAATGGGGGAGCAAGCTAAAAACTTTTAGAACACACTACAGCAGGGGTCTCCATCAGCATTTCCTGGGGCATCCTGAGCTCTGCTGTGCCCTGGCCTGACCCCATCACTCCTCTGAGCCCACCCAGCCCCAGGTGGTGTCGAAGGAAGGGGACCAGGACACCAGTTGGTTCATCACAGGCCCTCAGGTCCGGTCCGCTCCCGGTCCCTCAGGTCCTTCTGGTCCAGTTTATTGAAGAAAGTATCAAACACTTATACAGCAAATAATAAGCTTATGAATATTCTGTAAGCCAAGCAATCTATTGGTTAAACTATAGCATGAACTCATCCACATTCCTTTGAGACTACGTTCTCTATCTCTCCTGCCTCACTGTCCATTTCTTTATCATGTTTTGAGAGAATCAAGGACACATTATCTCACACCTGCAAGATTTGGACCTAACCATGGTCTTGTACTTTTCCATTCTCTATCCTGCTACAGACACAAAAAGGCCTCTGCCTGTCTCTGCCCTAGTTAGGACATCTTTCCCAAATTAATTCGGCTGTGTCCCCTCTCCTCAAGCCACTCTTTGACAAAACTCTCCACAGTGGTGCTGTTGCAGGAACACCTGGGCCATGATTTTGCTTTTCCTACTGGCAAAAAACACCCACTTGGCTTCTTTTTCCACACTAATTCCATCTAAGCACCAGAATTTCATCATTTCACAGGCAATAATCGGAAATTCATTTTGCTTCCAAGGGTAGCAATCAGGATTTAATAAAGATTCACTTGACAGAATTTGCTGCCTCATCTCCCAGGATTTTTGGGATATTTTTGTAAGTCCCTGGGTACTCAGAGAGGCACAAGACTTGTACCTGGGTAAGGTCATGGCATGTTTTATCCTTGTTCCAGCTTGTTAGGGAACTCAGGATTTTAATGCCTCCTTGGAAGTTGTTCTTATTGTTCTTGCCTCTGATGTTTGCTGGCCAGTGGGAGATCATTATACTTAATAGAATATATTTTATATACATATATATGGATGCAAGGCATAATTGCAAGGCATTATTAATTTTGACACCTTATTTATAGCTCCACTACTTTTTTCCTGTATGAAACCAAGCCAAACTGATGAGCAATATTTGGAAAGTTTATTATTAAAGGCCTGTGTTTTGCCTGTATTGAATATCTCATATATTTAATGCCTTTAAAGGTTTCTGATGAATAAACATAAAATCACAGTGCAGCTGAGGCTGAATCCCTGAATGATTTGGGTTGGAAGGGACCTGAAATTCATCCAGTTCCACCTTCCAGTGTCCCAGGCTGCTCCAGGCCCTGTCCAACCCAGCCCTGGACACTTCCAGGGGTGAGGATCCACTTTGGGATGCTCATAAATGGAACATTTTCAGTCTCTGAGCTGAAATCCATTCGATAGGTGCCAACACTCGAGGTTAATAATATTTCCTGACCCCTTGGCAGCCTGGAGCAAACCTTGTGGATGTGCCCCCATGTTCCACTTGGGCTCCATATTGTGCCTAATCAGCTTTCCATAATGCAGCTTTTGCTGCTGACAATGGATCAGGCAGAAAAGGCAGCTCCCCAGTGATTAAATGTCACTTTTGCTGTGCTCTGTATTCAGCCCTTCCCCAGCTGCTGACAAAAGGAGCTTTCTCTGAGTGCAGAGCTGAGCTGAACTACTGTACATTCCTCATGGCTGGCAGATAAACTTGCCTGGAGCATTGCATTCAGGGAAAGCATCTACTTCTTCATTAAAAAGCAGAGTTTTGTAGGAAATTATACATTTTAAAGTGGTTTTTTGGCCATTTTTCCTTTCAAGTTTGTAATTTTGATTCTGAATTTTAACAGAGCAAAGAAAACTACTTGGAAATATTTCCATTTTTTGTATATTTTACATGGGAAGGAAAGCATTTCCTGCCTAGTTATGATTTAAACCTGCACTTCCCCAATTCCCAAAGCTTGTGTTCCCTGTTCCCTGAGGATTTCCCCAAAGGACTGATGGATTTAATGAGGCATTTGCAAGCACAGGGGTTTCTGCAGCAGGGAATGCATTTATCCAGTGCACCTTGGAGCAGGAATTTTGGTGTATTTCAGGTACATTTGCTGTGATTTCCTTAGGGAGCACTGGGACAGTGTGGTTGGAGATAATATCAATATCTTGAATTAAAGACTGGCTGGAGAGCAGAGTGGCCAGAAATTCCATCTGAGAATTCCATCACGGCTGGGCTGTGCCTGCCCACCCCCTGCTCCCAGGTATGGATTTATCTCCTCGGGGCTCACAAAGGATGGGGCAGCTCCTCCTTTCTCTTCAGCCCTCATGTGGTTTTCATTCCTCTGCTCCCATTGTGTCCCGGCATTTTTAGCAGGAGAATTGGTGTTTTTTATTTCCAATGCTCTGTCAGCTTTGTGACCATAAATTATCCACAGTGGAGCAGGGAATTGCATTTTCCTGGGAGCTCTGGCTGCCTTTGCACTGGACATCCACCCACAGCATTGCCTTTGGCATTTGAGTGATTCCTATTTCCAGTTTATTTTAAGAAGTTGCAAAGGGACAACTTTTTCAATGGTTTGTTATTGTTAGTGAAGTTGACTCAGTATTTAGACTTTTGCATTTGTGCTTTCAAGGGACTGCAAATTAAAACCAGTCTGAGTCAGGAATGTGTGTTCAGTGCAGCTTTGGAACATGTATGGAATCCCAAGTTTATGGCTTTGAAAGCACTTGCCCTCTTTCAAATGTTTCTAATAAGATAGAGGGTGGTGATTTACACCTCTGGAGATATTGAGCTGCTCTTCAAGAATGTTGTTTGGCTCCTAAAGAAAGCAAGCATTGGTGGGCCTGATCTTGGGGAAGGCAAAAAAAAAAAATAAAAGCTGCTGTGGTTTCATTGAGATTTGAGCATTAAGAGAATTCTTTATTTAACACTTTCCCTGCACACCACGGTGCACTGGGGATCTGGGAGTGTCTGCAGAGGACACAGGAGGCAGAGCCCTCGCAGGACCCCTTCTCCTGCTGATCCAAGGGTTCTCCTGCTGATCCGAGGGTTCTCCTGCTGATCCGAGGGTTCTCCTGCTGATCCAAGGGTTCTCCTGCTGATCCGAGGGTTCTCCTGCTGATCCGAGGGTTCTCCTGCTGATCCAAGGGTTCTCCTGCTGATCCGAGGGTTCTCCTGTCCCAAAGCTTCCCCTCCTGTCCCAAAGCTTCTCCTCCTGGTCCAAAGCTTCTCCTGCTCCAAAGCTTCTCCTCCTGTCCCGAAGCTCCTCCTCCTCCAAATCTTCTCCTCCTGCTCCAAAGCTTCTCCTCCTGTCCCAAAGCTTCTCCTCCTCCTCCAAAGCTTCTCCTCCTGCTCCAAAGCTTCTCCTCCTCCAAAGCTTCTCCTCCTCCTCCAAAGCTTCTCCTGTCCAAAGCTTCTCCTCCTGCTCCAAAGCTTCTCCTCCTCTCCAAAGCTTCTCCTCCTCCTCCAAATCTTCTCCTCCTCCTCCAAATCTTCTCCTCCTGCTCCAAAGCTTCCCCCCCTGTCCCAAAGCTTCTCCTCCTGTCCCAAAGCTTCTCCTTGTACTCCAAAGCTTCCCCCGCTGGTCCAAATCTTCTCCTCCTGCCCCAAAGCTTCTCCTCTCCAAAGCTTCTCCTCCTCCTCCAAAGCTTCTCCTCCTCCTCCAAAGCTTCTCCTCCTCTCTAAATCTTCTCCTCCTCCAATCTTCTCCTCCTCTTCAAAGCTTCTCCTCCTCCTCCAAATCTTCTCCTCCTATCCAAAGCTTCTCCTCCTCCTGCTCCAAAGCTTCTCCTGCTCCAAAGCTTCTCCTTGTACTCCAAATCTTCTCCTCCTCTCCAAATCTTCTCCTCCTCCTCCAAATCTCCTCCTCCTGCTCCAAAGCTTCTCCTCCTCCTCCAAAGCTTCTCCTCCTCCTCCAAAGCTTCTCCTCCTCCTCCAAATCTTCTCCTCCTCCTCCAAAGCTTCTCCTCCTCCTCCAAAGCTTCTCCTCCTTCTCCAAAGCTTCTCCTCCTGTTGCTCCAAAGCTTCTCCTCCTCCTCCAAATCTTCTCCTCCTCCTCCAAATCTTCTCCTCCTCCTCCAAATCTTCTCCTCCTCCTCCAAAGCTTCTCCTCCTCCTCCAAATCTTCTCCTCCTATCCAAAGCTTCTCCTCCTCCTCCAAATCTTCTCCTCCTCCTCCAAAGTTTCTCTTGCTGCTCCAAAGCTTCTTCTCCTCCAAATCTTCTCCTCCTCCTCCAAAGTTTCTCCTCCTCCTCCAAAGCTTCTCCTCCTACTCCAAAGCTTCTCCGTGTGCTCTAAAGCTTCTTCTCCTATCCAAATCTTCTCTTTCAACTCCAAATCTTCTCCTCCTATCCAAAGCTTCTCCTCCTCCTGCCCCAAAGGCTCTCCTGCTGCTCCACAGCGTTGCTGCAGCAGGAGCAGCAGGTCTGGCTCAGCTCCAGAGGCTGCTCGCTGTCTCTCCGCTGTCTCTCCGTGCCTTTCCCAGCAGGTCAGGGCTCCCAGCCTGGGGGCTGAGGCACTGCCTGGCTCTCCCAGCCTGGAGCCATCCCCAGTCAGGAGGGAAATCTTTGGAAACAGTGAGCTGGGATTTTTTAAAGTCGTTTCTCTCTTTTAATACAAGCCAGGGTGTGGAGCTCTGAAGGGCTCAAGGGTGTGTTTCAGCCTTGCTGCTAAAAATGAAGCCTGGGAAGGGAAAGGGAAGGGAGAGAGGGAGCAGGATGAAATCTCACTCACTGGAGAGAAAGGACTTTGAAAATGGTTTTTTGGAAGAGCTTCTAAGGATCAGAAACAGTGTCTTGGGCATCTGGGTGATGTTTTAAGCACATGGTGGTGTTTTAATGTTGTAATTAAGGTTTTTTTTCTAACATGAAGTGGGGAATTGTGATTTCTGTAGATGCCCTACTCTGAGCCCACCCCTCTGGGCCAGCCCTGCTCGTGCCCAGCCCTCCCTGGCTCTCATTAGAGGTGATTGAATTACAGTGCAGATCCTGAGCTGGCTGCACACGATGTGTTCCCATTTTCCTGAGCACCAGACTGGAAGAACTGGGGAGGGAGGGAGGGCAGGAGGAGGCTCAGGTCTGTCCTGGAGTGTGGTTCAACTTTTAATCAGTGTGGTATTTCCTCTTCCTGGGGCCACAGGAACACCTGTGTTTTTCTTGCAGTATTCCAAGGGACACTTGATGGGTCCTGTCCTGTTGAAGGGAATCTTGTCAAAGCCCATCTGCATCCCCTGGCTTCAAAGGATGTGCACAGGGCTCTGGCTGATAATTGAAAACAAAATCAGGGTGAGATCTCTTGATGGAGCTGTAGGGCTCCAGTTAAAGTGCTTTAACAGAGCATCCATCTGGAGAGGAGACCTCAGGGCTACTCTGAAAGCTTTGGGGGACGAAATTTTAAAGCTACTTCAGGGCTACTTTCTTGATTTGAAGGACAAACAATTCCTAATTTCATTCTTTGTTTCATACAAACCTGTGTTAGCTGTAAAACTCCATCTGCCATTTCCTCTCCTGGATCTTTTCCCACTTCTGGGAGCTCCTGTGGGAATTGTTGCTCCCAGGGCAGCACAGCATTGCTCAAAGACCCTTTGGGCAGGGGTTCAGCAGGGCAGCAGTGATGATATCCACATCCTGGTGATGCCTCAGCTTTGGCTTTTCTATTTTCACATTCTGTGCTCCACATTCAGGGATGCTGAGCTCTGTGCACAGAGCAGGAGACAAAACAATTCCTGCTCCAGCTGGGCACCAAGGACAAATGACCCAAATCTCAGCCCAGAGCACAAACCCCGTGGGCTGGAGAGAGAAAAACAAGCAGGGTGGGACTGCCTGGGTGGGATTTAAGGCTCCAACCCAAACCATTCCAGGATTCTGGGATTCTCCTTCCTGACAGGAGCCACACTGGATTATCTCATCCCACCTGGATCAGCCCCCTGGATCTCCTTCCTCAATTCCACCTGAGAGCACTCCAGAACAGCCCTGAATCCAGAACATTTCTTTAGCAGGATTTTCTTATGGAAAGGAGGAAAACTAAAGATTTTCCCTTTGCTGGCCCCCACCACAAACGTGGCAAATCCCACAGGATTCATCTCCTCAGGGACAGCTCTGCCCTGGCTCCTCCTCATCACTCTGCCTCCATAAAAATCCTGGGCTGGGGTGATACCTCAGGTTTGGCTTCTCTATTTTCACACTCTGTGCTGCTTTAGTGTGTGGGGCTGGGCTCACATCAGGGATGCTGAGCTCTGTGCACAGAGCAGGAGACAAAACAATTCCTGCTCCAGCTGGGCACCAAGGACAAATGACCCAAATCTCAGCCCAGAGCACAAACCCCGTGGGCTGGAGAGAGAAAAACAAGCAGGGTGGGACTGCCTGGGCTAAAGCTGGGATGGGACAATGAACTGCAAGGTGCAAATGGAGCAGAACTTATAAAAATGTGAGATCTTGTGGCCAAGCTTCCGTCTTGGAGCCATCCCTGCAGAGCCAGGACTGTGGCTCTGGTCCTGCCAGGGTGGTGCCTTTGAAGGCACTTCAATAAATATCCTCTGTATTCCTCTTAACTCCATCTGGCCTCTGTTCCAGCTCCTAAAACATCCCTGGAGCAGCTCCATGAAATCTGCAGGGGCACCAAGGCAAGCAGGGAATCTCTGTAACCCCCAAAAGTGGGAACTGCCGCCTCCTGCTCTCCCCTGTGGATTAACTCATTTGTGTTTTTAAAGGATTAAAAGTGAGTTGTGCAGGGAACCATGATTTCCACGGAGGGAGGGCTCGAGCCCTGCAGAGCTGTGGGGTTGCAGGGGGAGCCAGACCTGTGAGATTCCCTGTAAAGGGAGCGGGGCCCTCACTGATGGAGCTGGGGCTCCCTCTGACACCCACAGCCCTGGGCTGCCCTGTAATGTGCCAGGTGGGCTGAGGGGAGCCCGCAAAGGGAATCTCAGAGCCCCGGCCCCAGAGCGTCTGCCTGAGCCAGCCCTGCCCCAGCACCCTGCAACCAGTCTGGGACCTGCAGCCTCTGAGGGACAGGGGGGCAAATCCCACTTACCCCAAATCCCACTTACCCCAAATCCCAGTTATCCCAAATCCCAGGTGCCCCAAATCCACCTTGCCCCAAATCCCAGTTACCCCAAATCCCAGTTATCCCAAATCCCAGTTATCCCAAATCCCAGTTAACCCCAAATTCCAGTTACCCCAAATCCCAGTTGCGCCAAGTCCCAGTTATCATAAATTCCAGCTACCCCAAATTCCAGTTATCTCAAATCCCAATTATTCCAAATCCCAGGTACCCCAAATGCCATTTACCCCAAATCCCAGTTATCCTAAATCTCAGTTATCCCAAATCTCAGTTATCCCAAATCCCAGTTACCCCAAATCCCAGTTACCCCAAATCCCAGTTACCCCAAATCCCAGTTATCCCAAATCCCAGGTACCCCAATTCCCAGTTACCCTGAATCCCAGTTACCCCAAATGCCAGTTATCTCAAATCTCAGCTACCCCAAATCCCAGTTACTTCAAATCCCAGCTGCCTTAAATCCCAGCTACCCCAAATCCCAGTTATCCCAAATCCCAGTTACCCCAAATCCCAGTTATCCTAAATCTCAGTTACCCCAAATCCCACTTACCCAAATGCCACTTACCCCAAATCCCAGTTATCCCAAATCCCAGTTACTTCAAATCCCAGTTACCCCAAATCCCAGTTATTCCAAATCCCAGTTATCCCAAATTCCAGCTACCCCAAATCCCAGTTATTCCAAATCCCAGTTATCCCAAATCCCAGTTATCCCAAATTCCAGGTACCCCAAATCCCCGTTATCCTAAATTTCAGTTATCCCAAATCTCAGTCATCCCAAATCCCAGTTATCGCAAATCCCAGTTACTTCAAATCCCAGTTATCCCAAATCCCAGTTACCCCAAATCCCAGTTATCCTAAATCTCATTTATCCCAAATCCCAGTTATCCCACATCCCAGTTACCCCAAATCCCAGTTACCCCAAATCCCAGCTGCCCCAAATCCCAGTTACCCCAAATCCCAGGTACCCCAAATCCCAGTTATCCCAAATCCCAGTTATCCTAAATCTCAGTTACCCCAAATCCCAGTTACCCCGAATCCCAGTTATCCCAAATCCCAGTTATCCCAAATCCCAGTTATCCCAAATCCCAGTTACCCCAAATCCCAGTTATCCCAAATCCCAATTATCCCAAATCCCAGTTATCCCAAATTCCAGGTACCCCAAATCCCAGTTATCCTAAATCTCAGTTATCCCAAATCCCAGTTATCCCAAATCCCAGTTATCCCAAATCCCAGTTGCCCCAAGTCCTAGTTATCCCAAATTCCAGGTACCCCAAATCTCAGTTACCCCAAATCCCAGTTACCCCGAATCCCAGTTACCCTGAATCCCAGTTATCCCAAATCCCAGTTATTCCACATCCCAGTTACCCCAAATCCCAGTTGCCCCAAGTCCCAATTATCCCAAATCCCAGCTGCCTTAAATCCCAGCTGCCCCAAATCTCAGTTGCCCCAAGTCCTAGTTATCCCAAATCCCAGCTACCCCAAATCCCAGTTATCCTAAATCCCAGTTACCCCAAATCCCAGTTACCCCAAATCCCAGTTATTCCACATCCCAGTTACCCCAAATCCCAGTTACCCCGAATCCCAGTTGCCCCACACTGTGCCCGCAGGGAAGCTCTGCAGTGGCAGTGGCAGTGCTGACCCCTCTCCAGGTGATGTTTGGATTGTGCAGCTTTGGCATTCTCCACTGGAAACTCGCTCTCTGAAAGAATTTCTGGTCAGCGTTTCTAAAATCCAAGGACTTTTTTCCTTTTCAAACAAATTAATTCTGTTGATTAAATCCTTGCTTTGGTAGCAGTTCAATCACCTGGGGTTTTTTTTCCCTTCCTTTGTGCAGTTGTTGCTGTTTGTTTTTCAGGATTTCTGGTTTAGTTTTCCATAGCAAATCTCCAGGAGGGTGTTAAATGCAAACTCAGTCACCTACAACGTGGGGAAAAACCTGCTTCCCACAACAGTCTGGACAAATTTCAGGGAAATTAACTTTACTGCAGCACACCAGGAATAGAAATTAGGCCCTAATCACGTCATCAAATTCCATGTAATGGAATTTATTCCTTTAAAATGTGATAGAGGAGATGCACCCTCACTTGGAGGGTGTGCTGGCAGCACTGCTTGTCCCCACCTGTCATTAGATCAAGAAATTGCACCTGAATGGGGAGAACAAAACAAAATCAACCCCAAAACCAAAAAACCCCAAGGATCCAGGGCAAACCAACCACTACCTTTGCAAACCTCTGTAAACTCCCCTTCCAAGAGCTGCTGGTTGTTCACAGTTGTTGGATAAACACATTGCACAACAGCTGCACTGTTAGCAAAACACCCAGACACGTCCTTGCAGTATTTCCTGGAGCAGCTCATCCCACAGGGATGCTCACTTCTTCCCAGGGACTCTGCTGCCTCTCCAGCCAGAGCAGGAGTTGGGAAACTCTCACATGGAATGGTTTTGGGATGGACAGACTTCCCAAGGCCAGCATTATGATCCTGGCTGTTTTTTCTTCATGTGTGGCCCTGGTTCTCCTTTAGCAATGGGATCCCTCTCTCCCTTTCCTGCTCTTCTAGGCCCCATCCTGATTTTTCTCTCCTCATAACCAAGCTCTAATTCCCACTCGTGCCCACCATGGAAGTTGGTGATTCTTGATGGAAATTGCTGGTCCAGTCTCAGTAAGAAGCTTTTTATTCCTCACAGTTCCTAAGAACACTTTCCTTTGCCTGCTTTTTGCCCCTAGGAATGTTTGCTGGATTTCTCTAAGGTAAGATCCTGTCCTCTGTGCTTTTTCCATTTTGGCACTCATGGAGAACATGGAAAATTAAGGGAAATGGAAAAAGGAAGGGAAATGGGAAAAAGGAAGGGAAATGGGAAAAAGGAATAGAAATGGGAAAAAGGAAGGAAGACTGGGAATCATCCCTGTGGGCAGGCAGATGAGCAGGAAAATGATGTCTGGGGTGCAGCAGGGAACTGATATTAAAACAGTGGAGCAAGGGAAGTGAAAGGTTCTGGAAAGAGCTGTGGAATTCTGTGCACAGCTGTGCTCTGTGGTTCTGGAGAGCAGCAGGGATGTGGCCAGGCTGCCTGGAGAGGCTGCAGGTTGGGCTTGTTCAGTCAGGCCAGGGAATGTTCCTGCTCTGAGCACGGCGTTTGTCCTCAGGAACCCCGGCAAGGCAGGGAGCACAAGCCAGGCACGCAGTAATGCTGATGCAAAGTTAAATTTGTCTAAACTGGCCATCAGTAGCTTTGAGTTGATGTTTTCCAAGTGGAAGAGCTGTGAGGCACTGGGATAGCTTTCCAGCAGGAGAAGTTTGGGCAGGAACCGTAATTAGCTCAGCGATGGCGCTCGTTCAGTTCATCAGCAACAGAGGAGCCTGTGCTGAGCCATCCTGCAGCCTCCCCTCCTGCAGAGGTTATCCTGGCACATTCCAGGCACCCACAGCATCCTGTCCATCCCTGCTGCCAGCAGCCCACCCGCTCCCTGTGCTGCTCAGTGAGAGGACATTCTGTGGGCTGATTCACAGCCCTGTTTTCCCTCGCTGCTCCTTTGTGTAATCCCCGCTCATCCCAGCCAGCAGCTTCCCGTCAGAAGGTTTGCCAGCAGCAATTGTGATCTTAATATTTCATGCCAGCTTCATCTCGCTGTCCTTGCAGGGTAAATGAGGCTTATGTGCACTCCAGAGTGCAGCTTGCCTTTTGTGAGGCCACAGTTAATTGCAATTAAACAGTCAGCCTTTGTAAAATTAATATTATTGTTGCTCTGCCCTGCGTGTGCTGACACTTGGGGAATGGCTGACAAATGTCAGGCAAATGCAAGTGTGGCCCTTTGCTCGCTGGGATTTTTCATGTATTTTAATCACCTGTTTGCCTTGGCAAAAAATGTATATTTTAGATATTCAAATCAGTGGGAAAATAAACTGGTAACTTTGTTTAAGGATAATCTGACATCTGTTCCTTTCTTCTGCTCTGTTCAGCTTCCTTCATTATGCTTCTCCAGAGCTTTCTTTGTTCTCAAATATGGTAATTCTTGGGTTCTTTATACAATTCACCTAAAATGTGGATGGAAAAGAGTTTTTGTAGAATTTGAAGTTTCTGTTATTATTCCCAGTCTCAATTCTCCCATGACTTGTACATGTGCAGAGTTTTTGGGCCCATCTGATGTGACAGGGGACCAATCTGAGGGCACTGCCAGCAGCAGCTGCTTCTCCCAGGCGCCTTTCCCAGCATCTGTTGTTGCTGCTGTGTGGAGCCAACTGATCCTGATATTGGGGTAAAATCACAGAACCCCGGAATGGTTTGGGTTGGAAGGGACCTTAAAACCCATCCAGGGCCACCTCTCACTATCCCAGATGTGGGATCTCAGGATCTGAGTCCTGAGATGCCGAGTCACCGAGAGCACCCTTGGGGGGCTCGGGAGTCCTGGAATGTTCCAGAAGTGTCTGGTGGCTGGACTTTGATCCTACACAGGAGACGACACCTGTATGAGGACAGGAGGGTTTCACCGGGGTGAATGGTGAAGGGATTGGTTAATTAGAGAGTGAAACACAGGGTTTAGGATTTCTGTACAGGGGGGTTTAGAGAAGTAAGATGGAGGAATTGGGGCGTGTCCTGTCCTTCTTCTTCTTCTTCTTCTCCTCCATCTTCTGTGGTGATGGTGGCACTTTTGGATTGGTCATTACTGAAAGTGCACCGGGTAATAAGAATAAATGGTATTGGGGAAAAATGATAAATATTGTACACGTAACAATGGGTATAAAGATAGGTGGCTGTCCGGAGGGCAGCACAGTGTGCTCATGGCTGGCTGCTGAGCAGAGCTCTGTCGGGCTGAAAGAAAATCTTTTAGATAAACAATTAATAAACATAAAAACCGAAAGAAGAACTGAAGCCTCTTCTCGTCCTTTGATACGCGGGCTGCCCCAAGGCCACTCCGGGCCTTTCCAGGCCCTTCAAACAGCCGAAAACCGGACAATTGGCGTCCCTGGGTGGGCTCGAACCACCAACCTTTCGGTTAACAGCCGAAAACCCGACATCCAGATTGCTCCAAGCCCTGTCCAGCCTGGCCTTGGACGCTTCCAGGGATGAGGGAATCCACAAGTCTTGATCCCAAGAGGGCTTTCATATCCCTCTGAATTCCCTTCATATCATTCCCAGAAGCGGCCCTGTTGGGAACCAGCATTCCTTAGGAAGAAAAGCCCAGGAAAAACTCCAGGACAAATCCCAGGAACCCCAGGAAAAGCCCCAGGAACCCCAGGAAAAGCTGCAGGAACCCCAGGAAAAGCCGCAGGAACCCCGTTCTGAGCGCAGCCCTCCCACCCGGGCCGGGGCTCACGGACGCGGTGCCGAAGGAGCAGGGAGGGCTCTCTGCCCAGGCTGGAGGTAGAAAGCATTTCAGTTCCTACTGGTTCACAAGCACACGTTTCTTTCAGGATTTCAGAGAAGAAAATCTGTGTTTGGAGTAAGGAATGCAATTCCCTCTCCCCGCAAAGAGATATTTATTCAGAAGCTGGAGCGGCTCCAGTTCAAATGCTGAGCACTGAGCCAGCACAGAGCAGTCCAGCACATGTTCCTCACCCTGCAGGTGCAGGGGGAGAGGGACTTTGGGCCTGAGCCCTTGTGAAATATGACTTTTACCTCCATGTTTGACATTTTCTTGCTCTTTTATTGGGAGCGATGGAAATGTGCGTTTTTCCTCCTTGCTCGTTAAAGGCTCTGGATTGACAAGCAGAGACTGCAGTCCTGTGTTCACCCCGGGTTAAACACGGCCTGGGAAAGCTCCAGAGCAGCCTGGAAAGGCTTCCAGGGGTGCTGCCTAAGCTCAGCCTTGCCCTGGGCAGGAATTCATCCATCCCACTCCAGCTTTTGCCTCCCGGTCCTGGTGCTGCCGTTGCTCCTTTAAGAAATTTCTTGGATCTAAACAGACCACCCCAAAGCTGCCTCCGGAGCAGGAGGCACAGCAACCTCATCATCTTCCCTCTCCCTTTGTACACACAAAACTGAGCACGGCTTTGATGGACCCCAGGTGAAAATTCCGAGCTTGCCATGAAAAATAAGGAGCAGGAAAAGATGACTAAATGAGCACATCCAGGGAGAAAACCTCAAACTGACGCCTCGTTTTCCTCCTCTGCTCTTAATCACTGGTGGATTTGTCCTCCACAATTAGGGAATGGCTGAATTTTAGGGTAATCCTAAATAGGGGCTTTGCATGAAGTGAGCTCTGGGCTGCACATCCCAGTCAAAGTGAAGGGTTAATACAAAGATTTTCGCACTTCTCTCAT